>NW_020954687.1:10476411-10548933 GCF_900497805.2 Vombatus ursinus
TGAAACCAGAGTATTATAATATATGTTGATTTAATTTGATAGGTCTTATTGATTTCTTAAAATAATTCTTCTCCTTTATCCCTTGCAACATACTTTGACACATAAGCTGGTATCATTTTTATGGCAGCCTTTTTTTTTGCAACTACTTATTATATATACTGAAATAAGAAATGACCAAATAGCTGAAATGATTTTTCTTGTTGCCTCTAGAGGCAAGACAAGACTCATCCTATTACCTACATTTTTTTCTCCTCTTTAAGGAGAACCTGGGCTAGAGTCATCTATCAAATGACTGCAACTTCCTTCTATGTAGTTGATAGAGGATTGGATGTTAATTCTTAAGACTTTTTTTCAAATTCAGGCTCAGCAAATTACTACTTTTTCAGTTGTAAGATAAAGATGTTGGATAAACCAAAGTCCTTTATAGCTCTAAATCCTCTGGCACTCTCCTATCTGAATATAACTGGAGTATCATCCTTAGTTTAAGGAAGAAATATTTCAGATACATATTGATATAATGGAAGATTAGTCAGTAAGGATCTAGTCCTATAAGGACTCTTAAGTGTTCTTTGCTTGCTGTCAGTTAACATGGAAGAGTTGTTGAACCTGCTTTGAGAATGCAGAAGTCCTTCTGTTCACTACCATCACCACCACCACCTTATGTTAATAATCCAGACATACAGAGGAAGGCAACTAGCATGGTGAAGATATTCAAAAGATGATATCAAAGAAGCAAAAGATTGGGGTAGCTAGGTGGCGCAGTGGATAGAGTTCCAGCCCTGGAGTCAGGAGGACCTAAATTCAAATCTGGCCTCAGACCAGACACTTGACACTAACTGTGTGACCCTGGGCAAGTCATTTAACCCCAATTGCCAAAACAGACACACACACACACACACACACACACACACACACACACACTCACACACTCACACACAAAGAAGCAGAAGGTGAAAATATTAGTTTTATTTAGCTAGGCCAAAAGAAGACTTGAGGGGAACATGAAAATAACATGCTAACTGCCTTTAAGTGTATGAAGTACTGTGATAGGGGAGAGAAAATACAGAATTGGTAACAATGGAGAAAAGTTGCAGAGCAGAAGCTTAAGGTTGTAAACAAAAATTATAATTATTCAAAAGTATAATGGACTAAAGTTAAACTTTGTATATTTCTTTTCTTTTGTTTTCCATCATTTTAAGGCTGGAGAGCTATTTATTGGGTTATAATAAAAGAATTTTCTTGGTTAGGAGTAAGTTGGACTAAATGACATGTGAGGTCATTTAGTACACTGAGATTGTGTGAGGATCTAAAGAAACTCTAGGTATCTTACCACAACAGTAATTATGTTGGTGCCTAGAGAAGGAAAAAAAAAGTGGTCTAAGAAAATTTAACCAATCTTTAATAAATTTTTATCCAATATTTTCTCTAGAACTCTTTGGCAGTTTAGGATTTTTTTCACCCATGATTTTTATTGTGTTTTTGTCAATAAGTAGTTTTGATAATTGTTAGTATAAATCAAGAAAACACTACCTTTCCACTGAGATTTATTGGAAGAACTTCTTCCCTGGCTAGAAGTTTCAGTGATGGGAATTAGTGATCCTCCATTTTAAAAAAAATCTTCCATAACACTTTTTAAAAAGAATTCCCTATTCATGAACTGAGGATGTTACTTTGAAGAGTAACTTCTAAACTAGAGAGGACCACCAACTACAATAGCCCTGATAATAAGTATATGTTTACACAAGAGGGAGGAGAGTGGGGCAGTGCTTTCAAGTAAGGATATAAAAGCCTTTAATGTTTTCAAAGTTTCTATTCTATAAACCACCAAGTAGAACACATTAACTTTATCTTTAGGTACAACCCCATCCTACTTGCACTCTTGGGGTTAATTGCCACTCCATTTATCTAGTTTCAAGGTTGGGTAAATAAGATAAATGAACAAAATTTACTTTAAAATGAGCTGGGTTTCATGAACGCAAAAGTTGTCTATGTGATATCTGGTAATTGCAATGTGCTAGTACTAGGTATAACATTATCATAACCATGTGAAATCTATAGAGTCAGATGCTTCCCCAAAGCTTTAGGTTCACATTTCTGTGTATAAAAACCAAAAGCTTGGGATTACCTTTTACACAATGATATCACCTTACAGATAGGTCTTGATTAGTTTGAATAATGAATCTCATTAAACATTCACATCAATTCAAATGTGCAATTCAGAGTCATAATTATTTAAAATATGTCCCTTGTTTCTAGCTCAATGAAAATATTCAGTGATAACTCAAATAAAGGAAGGGGAAGAGAATAAGAATTTATATAGAACCTACTATGTGCCAGTCACTGTTCTATATATTTTTTACAAATATCTTATTTGATTCTTACAATAACCCTGTGAAATAGGTGCTATAATTATTTTTTCCTTGGGTGTATAGAGTATTCAGGGAGGACTAGCACCTCTAATGTGAGAGCTTGCTGAGCCCTTTTCAGAGCTGCTTGTCCACATTTGGTGTTCACTTGTCACCCAGCTCTCATCTGTGGCCCCAAGGAGTGGTAGCATGCCCAGCAGCCACACTTCTATAAAACCATCTTGGCAAATGTTTGAGAGCAACTGAAAGGCCTCAAATCCATCAGTGAATTAGGGGTATGTCTACCTGAAGCATGTGAAGACTACCTTGGTGGAACAGGTAGATGAGAACAATTTGTTTCAACTGTCATGATCAGACATTGAAGACACTAAGGTCATCCATGCCATCCCAGGCTATCTTGCCACTGGACTTCGATGACTCTGGAAAAGAGAATGAACTGATACCTTTGTGTGATTCTGCCTCACTTAAATCCAATTTACTTGCAACTCATCACCCATTGATATCATTGTTTTTTTTTTTAAATGAAAGACTAACAAGAACAGCAAAAACCATTTTTCCATTTTACAGATGAAAAAAATTGAGGCAAACAGAGGTTAAGTGACTTGTCCAGTGTCACACAATCAGGAAATGTCTGAGGCCTTTTTTGAACTCAGTCCCTATTAACTCCAGATCCAGCCCTCTATTATGTTACCAGCTTCTTAATGGGATTCTTATTCACAACAATCAGGACCAAAAAGTATAGTAGAGAATTAGATCTTGACATCATTCAGATCTCATTGGGAGAAGAAAGAAGACAAATCATGTCATTTTTAGTCTTTCCAGAATATACAATCCAGGGTCTTATTATATTTATTGAAAAAATAAATTCTATCCGTAGATACAACTCTATAAGTATCCATGATGCAAAATTGTTACTGTGTGTCTGTCAGAGGAAATGAATGAACTAAATCTTGAGGCATTCTGTCAACCTTGCAAAGTTATAATAATATTTATATCATTATATCCTATAAAACTTATGTTTAAATATCTAATAAAAAGAAACATAATCAATAACTGCCTATTTTTCAATCATATACACACAAATGTATATATATATTAAACATATTTTCAGATTAGTGATGTTGTAAATAAAAATTAGAACCAATAGGAGGACCCACCAGAAAGAGGAAACAAAACAGAAAAGAAAAAAAATAGCAAATAGTATGCTTGATCTGCATTCAAATTCCATAGTTCTTTCTTTGAATGTGGATAGCATTTTCCATCACAAGGCCTTTGGGGATGTCTTAGATCCTTGTATTGCTGGGAATGGTTAAGTTTATCAATATTAGTCATAGCACAACGTGACTGTTATTGTGTACAACGTTCTCTTGGTTCTGCTCACTCCACTCAGCATCAGACCATACAAGTCTTTCCAGGTTTTTCTGAAGTCAGCCTGTTCATCATTTCTTATAGCACAATAGTATTCCATTACATTCATGTACCACAACTTGTTCAGCCATTTCCCAATTGATGGGCATCCTGTCAATTTCCAATTCTTTGCCACCACAGAAAGAGCTGCTATGAATATTTTTGTACATGTGGGTCCTTTTCCCATTTCTATGATCTCTTTGGGAGATAGCCCTAGAAGTGCTATTGCTGGGTCAAAGGGTACGCACATTTTTATAGCCCATTGGGCATAGTTCAAAATTGCTCTCCAAAATGGTTGGATCATTTCACAACTCCACCAACAATGCATTAGTGTTTCAATTGTCCCACATCTTCTCCAACATTTGTCATTTTCTGGTTTTGTTGTGTTGGCCAATCTGATAGGCATGATGTGGTACCTCAGAGTTGTTTTAATTTGCATTTCTATAATCAATAGTGATTTACAGAATTTTTTTCATATAACTATAGATGGCTTTAATTTCTTCATCTGAGAACTGCTTGTTCATATCTTTGACCATTTATCAATTGGGAAATGACTTGTATTCTTATAAATTTGACTTAATTCTCTATATATTTTAGAAATGAGGCCCTTATCATAGAGACTGGTTGTGAAAATTCTTTCCCAATTTTCTACCTTCCTTCTAATCTTAGTTACATTGACTTTGTTTGAGCAAAAACTTTTCAATTTAATGTAATCAAAGTTATCTATTTTGCTTTTCATAATATTCTCTATCTCCTCTTTGATCATGAATTCTTCGGTTCTCCATAGATGTGAGAGGTAAACTACTCCTTGCTCCCCCAGTTTGCTTATAGTATCAGCCTTTATATCTAAATCATGAACCCATTTTTGAATTTATTTTGGTATATGGTGTGAGATTTTGGTCTATGCCTGGTTTCTGCCATACTCTTTTCCAGTTTTCTTTTTTTTCAAAGAGTGAGTTCTTATTCCAGTAGCTGGGGTCTTTGGGTTTATCAAATAATAGATTACTATCATGATTGACCACTGTGTCTTGAATATTTAACCTGTTCCACTGATCCACCACTCTTTTTCTTAGCCAGTACCAAGCAGTTTTGATGATTGCTGCTTTATCATACAATTTAAGATCTGGAATGGCTAGGCCACCTTCCCCTGCATTTCTTTTCATTAGTTCTCTTGATATTCTGGATCTTTTGTTCTTCCAAATGAATCTTGCTATTATTTTTTTCTAACTCTATAAAATAATTTTTGGTAGTTTGATTGGTATGGCACTGAATAAGTAAATTAGCTTATGTAGAATTGTCATTTATATTATGTTAGCTCAGCCCACCCATGAGCAACTAATGTTTTTCCAATTATTTAGATCTGATTTTTTCGTGTGAAAAGTGTTTTGTAATTGTGTTCATATAGTTCCTGTGTTTGTTTCGGGAGGTAGACTCCTAAATATTTTATAATGTCTACAGTAAGTTTAATTGGAATTTCTCTTTCTATCTCTTACTGTTTGGCTTTGTTGGTAATATATAGAAATGGCAATGATTTATGTGGGTTTATTTTATAGACTGACTTTGCTAAAGTTGTTTATTATTTCAAGCAGATTTTGACTTCATTCTCTAGGATTCTCTAAGTATATCATCATGTCATCTGCAAAGAGTGATACCTTTGTTTCTTCTTTGCCTATTCTAATACCTTAAATTTCTTTTTCTTCTCTTATTCCTAAAGCTAACACTTCCAGTATGATATTGAACAACAGTGGTGATAATGGACATCCTTGTTTCACCCCCAAACTTATTGGAAATGCTTCTAGCTTGTCCCCATGATGTATAATGCTTGTTGAAGGTTTAAGGTAGATGCAATTTATTATTTTAAGAAAGACTACATCTATACCTATGCTCTCTAGTGTTTTTAATAGGAATGGGTGTTGTATTTTATCAAAAGCTTTTTTTGCATCTGTTGAGACGATCATGCGGCTTCTGTTAGTTTTGGTGTTGATATGATCAATTATGTTGATAGTTTTCCTAATATTGAACCAGCTGTGAATTCCTGTTATAAATTCTACCTGGTCATAGAATATTATTCTTGTGATAAGTTGCTGTAATTTATTTGCTAATATTTTGTTTAAAAATTTTGCATCTATATTTATTAGAGAAATTGGTCTATAATTTTCTTTCTCTGTTTTGACTCTGCCTGGTTTAGGTATCAGCACCATATTTGTATCATAAAAAGAATTTGGTAAGATTCCTTCACTTATTTTCCCAAATAGTCTACATAGTATTGGAATTCATTGTTCTTTCAATGTTTGATAGAATTTGCATGTAAATCCATCTGGCCCTTGAGACTTTTTCCTAATGAGTTTGTCAATGGTTTGTTCAATTTCTTTTTCTGAGATGGGGTTATTTAAGTATTTTACTTCCTCTTCCATCAATCTGGGCAATTTATATTTTTGTAAATACATATTCATTTCACTTAGATTCTGAAATTTGTTGGCATACAGTTGGGTAAAACAGTTCCTAATTATTGTTTTAATTTCCTCTTCTTTGGTGATAGATTCACCTTTTTCATTCTTGATACTAGAAATTTGGTTTTCTTCTTTCTTTTTTTTAAATTAACCAAAAGTTTATCTATTTTATTGTTTTTCCATGAACCTATCTCTTAGTTTTATTTATTAGTTCAATAGTTTTCTTAATTTCAATTTTATTAATTTTCCTTTGGTTTTCAATATTTCTAATTTGGTGTTTAATTGAGGATTTTTAATTTATTCTTTTCTAGTTTTTTTTTTAGTTGTATATCCAATTCATTGACCTCCTCTTTTTCTATTTTATTTATGTAAGCATTCAGAGGCATAAAACATCCCCTAAGAACTGCTTTCGCTGCATCCTGTAAGTTTTGGCATGTTGTCTCATTATTATCATTCTCTTGAATGAAATTATTGATTGTTTCTATGATTTGTTGTTTGATCCAGTCATTTTTTAAGATTAGGTTATTTAGTTTCCAATTATCTTTTAGTCTATCTTTCCACAGCCCTTTATTACATATAATTTTTATTGTGCCATGATCTGAAAGGATGCAGTTAATATTTCTGCCTTCCTGCATTGGATTATGAGGTTTTTATGCTGTAGTTCATGGTCAATTTTTGTGTATGTTCCATGTACCACCGAGAAAAAAGTACATTCCTTTCTATCCCCATTCAATTTTTTCAGAGGTCCATCATACCTAATCTTTCTAATGTTCTATTCACTTCCTTAACTTCTTTCTTGTTTATTTTGTGGTTATAATTATATAGTTCAGAGAGGGGGAGGTTGAGGTTCCCCACTAGAATAGTTTTGCTGTCTATTTCTTCCTGTAACTCCCTGAACTTCTCCTCCAAGTATTTGGATGCTATGACATTTGGTGTATATATGTTTAGTAATGGTATTGCTTCATTGTCTATGGTGCCTTTTAGCAGGAGGTAGTTTCCTTCTTTATCTCTTTTGGTAAGATCTATTTTTGCTTTTGCTTTGTCTGAGATCAGAATTGCTATTTCTGCTTTTTTTAAAATTTCAGCATATTATATTCTGCTCCAGGCTTTTACCTTTACCCTGTGTGTGTTACACTTTTTCAAATGTTTCCTGTAAAGAACATATTGTAGGATTATGGTTTTAATCCATTCTGCTATCTGCTTCCATTTTATGGGAGAGTTAATCCCATTCATATTCATAGCTATGATTATTATCTGTGTCTTTTTCTCCATCCTTCCCCCCCACCATTTATGCTTTTCTTTCTCCTTTCTCCTTCCTCCCCACCAGTGTTTTGCTTTTGACCACTGCCTCCCTCAGTTCCTCCTCCCTTCTCTCCCCCTCCCTTTTCTTTCCCCCTTTCCCTTCTATTGCCTATAGGACAAGTTAGATTTCTATACCTAACTAATTATGTTATTCCGTTCTTGAGCCAAATCTGATGAGAGTAAGGTTCAAACAATTCTCAACCCCCTCTCTTCTTTCCCTCTGCTATAATAGGTTTTTGTGTCTTTTCCTGTAATGCAATTTACCCTTGTCTACCTCCTCTTTCTCGGTACATTTTCTTAGATCAGACTAATCCACTTACTTGGATCCATTTAACCCACTTGATTAATTTTTTTTATCATTACATCAAAGTCAACATATACCAACCCCCTTTATGTATCCTCCTTTAACATAGTGTAATAACAATATGGTTCTCAAGAGTTGCAAGTGTCATCTTCCCTTGTAGGGATGTAAACAGTTTGCCCTTATTAACAACATATTGTATCTTTCTTTCCCATTTACCTTTTTATGTCTTTCTTGATACTTGTACTTGAAGATCAAATTTTTTGTTGAGCTCTGGTCTTTTTATCAGGAAGGTTTGGAAGTCCCCTATTTCATTGAATATCCATCTCCTCCCCTGAAAAGTCATGCTCATTTTTGCTGGGTAGTTGATCCTTGGTTGTAATCCAAGTTCCTTTGCCTTATGGAATATCATGTTCCATGCCCTATGGTCTTTTAATGTAGAAGCTGCAAGGTCCTGTGTAATCCTGACTATGGTTCCATGATATTTAAATTGTTTCTTTCTGGCTTCTTGTAATATTTTCTCTTTGACCTGGTAATTTTGGAATTTGGTTACTATATTCATTGGCATTTTCAATTTGGGATGTCTTTCAGGAGGTGAATGGTGGATTCTTTCAATGGCTATTTTACCTTCTGGTTCTAGGATTTCAGGGCAGTTTTGCTTTATTATTTCCTTAAAGATACTGTCCAAGCTCTTTTTTTCATTGTGATTTTCAGGTAGACCAATAATTTTTAAATTGTTCTCTCCTGGATCTATTTTCCAGGTCAGTTGTTTTGCCAATGAGGTATTTTATGTTTTCATCTTTTTTTTTTTCAGTTTTTTGTTTCTGTTTGACTGATTCTTGTTCTCTCATAGAGTCATTAGGTTCCATTTGCCTGATTCCAAATTTTAACAAATTGTTTTCTTTGATTAGATTTTGTACCTCCTTCCCCAGTTTGCCAATTGTATTTTTTAGGGACTTGTTTCTTCAGTGTACTTTTTTTTTTCCAGTTGGCCAAATCTGTTTTTTAAGGACTTTTCTACCTCTCTCATTTGACTTTGAAAATCCTTCTTGAGCTCTTCTAAGAAAGCATTTTGGGCTTCAGACCAGTTCATATTCCCTTCTGAGGTTGCAGATGTGGGTTTGTTGACAATGTTGTCCTCTTCAGAATTTCTGCCTTAATCTTCACTCTTCTCATAATATGAATATATGATACGTTTCTTTTTACTCATGATTTTTTTTTATTCCCTGGCCTTTAAAGAGATTGAGGTGTCCTGCTGGGAAGCAGAGGACACTGCCCAAGCTTCTTGTGTTGGGAGCCTAGGTCTTGGTCACTGGCTTTGTGTGCTGGGGCCTCCAATGTTGGCAATTGGAGGCCCTAGGGTTCTGTCAGCTTACCTGGTGTTTGTCTGGAATCAGCAAGACTGGAACTCTAGGGCAGTAACTCTAGGTTGCCTGCTTTTACTTTCCTTTAGCTTCCTTCAGCTTCCTTCAGCTCCTTTTAGATGAATGTTGCAGGGTGCTTATCCACCTGGGGCCCTTTGTAGTGCTGCTTTTTTTTTTTTTGCTGAGGCACTGGGAGACCCATTTGCTGTAGAATGCCAAGGCACCAGGATCTCCTCCTGGTGTGCTATAGTGGGGCTTTCTGCTAGCTGGCTGGGACATCTCCCATTCTGTATTGCTCCCCTTTCCCCAGGGCAAGAGGGGCCTTTCCAATTAATCCCTCAGGCTACCTGAGCTACATCTTTCTTCTGGTTCAGCTGTTCCAGGGTTTTTGCTGGGATGATATTTTCTGAGCTTTTAGAGGTTGATAGAGGAGTGTGAGAGTGACTACCTTTTTACTCTGACATTTTGGCTCCCAGAAGTGGAAATCTATGTGTATATATAAACATATGAAAATGATCTTCAAATACAAATTCATTTATTTATTTTTTTATTTTTTAGCCAATTGGGGTTAAGTGACTTGCCCAGCTTACACAGTTAGTAAGTGTCAAGTGTTTTGTCTGAGGTCAGATTTGAACTCAGCTCCTCCTGACTTCAGGGCCAGTGCTCTATCCAGTACGCTATCTAGCTGCCTCTTATTAAGCATCTTTTTTTTATGGTGCTATGGCAAACTTAAAGGAAAACAGCTACCATCTCTACATTGCAGGACCTTAAAATATAAGGCTAATATTACTAATATAAACAAAAGGAAAGTAAAGAACATGGGCATATGAATAAACGAAAACTGAACAAATGCATAAAGAGATTAGAAAACAGTTAAAAATCAAGAGGTATTTTGAATTGTGAATAAGCATTTTCATTGTGATCAGCCACTTTCACTTTCTCACATTTCATACTGAAAAATTGAAATTAGAGGATTCCTGGAGGTGATAGAGAGCCACTGGAATTTATTGAATAGGGAGATGACATGGTAAGACTTGTACATTAAAAAGATAATTTTTTTACAACAAAATGTTGGATAGACTGAAGTGGGGAGACATTTTAACAAACACACCAACCAACAAGCTATTGCAATAGACCTGGCATGAAGTGATAAGGACTTACACTAGGATGTGGTTGTATCAGAAGAGATTTTTTTAAAAAATAGATCAACAGATTGTGGCAATAAATTGGATATAGAGCATGAGAGAGAATGAAGAGTCAAGATTACACCTCGGTTGAGATCCTGGGTGACTGGGAGAATGGTGGTGCCTTCAAGAGTAATCAAGAAGGAAGGAAAAGGGGAAGATTTGGAAGGAAGGTAATTAGTTCAATTTTGGACATGTTGAATTAAATATGTGCACAGGGCATCCAGTTCAATTAGAGATACAGGACTTAAGGCCAGAAAAGATTTTAGGGCTACATAAGTAAATTTGACACTCATCAGCATAGATTTGATGAATGAATCCATGGAAGTTGAAAAAGTCATAGAGAAGAGAATAAATGAAACAGTAAATGAAATAGAAGAAAAAGAAAATAGTACCAAGGATACTCATGGTTTTTAGGAATGACTTGAATGATGATGTACCAAAGGAGACTGAGAAAGATGTTCAGATAGGTAGAAGGAGAATCAGGAGACAATTGAGATTAAAAAAAAAGTAGAAGAGAGGATCAAGATGTTGATCAAGAGTGTCAAAGTCTGCAGAGAGGTCAAGAAAAATAATGATCGACAAAAAGCTATTAGATTTGGTAACTGATGTTACCTATGGTTTATAATATGGAAACTTCCTTCATAAATGGCAAAGGGCAAATCATGTGCTAAGATAACTACCTGGGTTGCCTAGATGTTGGATGGTCATTAAGATGTGCCAAAGAAGCATTTTGTGTACAAGTCTATCTGACTCCAAGTCTGAAGTTTTATCCATTACATCATGCTGCTTCATTGTTTTAGAATCCTTGTCACAGACTTGAACCAAAAGAATGTAACCTTTGTCTTTGATTTATTGAAAAACTTTACTGAATGTCAATATAACTAATTAACCTTGCATAATGATTTACATTGAAGCTACTTTAAATTAATAAAATAGTAAAAACAATGTCTCAGTTGTTCCATCTTATGTCTACATTGGAATTATTCTTTCATTCATTCTCTTCATTTATCTAAGAGCATTGTTTCTGAATTTTTAAAAAGCATACTGGTATTTTGTTTTTCGTTTTTAAGCATTTACAGTTTACTCCCACTTTATAAGAATCATATTGTAACATAGTAAAGTAGTTAACTAGAGCTAATAACACAGTGACCTTATCTGAAAGTTCATATAACAATTTCACATTCATTCTTGACTCTCTTTTTTTGTTTTTTGCTTTTTGGTGAGGCAATTGGGGTCAAGTGACTTGCCCAGAGTCACACAGCTAGTAAGTGTCAAGTGTCTGAGCTCAGATTTGAACTCAGGTTCTCCTTACTCCAAAGTCAGAGATCTATCCACTGCATCACCTTGCTTCCCCCTCTCAACTCTTTTGAAAAAAAAAAGACATCTTTTTTTCTTTTCCCTTCCACAGCTCATCCTATGAAGGAAGGCAGAAAAACAAATTTCTTACAACAAATATGCATAGTCAAGCAAAATAATTCCCTCAATGTTCATATACAAAAACACAGCCTCATTCTGCACTCTTAACCCATTACCTCTCTGTACTGGATAGCAAGTTTCATCATGGAGTACTGTTGTTCAATAAGAATGGGTAAACAGAAGATTTCAAAATGACTCAGAAAGACATAAAATGATGGAGATTGAAGTCAGCTAAATAAGAAGAATTTTTACAAAACCAACAGCATTCTAAAAACAAACAAAACTTTAAAAGTAGGAACTACCATCTATAAGCATTTCTTATGTGGTCATGATTGATTCAACAATGATGGGATTTATTAATATATGGTCTACTAGTAATATGTTATATACATATATCTATATATCTATATAGCTATATTTATATAGCTATATAAAATTAAAATATCACTAAATACAGAAAGTTAAGCTACTCTGACATTAATAAGAAAGAGATGGTTAGCCTAAAGTATATGTAGTAATCCAGGACAGTGATTGAAAATATTTAGAATGTATACTTTCATAGAAATTTAGCAATGCTGCTATGAACAAGTACGGTAAGGGCTAAAGGAATCATGAGATAAAGTCAAATAGGGGTGAACGGGGTTCAGAGCATCATAGAACCTATTCAGTTCTAATAAAAATCCTTCCTTGCTTGTCTTTCCTTAACTCTCTCCCCAAAGATCCCCCATTGTCCTTTCTATATATATTTTTCCCTTTTGCTTTATTCTTAATTTTTCTGTTCTTTCTCCCTCATTGGGATTAAGAGCTTTGTAAGAGTAAAACCTATATTTTCATATCAGACATTGTAATGACTGGTTAGAGAAGCAAAATAATATGAATACTCAAGACTAGTGCCTGATAATATCACAATGATGAAGAATCTTACTTATCATTTAACAAAGTGAAATAGTATAGTAATTTTCAAGCTTATTGGGTAGGGGAGAAGGGCCCTGGTATATGTTTGTCTATATTAGTTCAAAATACAACTTAAAATGCATAAACTGCAAAGCAGGAGCTGTATATGTTCATATTTTCTTCTTCATGCATAATCAGTATTTCATAAGTGTTCAAATTGAATATAATACATGAAAGAAACCATCAGAAAATTACAATTGGAAATTTACTTTGTAAAATTCAAAATTTAAAATTAGATCATTTTCATAATCATGACCATCTCAAAAAGCCCCAGAGAAAGACAGATGCCACAAGTCAAATTAGTTTTTCTTCTATTCTTTTTCCCCCATTTTAATTTTTCTTCTATTCTTTTTTCCCCCATTTTAATAAAAGCCTCATTCTTTTCTTGCATATGCTAAGATGAATAGCCCACAAAGCTTGGTCTCGACAGAAATTAGATTGAACTAAGACACCCTGTTGTGAACTATATGAGTGACTTGAGGGGTTTCTGTTTTGTTTTGCTTTAACCCTCAGCTATTAACCTCTGTATAGGATCATTAATGTAATCATTTTGGAGGAAAGAAGGTTTCCCTCTACTTTCTTTACAGCAAATGTTCCCCAGGCTTCTTAGTTATAATAGCATGGTTAAGCATTTTAAAATGCATTGCTTAATGAAGTCTAAATAGTTATGCAAAATAAAAAAAAAGATGAATTATGGGTAGCTATAAATGTACTTAACTTTCAAGAGGCACCAGCATGCATCTGGTTTTTATTAACTGGGCTATATAGGCTTCTCCTACAGGAACAGAGCAGAAGGAAATTATGCTATTCCTTGAAACAGAATTTCTTTCTAATAAAGCTAGTTTGACTCTTTTTTTCCCCCTGAAGTTTCTTCCACCTATGCATTTTTAAGGGTGACATTTTTCAAGTGATTGGTATCATTGGAGTCTTCATTGGAGCCTGTGCTATAGCCTTGTCCAAGGTACTAGCACTTAGTGAAGCCACTTATACCTGCTTTTCAAAATACCAAATTTTGCCTGTGAAATAAAAACAAATTTTCTTTATAAAACCTCAAATTGAGAGCAAAAATAAAGAGGAAAAATGAATTGAATGATAATTATAGATAAGGAACATGCTTTTTATATATATATATATACAGATTACCCAAGCCAGCATAGATCAGCCAATGTTGTTGAAACAAGGGTAATTGCATAGATGGATCCCTGTGGCAATGAGAACTGGGGCATTAATATAAATTAATTAGATTTTAATGTCTTGCTCCCTGTTTTAATCAGTTATAAAGATCTAAGAAAACAGAACAGTTATTCTCAATTTTAAATATCATTAGATTTGCTTTATGGGTTAATGATGTAACATAGAATTGAAAACCAATTAATGTCTCACAAGTGAATGGAATTAACAAACTAGTATGGCTCTTTTCAATGAATATGAATACTCTTTGGGAATTATAGGTACTTAAAATCAAAAGTGGAAGCAGATATTTAAATTACCACTTTGCATCCATAATAAACTGAATATAATTAATTTAATATTCTTGGTGCAACATATTAACAAAACCAAATATTTCTTTTGGGGATAAATCTTTTTTCTCAAAGAAATATTCTAAGATACATATATATATATGTATGTATATATTCAGGCATGTATGTATGTATGCGGAGAAAAATAAGTAGAAATTTTAGATTTGAATTTAGTCAAAATATTTTTAAAATTGCTATTGTTGAGAAAAAAGACTGAATTATTCTGATTGTTGTTTAATGTTGAGCATATCCACAGAAAATTCAATTCAATTCAAGAGTCACTTAATAAATATCTATTTTGCACCAGATTCTGTGTGATTCAATGATGCCACAAAGACAAATATGATCCCTGTCCTTAAAGATCATACTGGGAGGAAATAATATGTAAAAACAAGTTAATACAAAATGTGTACAAGAAGTAGTTTTTATACTAGATTTTACAGTGAATAGAGTTTGGAAACACTGAGGCAGAGCACATGAATGTGGATCCTACCTCAAACACTAGCTGTGGGATCCTGAGCAAGTAACTTAGCCTCTGTTTTCTTATGTATAAAATGGAATAATAATATCACTGTCTCACAGGATGATTGTGAAGACAGAAGCAGATATTTGTCACAAACCTGAAGATGAGAGAGAGAGACAGAGAGAGAGAGACAGAGAGAGAGAGAGACAGAGAGAGAGAGAGAGAGAGAGAGAGAGAGACAGAGACAGAGACAGAGACAGAGAGAGAGAGAGAGTAGGGAAGGGGTAGGGATGGGAATAGGGAGTATAATGGGTTTGAAGGTCACATGGGAGGATGAAGATGTATCATAGGTTCATAATTACAACTGGTCATCATTCCAATTCTTTTTATAGATGAAGGAACTAAAGCCTTGAGAAGTTAATTAACTTGCCTCAGGACATCCTGATAGTAAGAGGCAGAGACTACATTTGAATCTATTCCTTCTGACTCCAAATACAACATCTTGTTCCTTGCATTACTCTAGTTCCAGTGAAAATCTCTACTCTGAAATGCCAAGATTTTATGATAGATTATTCACTGGGCACCTCAAAAGTAAAATATTTTCAAAATAATTAAACAACTGAAAATGAAATTGAATTAAAACAGTGAACCAGAGTAACCTCTCACAGTATGCTACAATAGATTATCTAATTATGATAAGCATGAATATTTTAGTCTTTGAAGACTTCAAAGCAGAAAATGAAGGTAGTCACCAGTTGTCCTCACCCACTGAACATTCAATGAGCAATGGTTTTGTGTCACTCCTTTTTAGACAAGTTCTTCTGAATAAGAATATTTCAAGGTGAGAAATAGTCAAAGGTTCTGTGCTTTCATTTTATGCAGACATAAGTATAAACTAAAAATGAAGTTTCTAACTTTTTATTTTACGTCATTTCACTACATTAGCACAGCTCATTAGTTAGCTTTTTATGTTTATATGTTCATGCATAAACATGCACATACATGTGTTTACACACGTATCTATAAATGCACTTAGCAGCATATATGTATATAGACATACATGTGGAAGAATAGATGTTGTTTGTTTTTTTCTCCAAGATTTTATTTCCTTATATATACAGTTTAGTGATCATTGATAGTTATTATATTATAAACCACCTCATTCCTTTCTTAAACATATTACAAATTTAAAACTCCTTCAACAAAGATGAATGATAAAAGAAATAAGGAACAAAATACTAACATTTAAATGAAATCAAAGTAAATTACAATCAAACAAAGTGCATGTACTCTATAGTACATTCTAATTGTATCTATCTATATAGAGAGAGAGAAAGAGAGAGAGAAAGCTAGAGAGAGAAAGAGAGAGAGAATATGATAGGAGCAATATCTGCTAGACTGGTTCTTCTTTAAAAAAAAAGGTAGGGAAGAAAAATTGTCTCTGGGACTTGATTGGTCCATAGGGCTAAGATTTAGACTTTGAAAAAGATTCCTAGTTCCCTAGGGCATACAAGTCCAGTTTATGAAGAGTCAATGCCTTTCAGCCCTGATGGATGTCTCACTGCTAAGAGTTATTGCTTCCAATATATTCTGCTGAACAGATGCATTTCCATACAAAGAAAGAGGGAGAGTGGTGTCTACATGAAACAGTGTTATATCCTTAATGAGTATCCTTCCCAAGCTATCATTAAAACTCATTTCCTTTTGTTAATTATTACAGGATCTCCATGGGTCTTATTTCATTTCAACCATTGGCCTGAACCGGATTGTCTTAAATCCGCACAGTTCAATTGGGGTTTATTGGGCAGACACCTTCCTCACAAAAAAAAAAAAAAGTATTTATGAACATAGTTCTTCCACACAGCCCCCATTAGGAGTTAAACAGGAGTTATAAGGCCTCAATGATTTTTAAATTCAAATCCATCATTCTTTCCATTACAGCCCTTTATCCATGTTGAATTTGATCCACTAATGACCACTAATAGAATAGTATGGCCATTCAACCAATCAGGAATTCACCAACCATAACTTAATCCATCCTGGATCTATCTTTCCCATCTATAAGAATATCAAAAGAAATGTATGCATATATTTTAAAGTTAATTTGTTTATCTCTTCTGCTAAACCTGTCCTCTAAAAATTCTGATTCCTTAGAATTAATGAACAAATGAAAATTAATTTATTAATGAATAATTACCCTCAAGGAGGTTACATTCAAATGGGGGAGAAAACATACACGTAAGGTTTTAGCTACAAGTAAGATGGAGAGGTTTTATGACCCTTTTGGTTCAGTGGCAAAGCAGGTATTGATGTCTCTCCTTTAATGACATTTCTACTGAAAAAATATAATCAATTTCTAATGTTTCACCATTTGACCAAGGAGTTTAGTGGCAAAAGCCTTTTTTCTTTTTCTGGGTCTTCATTAGCCACATTCTCCAGAGGAGCAATTGCTACGTTGCATTTCCACAGAGGTTGCATCCCAGGAAAATGGATATAGGCATTTTTTGGAGGCATAATTATTCCCAAGGCTTTTGAGTTCAGGTTCCTTCAGGGCTTTCTCCATTAGGATCTGAAAAGAGATGGTCAAGGTTGAAAATATACCATCTTTCGAGATATACAGGTTTGTAAGCTTGAAGTTATCCTTGACTCTTAAATCAGTATTATTTACATTACTTCCTTTACATATCTCACATAGCAGCTACATTTCCTGAATTCAACATTCAATATTTCAGCTTTGAACATTTTTTGTACAGACCATTCCCTCATATGAGGGATGCTTACACATTTCAGAATTTGTTATGAGTTAATTCAAGCTATAATTTCTATTAAATCTTCATTGATCCTACTCCATTTCCCTTCCCCAATACTAGTGCTTTCTTCTTACTTAAATTACTTTGTATATATCTAATCATCTGTATATTGCATTCTTCCGGTTGAATGTAAGTTCCTTAAAGGCAAGAAATAAATAATACTCCTCCGCCTCTTCTTCTCCATCTATTCATGTGGGGAGTCATACCCTTCCATGTGGGTGGTCTGTCCAAAGAAATATAAATATTGATCACTTACACTTCACAAAGTATCTTGGAGTTTGGGGGTTAGATTTTTTTCTTCTCTAGTTATTTATTCTATTCTGTCAGTTTTTCTTTGTTTTGAAACTGGGAAAATTAACTCTTATCTCATGTAGTTTTCATTTATGATTTCTAGAAATATAGCTCTGGAGGCTTTGATAAAGTCCATTGGGATTAAATGGAGCCAATTGACTATACTTTTAAACCCAAATCACTCTAGTTCTCACCGATTGGCCAACAATAGCTCCCAGCCCAAGCTTACTAGTTCATTGTTTGGGTTTTGATGGCTCAGAATTAGTGTAAATAACAATTATTTCTGTTCTGGGCAAAAACTCTGAGGGTCTTTCCTTTTCAGGTTGATTCTTTTGTGAAGGCAAACTAGCCCATCATTTGCCTCAATTCTTACCTAGCCTTTAATCACTGAATGAGTGTCGTCTCAGACAAACTGAGACCAGGGAAAGACCTTGGCTTACAAAGATCAGAGTCTTCGACTGCATCCAGGGCTATTGTCAGTCATCTTGACATGTCTTGCCACTGGACTTCAATGACTCTGGAGGAGAGAGTGAGGCTGATGACTTTGTATAGCCCTGCCTCATTTAGTTCCAATTCACCTGTAAGTCAAGACATCATCCTCCTGATATCACTGCTCCTCTTCAAGAATGAAGGATGAACAAGAACAATCTTATATCTTCTGATACAAACACATACATAAAAATATACATGCATATATATGTGTGTGTGTGTGTGTGCATAATCTTTTCCATTATAATGCAAGCTCTTTGAGAGCTTGTTTGTTTGTTTCTGTTATGCTTATTACATGAAGGCCTGGTCTGCAGACCTTCCTGAAAGAGATTCATAATCAATTAAAGACATTTGGCCTAAATATTCACAATGAACAATATAGAATAAAGTCCTCAAGAGTTGATCTGGAATTCCTTCAGAGGTCAAGTGGTGCTCGGTATGGGAAAGTGTGGATAAGTTGTGCTCTGAAATATTAAAGGGAGTTCCTCAATTGATGAGATCACAAATAGAATGATAATCCTGTTGATGTTTTTAGAACATGTTTTCCTACTGCCATTTATGTCTATATTCTCTTCATCTATTATAGTTTTATTATATTGGCAACATTTTTGTTCATTTCTTCACATTATATTTGATTTAAAAAAGTCTTTTGAGGATGTCATATTTTTCACCTTTTTGATAATATTAGCAGTGTTTCAAGGTACTATTTAGAGTCTAGAGTCTCCTGTGACTTCTCTTCCCTTCCTCTTCCCTAAAATCTCTAGCTTTAATTTTTCTATTTCGTCCAGTTGTACAGGAAGAACCTCATATTTAGTTGCTTCTGGCCATAAGGAAACTAACAGTATGTTATGTGAAATACATACAGAACTAAGAGTTTGGGGAATCCTAGAGCTTCTGTGGGGATAGGACAAACTTTCATGAAGCATATGCCCTAGTCAACTTGACTATTAGAACAAAATTTGTCTCTTGTGGATGCAAAGGTTCTACTCATAATTCCAGTACTCAGAGCTCTAGGAATCACAATTATAAATGTAATAAAACCTGTGTAACAAAAACATAGGAAATGCCCCCTGAAGTATAAGAAAGAGTGTAAAGGTTAAATGTCCTCTCTTGAACATTGGCAGGTTTGACCCATATAGGCAATGGAAAATATCCCAGCTAGGTCCAGACCAACCATAACCACCAACAAGATTTCATAGTCTTTGAGGAAAGGGACTGATCTATTTGAGTCCAAACCCCACTTTGAATAGTGCTTAACATGATTAATGTGTCAGAGAGAAAAGACAAAAATATCACCTCAGTTCCTCTCCACACTGGCAACAATAGATGTAGTAAAACTGAGGTATACCCATTCTCATTCCTTCTCTACTCTTCCACTTGTACTCAACAAAACAGAAAAAAAAGAATAATGGCTAAATTTAGCATGTTTTCCTCTTGGAATTCAGTCTCTCTCCTTTCAATTCATTCTATACATAACCCTTTTTAATCTTACAACACAATTTCCATAATATTATTCTTTTGTGAGATGCTTAAAATTATTCTGCATTGCTTTTTATGATTTGCCTGCATGAGCTTAGTATTCTACTTTCTTTTTTTCTTCTCTTTTTTATTAATTTATTTCGATTTATCAATAATCACTTCCACATGCTTTTGTGTTTAAAATTTTTCTCTCCCTTCCTCCCCCCCACCCTCTCCAAGACGGCACACAATCTGATATAGGTTATACATTTACATTCATATTAAATATATTTTCACATTAGTGATGTTGTAAGTAAAAATTAAAACCAATAGGAGGAACCATCAGAAAGAGGAAACAAAACTCAACAGAAGAGAAAAAAATAGCAATTCAACTTCCGTAGTTCTTTCTCTGGATTATACTGTTTTTCTTCATGGAACCCTTGTTCCAAAAATTCTCTGATACAGTCTATGGAGATAGTTGTAATCTCTTGAACTGTACACATGTCAAAGTTTGAAGACTGTTGAAAAATTCTTGCTAGGAAAATTGCCTATAAAGAGATGAGTATAGACTTCTTTCTTGTGAAAAATGTGCAAAGTGTTACTTTATGAGGAAATCTAGTGAAAAGAATAGTACAAAGAGTAGGTGAGGAAGTGGTAAATATAAGTTGTTTTGCAAAGGATGTTTCCTGTGATTACTAATGAGAGGGAAAAAAGAACAAAAGGAGAATCTAGTTTGTCTTCTGAAAGACTAAATTTAACTTTTGAATGAAGAGAAATATGAAAATTCTCAAGAGACTTTAATCCCTACCTAGTATGAACTGAATTGTATTAAGTCTGTGTTTCCAGACAAGTGAAGTCACCTACTGATATATTGAGAATTTGAGGTTAATCTGACTCTGAACTTTTGCATAGCTAAAATAGTATTATTAGGTGTATGTCTTTGCTTTATTATGGTTTTAATTTGTTAATCAATTGAATATACTCATTCATTTAGCATCTATTTATAGCTGAATAAAACTAATTAATGCTGGGAAACAACATTTCTTCAGTTCATTAAATAAATAGTATTCAATGAACTGGGAAGTGAGTTTGAATCATTTAATTAACAAGAAAGGGATTATAATTGCATTGATGACAAAATAAACTATACAAATATATACCTGGATAGCTTTAAAGCTCAGAAAGGTAAAAGAACATATAGGAACAACTCAAATATCAAGCTAGGAAGAAACTTACAAGTCATTTGTTAGCTGAGCACATTTGACCTTGTGATGAGTGGGAAGAGGTTGTTTCCCTTCAATCTGATATTCATATTCTAGACTTTCTATACTTTAATTTCAAACTAACTATACAAATTCACTTCATCCACTACACAACATGATACATTGATTTTAATCAGATTTTTCTCTTCATTTCTCCACATAGATAACATGTTCATTCCCACCTTGATATCATAATATATGATGCTACTTCACATTTTTACTACTCTCCTCTGTTTGCCTATCCATCAAGGCTTAGTTCACATCCCACCTGATTCATAAACCATTTCCTACCTATACACATTCACACTGCTCTCCCTCTTCTTTGACAACCTATATAACATTTTCTGTCTGCAACATGCATTTTGATATCAATTATATATCAGCTTATAAATTTTCTTAGTTTTATAACTATTTGCCCTATATCCCCAAGAAGATTTCATGGTCTTTGAGGAAAGGAACTGGTTTGTTTATGAGTCCAAACCCCACTTTGAATAGTTCTTAATATTATTAATGTGTCAGATTGAATTAAGTTTCCTCTTTGAGTTTTTTTTCAGTCCTGTGTTGTTTTCTTAGAAATATTTTTCTTTTCATCAATAAAATTAGAAATACATTTCATACTGATATTTATTTGCATTGACAATCACCTAGTATGTTTCAGACTTTGTGCTAAGTACTGAGGACACAGAAAAAAATGGAAAAAATATCCTTATACTCAAGAAGTTCTCAGTGTATTTGAGAAGACAAAATACAATCAACTATGTAAAAAAAAAGATAACTATAGGATAAATTGGTGTCTCTGAAGAAAGGCCCTAACATTAGAAAGGAGCAAGAGAGGCTTCTTATACAATATGATACTGTAGTTGAGATTTGAATTAGGAGTCTGTGATGGGGAGGAAGAAGAATGAGGGGACAGCAAGTAAAAATGTACAGAATTGGGACATATAGTGTCATTGAGAACAGATTATGAAACATACCTTCTTATTGGTAGGGAGTTTTGCAAATTCTATCTATTGTTATCATTGTGTTAGTTTGTCTTTTTTTTTTTTTTTAACCAAGGAGGGCTCAGCTTGAAGAAGGGTAAATAGCTGTAATGTAATAAGTTAATAATACAAGATCATAGATCTAGATCTAGAATGAAACCTAGAGATCATGAAGTACACCCTCATCATTTAAACAGACATTATATAGGAAATTGAGGAACAAAGAATGTAAATGTCTGGTACAAGGTCATGTATCTAGTAAGGGTCTCTGAACCGAGACTAATACTCATTTACTCCTGAAACAACTGTAGCACTCTTACCCCTATACCACATTGCCCCATTAGCCTTGAAGAAGTGTGTAATGCGATTAACTCTCAAATAACTACAAAATTCAACTAACTAGAACATCTGCTCTTGAACATTCCAGGGAATCAAAGTTTTATAATGTCAATTCTAACTCATGAAAATTAGCTATATTTCAACAAAACTCTTAAGTTCTAATAATGAAAGGGTATGTATAAGTAGAAAAGGAAATTATACTAACATTGTCATCTCAAAAAACATGATTTTATAATGTGATATAATCTAGTTTTAGTACACTGGACTATGTGTAGTGGACTTGCATTTCCTACTGCAGAAATCAAATGACAGGGAGAAAATTTCTAGAGCTGATTAACTAGAATATGATTTTCAGTTTCTACAAGGAACAGCTTAGAATAACATACAAGTTATAATTGTCCCAGTGAATGGAATCATAGATTTTCAGAAGAAGAAAGGACATTAGAGACTATCTAGTTCATCTGAAATGAGAAAAGTAAAATCCAGTGAGATTAAGGGGCTTGCATAATATCACATGACTGCTTTGTGGGAGAACCAATAATACAGTAGAAGATAGGCACTCTTGAGACAAAGCTCAAGGGAAAATGTTCATTTCAATAAAACCTATCTGGTCTCCACTTCTATGACTGCACAGCCTGCTAGTCTGCTTACTAATACCATTTACAATTGAAAAAAGAGACAGAACTTAAGTTAGAAAGGACTTCTGAGACCAAATAGGTCAATCTCATAGCCATTTTATCCAACTCCAGCACTTTACAAATAAGGAACTGAGTTCCAGAGAGTTTGTGACATGACAAAGATCACACGGGTAATAAGTGACAGAATTGAGATTCAAAATTAGGTTTTCTAACTGAAAATTTGCTATTCTTTCCACTATATTATGTACCAGTAATCTTATGGCAAAGAACTCAAGTACCTTCACCATCTTGTAGACTGAATGAATCATTTGACTAATTGAGTATTTTTAAACATTAATATGTGCAAAAATTCTACACATAGAAAGAATAATACAGTCTTTTCAAGGAGTTCACATTGTGAAGAGGGAGACAGTACATGTAAAAGGCTTCTGCTGCAAGTCACATGGAAAAGTCCCATTGTTCTAAGGATACATTGGCAAAGCAGGTGGTATTGCCTCTTCTTTAGTGTCATTCTCACTAATAGAATCATATTGATTTCTATTTTGACATTGGCATTTGACAATGCCAAGGACTTGGTAGCAAGGGCTTTGTCATGTTTTTCCTCCTATGAATTAGGAAGGATTAATGGCCTTCCTAACGAAAAGGTAACTAGGTGGCACAGTGGATCGAGCACCTAGGCCTGGAGTCAGGAAGACAAGTTCAAATCCAGTCTCAGACACTTACTAGTTAAGTCACTTAATCTTGTTTTCTTCAGCTTCCATTTTTTTAAAAAAGAGATGTGTTTATTTCATGATCAGTACAGACAAAATGCATATTCTGTGTATTAAAGTTCAGCCAGTTAATTACTCGAGAGTTTGGACAACATTGAAGTACCAGTATTACACTGTATAGTAGGTACTCGTGGCATGTAACCTTCTGAATAGTTCAAATTATAAAATTTTATAAAAGAATAAAGAAAAAACACACCAGGCCATGGGTGGGGAGTAAGGGTAGGAGCACTTACGGTGGAGGAGGGTGTCCACCATTTCTGCTGTGCCATGCAGCCCCACCCTGGGGCCACTCTCTTCCTAGTATAAAACAACTTGAAACAGATATGACATTTTAAAAAGATCAGAAAAATAAAAACACACCAACAAATTAGAGAGAGAGAGACAGAGAAAGAGAGAGAGAGACAGAGAGACACAGAGAAACAAAGAAAGACAAAGAGACAGAGACAGAGAGATGCAGCTTTCTGGTTTCACAATTAATCATTCTTTTTTTTTTTCAAAGGCTACTCAAAGTTTATTAGTTTCCATTGAGTACAAAGTAAACAAGTTATTGAGGCTGCTGGAAAGCACATAGGTGATTCAGATATTAAAAACAAAAACAATAACAGTGTGGTTTCTTTTACTGGTTTTTTTTTTTTTGGTGTTTTGCTTTTGTTTTCCTTTAAAAAAAAATACACATGCACAACACAACTACTTCTACACTTAAGCAGACAGTCTATTCTAAGGGAATAGGTAGGAGAGGGAAGGGAGGGGAGGGGGAAATGGGCTCTGGTGCCTAGCACACTTCAGAAGCCAGGCAAGCAGCAAGAAGGGTGCTGCTGCTCAGGCCCAGTGCTGATCTTGCTGGGCTTGCTGACATGCCGCTTCCTCATGGCCTCCTGAACCAGGTCACAGGTGATCGTTCCATGAGCAACCTGGAAAGTTTCTGAGTGCTCTGGGGATTCCAATACAGTTGTCATGAATGGATGACTTGACTTCCCGAAGAGGAAACTTGCCCACCAGTGGCCTGGGTCTGATTTGGGAAGACCAGGATGGTGGGGGATCACTTCCCCAGAATACTCAGCACTTCCACAGGAACTGCTACTAGAAGTGGAACCCAAACGCCTTCGGTAGTAGTCATGGGTTGCTACGAGTGAACCGTTGGACAGGATTGCTGCCATATTGCTTGTTCTTGTTGTGATGATGTAAACTTTAGTGGCGGCTCCCAAGCAGCCCCTGTCAGGCAGTGGGCTGCGGCAGACGATCACAGGTGACCTGGCTCAGGGAAGGGGGCGCTAGGCCACAGAGCCCATTTGTAAAGGAGATCACAGGAAGATACTCCACGGCAATGAAAATGTGAGAGTTCTTTGGGTTTGCACAATTAATCATTCTTGCAAAATGAAATGGAGAAGGAAATGGCAAACCACTCAAATATCTTGGTGGAAAAACCACAAATGGGGTCACAAAGAGTCAGATACAACTGAAAGGACTGAACTACAACAATACATGGTATCCTAAACTGAACACAAAACTCCAGATATAATCTGATACCTTGTATATACATAGTTGTTTGCATGTTATCTCACCAATTATGAGAACTCCTTGTTTGGGGAATCGGTTTTTTTTTTTTGTCTTTGTTTGTATTCTGGGAGCTTACTATGGTGTCTTATACATATTGAATGTTTAATAAATGCTGTCGATGCAGAGGGGGAGGTGAGATGATTGCCTAGTCTTAAAAGCCATAAGCAAACATCAAATTATACCTAGGCATAATATATTTATATCCTCAGAGTTGTAACATGAACAGCCCTATTAGAATACTAAATTTTGTGGGAGATTTTCTATTAGTCTACTCCAAAGACTCCAAAAACTTCTTTTAGTAGCTTAGCCAGGGCTTGGTTCTGGTGACCTATACCCTTGTACTTTCACTCTGGATGTTCAGTTTCCTTTGTGAGTTACCTTCTAGATTAGAATATAAGCCCCTTGAGGGCAGGAATTGTCATTCTTTTTACTTGCCTTTGTATTCCCAGTACTTATCACAGTGCTTAGCACAAAATAAGCTTAAACTGTGCTACTTGACTGACTGACTAACTGGATCTTTTTCTACATTTATATCTTCCATTGTAGAATATAATTTTAGAAGAACTGGGTCACATGCGATGAGTGAGGACGAGAGAAGAGTTAAATCAAGAAACTTACCTGAGAAGCTGGCAGAATGCACATTCTTAATCTAAATTTGGCTGTAATTAGGGACATGCCAATTGTTTCTATGCAGTAAATTTGTATTCAGACCCATTTGTGACCTACCACCTAGTTCATACAATAAGTTCTAACTCTGAGGAAAAATTTTGGGCTGACAAAAATCTTACTGTAAAATGGAAAAAAAATAGAACAATAAAAGTTCATTGTAGTCATGGCTAAATAAGAAGAGAATATGTTTAGGGAAGAAATAAACCAGTGCATATAGGCATGTTTTGACAACACAGATGAATCCCCTGGAATATTTGATCAAATCCTCTGTTTTGCAATAGCTGCATTCTGCTGTAATGAGAAAAAAATTCCTAGCAAAAACACTTAATTAGAACATAACCAAGACAGCTGAAACCTCTGTGAAAACTCCGTGCCTTCTCTAAGTTAGCCTGAATTAGCCATACATCATATCAACAGATAATTTCTGCATAGAGACATTCCCTATAAATATGGGAGAGAAATCACATTCAGACCTAAAATAATTTTCAGTAAATTTTTGAAGCAACTGTACATTTATCGTGATCTTATTATGACCTATATATGTGGTTCCAACTTAATGTTTAACATATAGCAATAGATTTTCAAAAGATTTTTAAAATATAGTCAGAAAAATGTCAATATTATTAAACACCTGAGGTACTCTGTTTCATATGTTCTGCTCTCCCAAATAAACCCAGGTTCAAACCCAGATGTGGGCTTCACCTACTTAAAACTAGAGCTCACACACTCCTACTAAAATGTTTATTTTTATAAGTCAGAAGATGCATACCAAATATCAAGGCATTCGATGTTATCACATAGTAAGGTGAGAGATGATCTCTCAGAAGTGAAGCCTCCTCAAAGGATTAATAGTTCTTGTTAATAGTTCTCACAAATGGCAGCAAATAGGAGATGACTGGTCATTTGGAGAGAGCTCTCTCAGTTAAATGATAAGGTCAGAAGCCAGATAGTTGGAGGTTAAGAAGAGAGTGGGAGGAGAGAAATTGAAGGCACCTGTTGTAGATGTCTTTCTCAAGGAATTTAACTGTATTGTTGAAACACACTCCCTTCTGACCTTGTCAAAACCCCCCAGACCCTGTTTTTAAGCATGTGGCAGAAAGAATAGTATATGCCCTATCCCCAACCTAAACTGCAAGACTTACCACCTTTTCTTGTCTCTGGGCAAACTTGTGTAATTGTCTTTGTTCTTTGTTGCTGGGGAAGATTTCCATGAATAGATTATGCCTCTTGAAGCCCAGCCAATGGGAAAAGGGGAAGGGGTTAGGGAGAAGAAACTCGGGTTAGGAAATAAATAAGCCTTGTTTCTGTAACCAACTCATACTCCTACTCCCTGGCCTGCACCATTAGGGTGAGGAGGGATGGTACCCTTTCTCATGAGAAAACAATAAACTCCTTTCTGCTTTCAAGGTATCTAAGTCTTTGTTTTGAATTTGAGTAGTGGTCTCTGTCCCATACAGTAAGGAAAAAAAGTGATAGAAAATACCCAATAATCAGGAGCTTCTTCTGACAAATACAAATGGTTATCAGTGGAAACAATGAGAACATATAGGGATTACATATAAAAAAAACAAAAAACAAAAACATTTACAATCCCTTTTAATGTCAGTTCCTAACTTCCTGCCTGCATTCCTCAAAAACATTTGGGAAGGTGGAGATCATTGATTTAAATAAATAGCAAAGGGCTTTGTAGGTCTGAGATAGCATAACTGCAGCCCCCCTTTTCTCTGTCTTCCCCAGATATTTCATGTTTTCTTTGTCAGTGAATGGGAGGCTATGAGAAGCCATGGGGAGGTAATCCTCTGTGGGTCACAAAATTCCAGTCCACAACAAAATACAGCTGAGTGTGTGTGTGCTCTGTAATGCCTATACTTCCTGATTAAATATGCTAGAGATTCCCTTTTTTACAGAAGAACCAGACAATGTAATAGCAGAACAACTAGTCAATCAAGAGGATTTCTGAAGCCCAGGATTACTTGACATAGCAATGATTCTTTGCCAGTAAATATTAGCTGAACTCAGAGATGCCTGCAACTGCTAAAATCAGTCTTGACCTGCTTAGAGCGAGCAGCAGAAATCTTGGTTTCTGACTTATCTAAAGAGCAGCAAACATCCTGCTTTCTAATTTGTTGTGCTTATAGATGTTTTCTCCCTGGACTCCCACTTGCCTAACTTCCTGACCTTTAGTGTTTCCACCGTACCCCTTCCACTTAGCCACAACTATCTCAAATAGTCACAAGTACCTCAAATATGTATAAATACCTCACCCTTTTCCTATTCCCCTTTGAGCAGTTGAGAATTTGCTTCTGCTTCAGCTTTCAAGCTTCTCAGACAATAAATGCAGTTATAATCTCTGTAAACTGTGATCAGACTATGGCTCATTCTGGGTCCCCATTTTTGGATCTATGTTTTTTTTTTTCATTTTAGCAGTTCACAGGGGTACCTATGTTAACATGATGCAGAGTTCTGAGCAGTTATCAGTTCATTAGGGACACTAATGGTCCATAAGCAATTAGATCCAAGACCTACCTCTTGGCCAAGGATCCTGATACTCAGAGCCTGAGGGATTTTATAGATCTTGGGGAGTCCCTGGGAGATCCCCTAGTCCTTGGGAAGTTTTTTCAGAAGTATGGAGACTCCTCTAATTGGCTAATCTTCAGAAGCGGGGGAGTTCCCATGATTGGCCAAAGGCAATGTCCATCAATAACAATCACTTTTTCAGGAAGCCTTTCACAGGTCATCAGCTACAAGCCATCAACTTCACTAGTGTTTGGCCAACCGCATGCTAGAAGACCAGGGAAGTTGTGGTTTTAAAGTAAAGGTCACTTAGAAGTGGGGTAGTGATTCATAAGGGTGAGGGATTACTGCTGAGGCTCATGAACCTTATTTCAAGCACAGTATACTTAGGAGTGGAGCATCATAGTACTAATAAATCCTTATAACAGACCTAACTAATACAGTATAAATCTGTCTGATAAATCCAACACAATTAATATAATCATCAATACATGATGGATTAATCATAACTCTTATTCTAACTGCACTATTATAACTAATTCAAATTTAATTTTATTCTGCTTAATTCACAAACACAATCACTAATAATTATTAAATCACAATGAAATGAGTAAATCCTAATTAAATTGAGTAGGAGTATCAAAATTATCTTTAAAATTCTCCAATTCAAATTCTTTTTTTTATTCATACCTTTCACATTCAGGTGTGCCCAACAACAAACTTAGGATATTGAGCTGACCTCCATTCATGACTGGCTCAGCTAAGTTTAGAGAGTCTCATTATCAGTGTCAGACTGGCCACTGGGTGACTTTTTTGACCTTCAGTCAAATT
The DNA here is from genome assembly GCF_900497805.2 of Vombatus ursinus. NCBI lineage: Eukaryota > Metazoa > Chordata > Mammalia > Diprotodontia > Vombatidae > Vombatus > Vombatus ursinus. The sequence goes on from NW_020954687.1 coordinate 10,505,750, forward strand.
AGTAAACATATTAGTAGAAGCATTGCAGCCTATGTTGGTGGAAGAATTACTACACTGAGGAAATCACAGAACCAGAGGTATTTAATTATTCAAATAATTGAGAGAAGAAAAAAAATGTAAGATGAGCTAATCTAAAATGTTTGCCAATCATTTTATATGCAATGAAAAGTTTACTGAATTTGAAATCCAGTTTTTGAACCTAATTATTGGCTTGATTCACAGCTGTGCTATTTTCTAGCTTTGTGACCTTGGGCAAGATATCTCACATCTTTAGGAATCAGTGTCCTTCTCTATAAAATGAGGGTGTTGAAGCAAGTGATGTTTAGTGATGTTCCTTCCAGAATTAAAATTTGTATACTATATTACTAAAGCAAAAGAAGATGAAAAACATTGAGACACTATAAAATTTACTATGTGGGTCTTTTTTGGTTTTCCTATATATTATATTACACCAAGTCAAGTCACTGTCTTTTTCAAAGATACAGTTATCTCTCCTTTTATTGTATGTGTACTTCAAAGAAATTAATTATAAGGTTACCATGACCTAAAGGCCATCAGGACTATACAATTCTACATCAATTTTTAGCTTATTTTAAAACTCTCTTTTCCCATTTTAGTTCAACATTTAAAATACCTCATTTATGTCTTTTACATAGAACTAAACTTTGATGATATTTAATCAAAAATACAATTGTTTGATCTAAGACAGTACCAAAAGACTCATGATGGAAAATGCTATCCACATCCAGAGAGAGAACTATGGACTCTGACTTCATATTGAAGCATAATATTTTCTCTTTCTTTTGTTACTTTTTTCTTTCTCATGATTTTCCCTTTTGTTCTGATTCTTCTTTCACATGACTAATGTGGAAATGTCTAATACGATCATACATATATAGCCTATTTTCGATTTCATGCTGTCTTGGGGAGAGAAGAAGTAAAGGAAGGAGGGAAATTCAAAACTCAAAATCTTATAAAAGCAAGTGTTGAAAACTAAAAATAAATTAATGCATTTTTAAAAGTACAATTATTTCAATGTACTTTACTAAGTTGCAGAAAACCAATGCAAGTTCAAATTTCTTATTAAAGAAAAAGCCCTTTAGAGTACAAAGTAATTGAGTCCTCTACATTTCTCTTTAAAATCAATCTATCTTGTCCAGTAAATTAAAACAATTCTTACACATATGAACATTTTATAATTCTCCCCTTCTTACTAAGTGTTTGGATAATTTATAGAAATGTTTTCACTGAGAATAAGTTTTTTTTTTTATTTTAATTTGCTGCATTATTATTCTGAGTCAATCACTGTAATAATCAGTCTGGAACCCAAAGAATGGAAGAAACATATCTACCTCTTCACAAAGAGAGTTGGAGAGAGATGGATTTAGAAGAATGAAATATTATTGATACTATGTCCAGTGTTTCTGCCTCAATATTTATCTTTGTTATAACATAAGATTTGATGGAGCTGTTAGGGCATCATAGCATAATGTTTTAATCATTAGACTTGAAGTCAGGGAGGCTGGGTTGAAATATTTCCCAGGAAACTTACTAGTTGGGAAACCACTGGCAAATCTTCTAAATCCTCCAAGACTCAATTAATTTGTAAAAATGGTAATGTTATTTATGGTATCTACCTCATGGTTGAATGTAAAGCTGACATGAATTAACATATGTAAAAGTAGAGCTGGGGAAAGGTCCTAATCTATGATTTCGTTAGTATAGGGAACTCCTTCTCCTAAAACAGGTCTGTAATGTCTCTAAAACTTTCAGACTCAAGAAGTTGTTTAGACAATTTAGATATAAAATGATTTACCAAGGGTCACAAAAAGAGTATGTGTAAGACATGGCACATAGATCCAGGGTTTCCTTATTTTGAAATCAATTCCTTATCCACCATGCAACACTGCCTTTCATATAATGTATATAAAATATTGTATAAATGTCCACTATTAATTTTTATTAATAGCAAAATCAAATACTTAATAGTATTAAATAACCAATATTATTAAATAGCATTTAATCATATATTATTAATGATTGTAAAGTGAAATAAACTGACTGGTATAAAATATGAAGTAGTGATAGATATTTTTTTCCTAAGTGAATCTTTCACATGTGAACCAGTCAGTCAGTCAACAAGCATTTGCTATATGCTCACTATGTGCTAAGCACTAGGAATCCAAATGCAAACAGACAAACAAAAAAGCAGGTCCTACTCTCTATCTTTGGAATAGATTCTCTAAGTTTGTGTATCTTGTGTTTCTCTTGAGCTATTTCAATTTTGCTTTGCTCATAGAGTACAGCTCCTTTTCTGATGTGGGCATTCTACGCTGAGCAGTCCTGTGCAAGTGTCTCCCATGTCACACAATCAATTCCAAAGTTCTTAAGAGAGACCTTGAGAGTGTCCTTGTATTGCTTCTTCTGTCCACCATGTGAATGCTTGCCCTGTGACAGTTCTCCATAACATAGTCTTTTTGGCAAGGGTACATTTTGCATTTGAACAAGGTGGCCAGCCCATCAAGTTGTGCTATCTGAAACAGAGTTTGAATACTTGGCAGTTTAGCTCAAGAAAGGACTGGTATCTTATGTGTCTGGTATCTTATCCTGCCAGGTAATCTTCGGAATCTTCCTAAGACAATTCAAACATAAGTGATTCAGTTTCCTGGCATGGTGCTGGTATACTGACCAGGTTTCACAAGCATACAACAATGAGGTCAGCACAATGACTCTGTAGACTTTCAGCTTGGTAGTCCTCTTCCCTCCCATACTCTCCTTTGGAGCCTTTCAAACACTGAACTAGCTCTGGCAATGTGTGTGTCAACCTCATTATCAATGTGTACATTCCTGGAAAGTACACTACCTAGGTAACTGAACTTATCCACAACATTCAGAACTTCTCCATTTGCTGTAACTGATGGTTCTATGTATGGATGGTGTGGTGCTGGTTGATGGAGTACCTCTGTTTTCTTGGTGTTGATTATTAAGCCAAAATTAGCCCAAGCAGCAGAGAATTGATCCATACTTTGTTGCATCTCACTTCAGAGGCTATACTGAGTGCACAATCATCTGCAAATAAAAAATCTTGCACCAGCATGCCCTCCACTTTGGTCTTGGCTTGTAGCCTTTTCAAGTTGAATAATATGCCATCAGTGTGGTAGCTAATCTTGATGCTATGTCCATCTTCATTGAAAGTGTTTGACAACATGGCTGAATGCATCATGCTAAAAATCATAGGAGCAAGCACACAGCCTTGTTTCAATCCATTGGTGAATGGGAAAGTGCAAAAGCATCATCCATTATCCAAAACCTGGGCAAGCATGCTGTCATGGAATTGACATATGATACTGATGAAGTTCTCTGGGAAACTTCTCTTGGCATAATTTTCCTCATGACTGATGATATCAAAGGGCTTGCTAAAATCTACAAACATTGTATACAGACCTCTATTCTACTCTTATTATTTCTGCTGGAGTCGTCAGGCAGCAAACACCATATCGACCATTCCTTGACCCTTTCTGAAACCACATTGGATCTCAGGTAGATGACTATTTTCAAGGTAAAGGATCACCCTATTAAGGAGAACTCTGGTAAGACTATTGCCACCAATGACTAAGAGAGAGAACCCCCCTCCCTGTGATTATAATAGGACAATCTCTTTCCTTTACCTTTATATAGATGGACAATGGAGGCATCCTTGAACTCCTGAGGATATACCTGCTATATAACCCAGAACATTTCAATCAGCTTTTGTATGATCAATTGACCCCTTCACCTTATAAATCTTAGGTGCAATAGTATCAGCACCAGGGCTTTGCCAACACAAGGAGCCCTAATGGCATTCAAAACCTTTTCTTCAATTGGAACTTCAACTAGGGAGAAATTCACTTCAATGTGAGGTAAATGTTAATAGCTTCAGCACTGATCTATTGAGAACATTATGGAAGTCTTCAGCCCACCTCTCTAGGATTATGTCCTTATTACTAATCAGAGTGGCTCCATCAACACTGAGTAATTGAGATGCACCATGGGTCTTTGGTCCATAAATAGCCTTCAGGGAGTCATCAAAGTGCTTTGGATTGTTACTACCAGCATGAAACTGAATTTCATCTGCCTTCTTACTGAGTTATGAATCCTGCATCTCTCTAAGCTTTGATTGTACTTTACTTTTGATGGAACTAAATGCTGCCTTCTTAGAAATGGATTAACCATCCTTCTGATAAACCCTGTGGAGTTCTCTTTTTTCATTTGGCAACTTCTGAATTTCCCCATCATTTTTATCAAGCCTGTCTTGATGTTTGTGAGTATTCTGACCCAGATGAGCAAGAACAGTGCTGTACACCAAATCTCTGAAAGCTACTCACTCTTTTTCTGCTCCACTGTTGCCAACCATGTGTTGGCTCAATTTTCCTTTCAAGTTAGCAACAAACTGTTCTCACTCGGAGATGTGCTGTGATCTGTTGATATTAATTCTTCTGGTAGTCATTTTGCCTTGGGGCTGCCACTTTTGTTGAATGCAAATATTTAACATGGAGAGGATAAATCTAGGATCAGTCCAACACTCTGTACTACACTAGCCTTCATTACTCTTACATCCTATCTGTCTCTTCTTATAACTGCATAGTCTATTAAAGGCTGGGAGGGTTTATCCATGAAATTTTATTGCATTAGGGTAAATGAAAGAGTGTTGGTGATGACATCATGAGATGCACAAGTCTTCAGCAGCAAGTGACAATTGTTACTTTCCCAACATCATTCCTCCCAAGGATTCCCTGCCAAGTCTGGTAGTCTGAGCTTACTGTAAGCATTAAAGTCACTCAGAATTATAAGCTTGCACTCTTTTGGCACACTGATGATGAGGGTCTCCAGGTCTTCATAAAATTTTTCTTTGACCTCATCAGGGTTTGTCATGGTGGGAGAATAGGCACTGATGATAGTGGCATGGCATGTCTTGCAAGTGGCAACCACATTGTCATGAGTCTATCGTTCACTCCTTTTGGTAGGCATACAATATTGTTGACTAGATTAGTTTTAATTGCAAAACCTATACCAGCTCACAGTGTTCTCCTTTACTAAGCAACTCCAGAAAAAACATGTATCCAGCTCCAACTTCAATAAGCTGGCCTTCAATTTCCAGGCCTGTTTCATTCAGAGCTGCTATTTGAATATGATATCTGCTGAGTTCTCTCATCTTTCAGGTGTACTGGATTTCATGTTGTCTATAAGTGTGTATACATTCCACGTACCGATGATGACTGGAATAATTTTTGCAGAAGTTTTTTTACATTTTTTTTGGTGTGTGTTTCAACCACAGGGTGGGATCCCTGCCTACCCTGTCATTAGGCCAGTGTTGGGTAAACCGACAATTTTTAGGGCATCTTTTGTAGTCCCTTCCTCACACCAGGAGGGACGCAGTACAATCCTTGAAAAAGCTGCTCTGACACCCAGGGGGCTATCGAATTCTGCTGCTGCTTCTAGTGAGAAGATGATCCTGTGACCTGGGCTGCCTTTGCAGAGGATTGTGACTACCACTCTTAATATAACTGCACCTGCTACTTCATCACTAGCCTGTCACCAAAGGACTTTGAGATAGATAAAAATGGTAAAATGGTATGGGTGCTGTCTTTTGATTTGTGTGTAAATTGGATTTAAGTGAGACAGAGTTGCATGAAGTCATCAGCCTCACTCTTTCTTCCAGAGTCATCACAGTCCAGTGGTAGGACAGAGTCAAGATGACTGGTGATGGCTTGAGACATGGTGGATGATCTTGGCATGTTCAATGTCTAACTAAGCTCCAAGCACTCCACAGTGCCTGCTTCAGCTACCTTCATGGCCGCTGGAACAAATTATTCTAATCCACCCATTCCACTAGTGGAGGTCTTGACATGCTTGGGGTAACTCACTGATGGGTTTGAGACGCCTTGGCTGCCATCAACCTGGGTTAGCCTGTTTGTTGAAATGGTTTACCAGGGTGTTGCCACTGTGAATGTTACAACTTCTTGGACCCACAGGTGAGAGGTGGAACAGGTAGACACCAAAGGTGGAAAGCAGCCCTGGAAAGGGCTTAGCAACCCTCCCACCAGAGATACTAATCTTCCTTGAACACATTCTGCATTCTGCTAAAAAAAATTCTAAATATATAAATAAACTAAAAATAAATTCTATAGCATAGTGACTGGTTTGAACAACATAAAAAATACCATATCACAGTTTTCAAGAAAAAAGTAATTATAAATACTTGGTTTGAGGCTTGGAATTGAATTGTATGTCAATTGTCTGAGACTGAACATGCTTATCATCAGAAATATGGTTACCAGGTAATGATTTTTTTAAGCTAATAATCAAGAATTTGTATAGTCTAATGGATAAAGAGTCAACATTGATATCAATTAGATCTGTTTAGGTATCCACTTGGCTTGTTTTTCTTAAAAAACATCTAATAATCCTCACACATACATTTCCCTAAATCCACCACTGATGTTCAGCACACATCCAGACTCCAAATCTAATTTAATTGTTATTCTCATTTTTTTGGTGAGGCAATTAGGGTTAAGTGACTTGGCCAGAGTCACACAGCTAAGTAAGTGTTATGTGTCTGAGGACAGATTTGAACTCAGGTCCTCCTAACTCCAAGGCTGGTGCTCTATCCACTGTGCCACCTAGCTGCCCCTTATTCTCATTTTTAATAGAATTCTCTTTAACAGCAAGGATGAAAATATAACTAAATATTCCTCTTATGCTTACTCTATCACCCTATTTGTTTGAATGGCTTTAGGTTATAGGGTCTTCTTTCCTACTTATAGGATACTCTAACATTTTCAATACTTTCATATGATGCCCATATCATGATAGATTTATTCATAATGGAGACACTTTGGTGCAGTGAATGGAGCATTGATACTGACATCTGAAACCCTAAGCCAAATCAATACTCTGCCTCTTACCACCAGCATAGAATAAAGAAAACACCTTCACCATTTTCACCTTTAGTTACCTCCCTTCAAATGTGCTGGTTAAACCTTGATTTTCAAAGTTCTAAGCCTCTCTGAATCTCCAATTCAATTATGTTTCCTCCTACTCCTCACAGCTTTCTGAATCTGTTTTCCTGTCCTTTTCTTTACCTCTACCATAAATTTTCTCTTAATGATCCCCAAACAAGGTGCGACTTCTAAAATATAATACCCTTGACTATTCTTTTACTTATCCCAGATATGAGTGGAATTCAATATTCCATTTCCTCTCTTCCTCTCTCCTTATCTTTTTGTTTCAGTAATATAACATTTCAAGAAATATTAATCTATGCTTCATACTACTCACTTCTTCCTTTCTCTTAGTTGCTTTTATTTGAACTCCTTTTATGGGCAATGCTCATAAGTTTTCTTTCTTTGTTTTCTCAAAGACTTTAATACAAGGTGAGATTTCCAAAAATCAATAGACTTTTCTCCTCCTTTCAGCATATAAACATTGATTTAGCTGCTTGTTCTTTTATGTTATGTGGACTTAATTTCCATAAGTTTATTTTTTTCTATTGAGAAATTTATTTTTTGAGTTTTTCATTTGCTCAGTGGTATTATCTATCTCTTTTCTCTAACCTTTCGACTTATACTGTGGATATAGAAAGAGGTACACAGGATATAGGGTGCTTTTATTTTATTTATTTTATTTTTACAGCTAATCTTTCAGAGGAAACTTTCCAGATTTAGCTAATCTACTTTTTGGATAGTGAACTTCATCTACCACTGGGGTGATATTTGATGCCTTTTCAAACCCTACCTACAGTATTTAGTGACTCTGAGCTTGGGGTCAGGGGGTGGAGGTTCAGTATTATTTATTCTTGCCAAATTTCAGGTTTTGATTAGAGATAATAAAACCTCTTGCTGTTACCTCATGGATTTGTTTTTAGATTCAAATAAGTTAATATGCACAAAATATTTTAAAACCTTAAAGCTACACTAATGATAATAATTGATAACTTTATTTCATTGGCAATTAGCAACTTCCTGAAAATGTCCCAAATGCAAACAGAAGATGATCACAGCTGCTGCCTGCGAAGAAATCTCTAACAGAATCCAATTATCAGCCATTTCCTGCCTACCCTATTCTCTTCAGATGATCATCTATGCCCTTTTAATTCTTTTTAAAGAACTATTTATTAACAGCAAAATATCCTACTGAGGAAATATGACATATCAGATAGAATGTTGTATTTGGAGTATGGAAGACCTTGGTTTAAATTCTACTCTATCACTTAGAGAAGCTTTTTTACCCTAGGCAGATTTCTCTAAATTTCAGTTTTCTTATATCTTAAATGGGTACAACAATGCTTATAGTATTTATGTCACAGGCTTTTTGTGAATGTCAAATTGGATAAGTTGTATAAAACACTTTACAAATTTTAAAGCAACATATAAATATCAGTTATAATTTATTTTGGGGGTATATATTAACTTTTGACACCCATAAAATTTTGGTATCTTGCATCATTTTGGACAGGTTTATATAATCTCAAATTTTTAATAGCTTAACAACCAATAATGTATTTTATCTTTATTATTATAGGCAAAATCAAGCAAATTTACCTATATTACTGATAAATGACATTCTCAATTTTATGTTACGTATTAAATAGCCCCAGATAAGCTCTAAAAATGACCTATCACATGTTAAGCATTATTTGAAGTTACTGGGGGGAAAAGCAAAGCCTATATCTGAAGCCTCAAGTATTTTCCCAGCATGCCATTATAGGTTAAATAAGGTGTTACCCTAAAAGGATCAAATTAAAATAACATTAATGAATTAAAATATAAGATGCTTATTTTGCAAGATGGATACCAATTTGCATTTAGTTCCCATAATCATGACCAATTAAGGGGAAAAAAATGTCACTTTCAGAAAAACTGACCTGAGGGCATTTTTACTTACAATTTCATTGGTATAAAAAACTCCTGAGGTGGAAAATTCCCTGTTGAAGATTGGGAACCCCTGTGCAACTTCTGGCTGTAGAGTATTTGCTGAGGCATCGAGAACTTAAAGGATTTTTCCATAGGAAAGAGTCAGTGAAAATACTCAATAAGAAATGGGGTGACTTGTTCAAAAAAAACAGCAAAGAGGCCAGTAACAGACTTTTCTACTTTCTAACTAGATTGCAAGCTAAAAGTTTTTTTTTTTTCTAAGCTGAATTTTGCCAATTTTCTTTCTGTGCTAATTATTGTCATATTTGTACAGACAGAGCCAAAACTTTTCTCAGGGGAGTGAACTATAGAAAGTTCCAAATGTTAACATTTGTACACATTCAACTCTGAAAAGCTACTTTAACAACTCATTATCTCTTCTACTCTATTGGATGCTTTAATTAATTCTTGTGTTTCAAATGAATTTATTTTGAGGGTATTTTGTGTAGTTCTTCTAGTACTTGCCCTAGGTGCTAACAAACATTGTTCTGTTTCTTTCACTCTTTTTCAAGTTGCATTTCAGAGTCAAGTTTTGGGCTACCATTTATGATTCATTATACCACTGTTGAATTTGGCAACAATTTGATTTGTTGTTTGAAAATCCTATACACAAATAAAAATCATATTTCTTCCCTGTGATTTGTGATTTTTTTTCTGTTCAGTGTGATATGTCTGACATACAGATAAGTTAGAATTATTCAGACATATATTTCATGCAAAACACATTATGAATAATATCAAAAAGTTCACAATGATTAATTTGAAAATTCATTCAACTACAAAAATATTTAGAAAATTCTTCTTTCACAAGATCAGAGGAAGTAAAGGAAGTCAAAGTTCACATCTACACTGACAGCAACATTTGAGTGAATTTTTGAACTGCATAATATTAAATATTTGAAGTTCAAATTATGAATAGAAGTGATAGGAGAAAATCTCTAGTTGAAATTTCAATTAAATATTTCACACATGAAAACTGTATCCTTTCCAGCACCAGACTATGAAACTCCTAGAATGTAGATACCATGTTGTATTTAATTTTTACATTTCTGCAACCACTTAGCATATTATTCTAAACATAACCAGTATTTAATAAAAGTCTGTTGAATTGAAAATAAAATAGTATTTTCAAAAATCATTCATGGTTATTTAAATATGTAGGGAAGGTATGTATTGTATATACAGAACTTTTGTTTGCCAAAAGGTAAGGAATGGAGATATGGGGGGAAGTCATAGGAGCTTGTGGAAAGTACCTAATAGAAAAAAAAGATGAGTTGAGAAAATAAAAAAAAAAATTAGAAATATTTTGAATTATTGAAACATGTTAAAAGTTTGTCTCAGTATTTATTGATGTAAAATTACAGAATATCATCCAATAAAACATTCATTTCAAATGTTCTTTTGAGAGTTTTTAGGATGATGCAACTTTTCTACTTTAAAACAACAACAGGGGGGCGGAGCCAAGATGGCAGAGTAAAAGCAGTGACTTGCTTGAGTTCTCCCCCAAACCCCTCCAAATACCTGTAAAAAATGACTTTAAACAAATTCTAAAGCAGCAGAACCCACAAAAAGACAAAGTGAAACAAATTTCCAGCCCAGGACAACCTGGATGGTTGATCTGAAAAGTATATCGCACCAGGCTGGGAGAGGAACGCAGTTCTGCATGGATGTGCAGGCCTCAGCAAACCTGGAGTAGGCCTCAGAGGACTAAATCACAGACAGCTATGGCTGATTCCAAACTTCTCAACCCGTGAACACTAAAGACAACTTAAAAGGTCAGAAAGAAAAGTCTGTTTCTGTGGTGGTGAGAGAGAAGGATGGTGGGGTCCCAGTCCCAGTCCTGAGCATGGCCCCAGGGCAGTGGCTGCCTCTGCAGCTTCCACCCCAAAGACTGACAGGGAATCAAGTGGCTGATCAGAGGGGGTTTACAGGGATCTCTCTGCTGTTGCAGGATTCTCTTGCTTTTCCCATGCTTGGATCTGGGTCACAGTTCTGAGTGGCAGTACTAGGGTGAGGAGAAGTGCTGGTGTGGTGGAGCTTGTAGTGGTGGTGGAGAGGGAACCCTCCTCACAGTTCCAAGACAGTAAAGTCACTCATAGACCAAAGCACAGGCCAGGAAAGGAGTAAACACCTCACCCTTGATCATAGCACCTTCGAAGAACTGAAAATGTTCAGGTACCTAGAAGTATCTCTGAAAATAGCTGCGCAAAACCCCTGAAGCTTGGGAGAGTACATTCTTCACACTGGAAGCAGACTCCTACCTTAACAAAGAGTTTATAACTCAAGTAATTGGCTGGGATCATGAACAAGAAGTGCAAAAAGAATCACACCATAGAATCTTTCTTTGGTAACAAAGAAGATTGAAACATACAACCAGAAGAAGACAACATAATCAAAGCTTCTACATCCAAAGCCTCCAAGAAAAATATGAATCAGTCCCAGGCCATGGAAGAGCTCAAAAGGGATTTTGAGAAGCAAGTAAGAGAAGTAGAAGAAAAACTCAGAATGATGCAAGAAAATCATGAAAAACAAGTCAACAGCTTGCTAAAGGAAACCGAAAAAAATACTAAAGAAAATAACACTTTAAAAAAATAGCCTAACCCAAATGGAAAAAGAGGTCCAAAAAGTCAATGAGAAGAAGAATGCCTTAAAAAGCAAAATTGGCCAAATGGAAAAGGAAGTCCAAAAGCTTATTGAAGAAAATACTTTCTTAAAAATTAGAATGGAGAAATTGGAAGCTAATGACTTTATGAGAAATCAATACACTGTAAAACAAATTCAAAAGAATGAAAAAATAGAAAACAATATGAAATATCTCATTGGGAAAAAAAAACTGACCTGGAAAATAGATCCAGGAGAGAGAATTTTAAAATTATTGGACTATCTGAAATCAATGATCAAAAAGGGAGCCTAGACATCATCTTTCAAGAAATTATCAAGGGAAACTGCCCTGATATTTTAGAACCAGAGGGCAAAACAGAAATTGAAAGAATCCACCCATCACCTTCTGAAAGAGATCCCCAAAGGAAAACTTCTAGGAATATTGTAGCCAAAATCTAGAGTTCCCAAGTCAAGGACAAAATATTGTAAGCAGCCAGGAAGAACCAATTCAAGTGTTGTGGAAACACAATCACGATAACACAAGATTTAGGATTTCTACATTAAGGGACCACAGGGCTTGGAATATAATATTCTGGAGGGCAAAGGAGATGGCCCTATAACCAAGAATCACCTACCCAGAAAAACTGAGTATAATCCTTCAGGGAAAAAAATTGACATTCAGTGACATAGAAGCCTTTCAAACATTCTTGATGAAAAGACCAGAACTGAACAGTAAATTTGACTTTCAGATACAAGACCCAAGTGGAACATGAAGAGGTAAACAGCAAAGAGAAATCATAAGAGACTTATTAAGGTTGAACTGCTTACATTCTGCATGGAAAGATGATATTTGTAACTCATGAGTCCTTTGTCAGTATTAGAGTACTTGGAGAGAAAAAATATACATATGTGTATATGTATATATATTTAGATAGATAGAGGATATAGGGTGAGTTGAAGATGAAGGGGTGATATCTGGAGAATAAAATTAAGGGGTGAGAGAAGATTATACTGGGAGAAGGAGAAAGGGAGAGATAGAATGGGATAAATTATCTCACATAAAACAGACAAGAAAAGGCTTTTACAGTGGAGGGGAAATGGGGGGAAGGTGAGAGGGAATGAGTGAATCTTATTCTCATCAGATTTGGCTTAAGGAGAGAATAACATACACAATCAATTGGATATGGAAATCTATCTTACCCTACAGAAAATGGGGGGGGGGGAAGGGGACAAGAGAGCAGGAGGATGATAGAAGGGAGGGCAGATTGGGGGAAGGGGTAATCAGAAGCAAACACTTCTAGAGAGGGACAGGGTCAAAAGAGAGAATAGAATAAATGGGTGGTGGGATAGGATGAAGGGGAATAGACTTAGTTTTTCACAACATGACTACTATGCAAGTGTTTTGCATGACTACACATGTATAACCTATATCGAGTTGCTTGCCTTCTCAATGAGGGTGGGTGTGTAGGGAGGAAGGGAGAAAATTTGAAACCCACAATTTTAAAAACAAAAGATAAAAAAATTGTTTTCACATGCAACTGGGAAATAAGATATGCAGAAAATGGGTATAGAAATCTATCCTGACCTACAGGAAAATTGAAGGGGAAGGGGATAAGAGAAGGAGGGGAGAGATAGAAGGGAGGGCAGATTAGGGTTATTCAGAATGCATGACATTTTGGGGTGGGGGGAGGGATGAGATGGTGAGAAAATTTGGAACTCAAAATCTAGTGGAAGTGAATGTTGAAAACTAAAAATAAATTAATTAATTAAAAATAAAGAATGAAAAAAGAAAACAACAATAACAACAAAATATCATGTTTATAAACATGGATAGCAGGAGAATTCTTAACCAAACAAGGAAATATATCATCATAAAAGATACAATGAAGATTTAAATTTAATGAAATTTAAAACACAAGCAAAATTGATGCATATAGAACAAGAAGAGAAACTGCTCAGTGATAAATATCTTTGTTAATCATCATTTTAAAACTCTGATATATAATATGTATAGGGAAATGAAACAAATATGTAATGCCAAAATCTATTCCCTAATATATGTAAGTGGTTAACAGATATAAAAACCATTTCAAAAGAAGAGTTGCGATCTGTATACAACAATATGCATACATGTTTCAAATAACCAATTGTAAGAGAAATACAAAATTTATCAACTCGGTACATAAAAAGAGAAGGCATTCCATTCATGGGGGATAGCCAGTGAAAATTCTTAATGAGAAATGAAGTAACTAGTTCAAGAAACAGTAAAGTTATCAGTGATACTGGATGGAAGCGTATGTGGGATCTAGATGTGGGATACATTAAGGTATAAGACTATTGGTGATTTAGGACATTTATTTAGAAAGGCCTTTGGATGTCAGAGGATTTAAATTTGATATAGGAGGTGATACAAAGCCACTGGTTTAATCATACGCATTAGAAGCTGCAAAGATGACAAAACATGAGGACAGTCAATACTGAAATGAAAATATTGTTGGAAGATCAGCACATAAATGTACTGTTGACAGAGCTATGAATTCTAAGTATATTTGTATTTACACAAGAAAAATTATCACCTGGTCATACACTTTGATCCTGAGGTCCCAATACTGTGTACACACACACACACACACACACACACACACACACACACACACACACACATATACATATACATACATATGCACATACATGCATACATATATATATATATACACATACATACATACATACACAGTCAAGAAAAACAAATGTCCTATGTGTACTAAAACATTCAAATCAATGGGGTTTTTTTTGGTAGCGAACACTGGGAAATAATATGATTGACTAATGAATTGGGTAATAACTGAACAAAAGTGGTAAAATATTATTTATTATTTAAATAATATTTCATATTATTTCATTATTTAAGAAATAATGTTGAAGAATCCAGAGAAACATAAAATTAATAAACCTGATGCAGAGAAAAATAAGCAAAGAGAACCACATATACAATATCTATCAATTAAAATGAAAAGATCACTAAAGGAACTAGAACTTTAAATAATTAAAAATCTCAGAAAAAGTCTCAGAAAAGAGATAATGAAATACCCTTGTGATCTTTAAAAAAAGGAGGTAAAAGACTAATGGGGCAGAAAGACATATATTGTCAAATATGATCACTGCATCAGCCTTTTCTGTTTAATTATTTTTCTTTCTGTAATAAGAGCCTTTTGCATGTACCATATGGTGAAAGAATCCCCTCCTCCACCTTTTTTTTTCCCCTTTGGCTGTACACCTGTAGCTGTCAGTGTGTTCACATAGTCTTGAATCAGGATTGACTTTGGCATTTTCTATATTACTGTCTGAAAGAATAAGATGATACTTTCACTGGTATCTCCCAGTGAGAAGAATCATGTTGAAAGACAAAGAATTTGGAGCTTCCTTATTCAATCTCCTCACTCTTTTAAGTAGGCCTTGCCCCTTAAAATGATGAGAACATAACTGGTAGGGGCTGTTTCCTAGACCTTCAAGAGAGAATTGTGCCAGAGGGTTCAGCTTCTAGAAGCCAAGATGTTGGAGTCAGAAGTAAATCACTCTCACCCTCTCTTCTTGACCTATGAAATGCCAGAAAATACTGACCTGGGAAAAACTCTGAGCCAGCAAAAAGATAGGACACTGCAGTCTAGTAGTCCAGTAAGCTTAGGGGATTAATGGGAAAGGACTCTCTCAGTCTGGGGGAGGGGAAGCAGTACAGGACTAGAGGTGTCTCAGTAAGCCAGCAGCAAGCCTCACCTCAGCATAACAGGAGGAGATCCTGAGACACAGGTTGGTGGAGCAGGCACGTGATGAAACCAAGAGCCCCTGAGAGCTTTAATACAGGCAGGGGAACCTTGTAAACATCAGCTCAGAGTACCACCACTGACAATGGCATTCTCCAGCAGCCATAATACCCAATGCCTCAACACAATTCTGGGAAGCACAACTCCAGGAAGCAAAACTCCAGGCTGACAGACATCCACCAGCAGCGAAACACTCCTGTGCAAGGTGAGCAGGAAAAGAAGCTTGGGTAAATGTCCCCTTGGCTCCAGTGGGAGAACTCAACATTTTTTTTAAGTCAGTTAATAGGCAAACACCACGCACAAAAAACAGAAACAGACAATGACCATAGATTCTTATTATGGGGAAAGGGAAGATCAAGGCACAAATTCAGAAAAGGACAACATTGTCAATATACCCACATCTAAAACCTCAAAGGGGAATATGAACTGGTTTCAAGCCCAAAAAGCCTTCTTGGAAGAGCTCAAGAAGGATTTTAAAAGTCAAATAAGAAAAGTAGAAGAAAAATTAGGAAAAGAAGTGAGAGGTATGCAAGAAAGAGTCAATAACTTGGACAAGAAAAAATTAAAATTAACTGTGGAAAACAAGTCATTAAAAAGTAGAATTGGCCAAATGGAATAGGAGGTACAAAATCTAATAGAAGAAAACAATTCATTATAATTTAGAACAGGGCAAGTAGAAGCTAATGACTCTATGAGAGAGCAAAAATCAGTCAACAGAAACCAAAGAATGAAAAAAAATTTTAAAAAAAGTAAAATATCTCATTGGTAAAACAACTGACCTGGAAAATAGATCCAGGAGAGGCAATTTAAAAATTATTGGTCTACCTTAAAACCATGATGAAAACAAAAGAGCCTGGATAACACCCCTTAGGAAATCATCAAAGAATACTGCCATGAGATCCTAGAACCAGAAGGTAAATTAGTCATTGAATGAATCCACCCATTACCTACTGAAAGGGATCCCAAATTGAAAACCAAGGAATATTGTAGCCAAATTCCAAAATTACCAGATCAAAGAGAAAATACTGCAAGCAGCAAGAAAGAAACAATTTAAATATCTTGGAACCACAGTCAGGATTATGCAGCACCTTGAAGATTCTACATTAAAGATTGGAGGGCATGGAATACAATATTATATAAGCAAAGGTGCTTAGATTACAGCCAAGAATCAACTGCCCAGTGAAATTGAGCATAATCTTTCAGGAGAGGAGATGGACATTCAATGAAATAGGGGACTTCCAAACCTTCTTGATGGAAAGACCAGGGATTAACAGAAAATTTGACCTTCAAATACAAGACTCAAAAGAAGCATAAAAAGATAAACAGGAAAGAAAACAAAAACAAAAACAAAAACATGTTATTAATAAGGGCAAACTGTTTACATCCTTCCATGGGAAGATGACACTTGTAACTCTTGAGACTTGTCCTATTATTATGACATTTAAAAGGAGTATACTTAGACAGAAGGCATGGGTATAAGTTGACTTTGATGTGATGGTAAAAAATCTAAGTGGTGAAAAGGGACTGTACTGGGAAAAGAGGAAAGGAGGAGGCGGTCAAGGGTATTACATCACATGGAAAGTCACAAAAAACTAATACAATTGAGGAAAAGAAGGAAGGGAGATTATCATTATCTGAACCTTACTGTCATCAGATTTGGTTCAAAGAGGGAATAACATAATCAGTTAGGTATAGAAATCTAAGTATAGCCTACAGGTTTCCCACCCCTGTGATGATTGCCTTGTCCAAACTTCTACATAATGTAGGGATATTTGGTTCTATTACATCTCTGAAAGTAGGCCATCAAGTTTTATGTTTGAATAGTGAAAAATGAGCTCACAATATCACATATCAACCATTTCCATTATCAGATTACTAAAATGGTGAGAAAAGAGGCAGAGTGGTCTTGTGAATAAAGTACTATCATCCAAGCCTAGAAGACTTGGGTTCAAGTATGGCCTCTGACTCATAGGGTCTATGTCACCACGGGCAATTTCTTAACTTCTCAGTGCTCTAGATAATTTTCTAAGACTATATATTTCATAATAGTCTTGCCTGAATCTGCTAGATGTTTTCTTACCTGAAAATTACTTTTGCCCATGAAATCACAGTTCTAATCTCCATCCTAAATTGTTAGAAAGATGAATTATGACAGCATCTACTTCCAAGAAAATTCCACTTCATGCACCTATTTCTGCTCTCTAGAGTAATGGAGGATGTCTATTCCTTCTTCTATATACAGGGCCTTAAAATAATTGAATTATAAATTATGCTAACTGTCCCAAAGTTCTAAAGACAAATTTCCCACCTGTCAATTAATTTCATGCAAATAAATCTATCTCTAGGTCCACAGAAAAGAAATCTTTGAATATTTAAAACCTTTGGATCCATTAAAATTTATTCTACAAATGCTAGTAGTAGCAATAAGATAATATTCAATCTAGGCAGAGCAAAGAGGCAGGTGAACTCATACTAAGAAGTATGGATTGTAAGGAGAAAGAACTTATTTTCCTAGTGAGTTCCAGATAAGACATATGTCTCTTCTACTAAAGTGATATATCCAATTTATGGTTTTGTAAGTTATACTCTTTTGGCATACTTATGATTCACTTGCCTTTCAACTTTTACTCTTTTTTTGGAATATACTTCAAATCTTGTCTGCAAGTAGCACTGCTCTAAGAATACTGTATATATTTCTCTGACTCCAGATCTATTCTCATCTCTCATCACTCTGTCACCTCTCTTGCATGTAGAAAGCCTCAGTGCTCAATGGAATGTTTCCATTATTTGTTTCTTCTCAAATTGACTAGTACCAACATCATTGTGAATAAAGCAATCTATTTATATGTGTGCTGTATAAGTTATTTCCTGGTTTGTTTAATTAATTTATACCTGAAATATGAAAGTCATTATGTCTTGTGATTTCAGAAACCATTTTATGGTTCAAGTCTACTTTAAAAATACTACAAAAACAATAGTGGAGGTCATAAAAACCCATGCAACTTTTTTCATTTGTCACTCTGAAGTCATTCAGTAGTAAGAAAACATACCACTTTTAAACTTTTGAGTAGTTGAAACTGCAAATCCCCTTTTAGTTTCAGATTATTTGATACTACTCTTCTAAAATCCTGATGTGGAATAATAGAGTCTCAGAGTACATGAACATTTGAAGCCACATTGCCAATCAAAATAGGTTATGAGAATTTTTTAAAATAAAAAAATCTTCAAATTTAATTTGCACTAGTTTTCTGGCATTTAATTTTTTATGATATTGATATAGGACAGAAAATAAGAACACAAAAGAAACATTGTTGAAATTAAAATTCTAGTAGGGATAAAATAGGATAGATAAAGACAGATGATTTTTTTCAGATGATGTGGAAATTCAATTAGAGAATCCTAGGCATTCAGCTAAAAATATAGAATGATAGGTTCAGTATAATAGTAGAACATTAAATAAAGTCATAAGTAGCTTAGACCTTTCTGTATATTAACAACAAAACCCAATAGGAAAAGATAGAAAAATATTCTATTCAAATTAGGAAGAGTATAATGTATATCTGGATTCCTGTCAAGACACATAAAGCAATTATACAAATAGAACTTTTTATACTATATTTTATTTTTACCCTGATTACATGTTGAAAGAAATTTTTAAACATTTTTTAAAGTTTGAGTTCCAAATTTTATTCCTTCTTCCCTTCCCACCACCCTGAGATGGTAAGCAACGTGATGTAGTTTGTACATGTGCAATTATGTAAAATATTTCTGTAGTAGTTATTTTGTACAAGAAGACTCAAATTGAAAGAAGAAAAGAAAGAAAGAAAAAGAAAAAAGAAAAAGAAAGAGAAAAATATATTTCAGTCTGTATTCTGACAGTATCAGTTCTTTTTTTTCCCTCTGGAAGTGAGTGGTACGCTTCAACATTAGTCCTTTGGGATTATCTTAAATTATTGTATTGCTGAGAAGAGCTAAATAATTCACAATTCTTCATCGTAAAATATTTCTGCTACTAGGTACAATGTTCTCCTGGTTCTGCTCACTTCAATTTTTATCTGTTCATGTAAGTCATTCCAGGTTTTTTTGAAATCATACTGTTTGCCATTTCTTATAGTACAATAATTTTCCATTACAAGCACATACCACATCTTGTTTAGTCATTCCCCAATTGATGGGCAACCTATTTCCAATTCATGGCCACAGGAAAGAATAGATCCTTTTCCCTTTTTTTGATGTTTTTGGGTGGTATTGCTGGATCAAAGAGTATGCACAGTTTAATTACAACTATTGATCACTTTTTGTGGACATAAAGATCAACCTTAATAATTGAAAAAAAATATTTACCACCTCTCAATAATTATGTAACTCCAGAATTATTACTTCTTTACCAGAAGATTTAGTTCTCCTTTCTTCAGAAACAGGCTCATATTGGTTTCTTAGCTCTAAGTGTTCAGTAATCCCTTCTTCCCTTCTTTTCTGTGTCTTTCCTTCAATATTTCACCTCTTAACACTCAAGAGTCTTCTGATTTTTCAGAATTTTTTTCAAGTTTATGTAGTAAAGACATTCTGTTTTGCTTTGTTTTTTTGTTTTTTTGTTTTTGTTTTTTACAGTATTCTCTATTGCATTTGAAAAGCTAGGGTTGAAAAGCATCTCTAGAATCCCTTGACATTCTCTCATTAAAATACATGATTTATTATGAAGTGAAACCTCAACAAACATGAACATTTTAATATAAAAAGAATAGAAAGAGGACTATAAATTAAACTGATTAGTATTGTGAAAAATGATTTTTCTTAGCAATCATTATCTTGTAAACTTAGAGCTTCCCCATCCCCATTTCTTTCAAAGTTCAGTCTTTCTTCAGAAAAATATTAAGATCTAATCTAAATGGGTCTATTTTTGCTCATTATATTGCCCAGACAAGTCTGGGAAAATGCTGATTCCTCCCAATTGTCAAGACAGGTGATATGGAAATTGATGTCTCTTTGACCATGATTGAGTGACCTGGGTCAGTACTCAAAGACTCTTATTTTAATATAACCCACCTCCCAGAGTTGGTTGGCATCCCTTGGGAACACCTACTCTTTGAAAGGCACATACTTCTGTACCCCAAAATCTTAAATTGAGCCAGTTCTGAACTGGCCCCCTTGGGGGGAGCAGTTTTGGACTGAACTTCCATGTGATACATGTCAAGCCAGCTTGAGACAAATTAAACTGTGGACATATGCATCCTGATTTCATTTGTCTCTTTCTTAAAGCAGACTCAGTAATAAATTGGGGTTCAACAGTATACATATATGTATATATATATGTGTGTATGTATGTGTGCATGTATGTTTGAATGTATAAAATTCCAAGTACATTAGTGGGGCAGCTAGGTGTGCAATAGATAGACTACCAAGCCTAGAGTCAGGGAGACCTAAGATCAAATTTGCCTTCAGACACTAAATAGCTGCGAGACTCATAGTAAGTTACTTAACCCTGTTTGTCTCATTTTGCTCATCTGTAAAATGAGCTGAAGAAGCAAATGGAAAGAACACTCCAGTATCTTCACCAAGAAAACCTCAAATGGGTTCATGAGGAGTCAAAAGCAACTGAAATCACTGAACAACAATAACAAAAAGTACATTGATGAGTCAAATTCCTGATTTTCCCCCTACTGGAATTGTTTCATTTTTTGTCTTAAGAAATTCCATTCTGGAGCACATCACATTCCTTTTCAGATGACTTCCCATATGTAATTTTAACCTATAGAATTGTCTGGTTTTCCTTTGAATAATATAGAAATATACTCTGCTAAAATTCTGGTTGTATTTCAGATTACACCTAGTTTTTTTTTTCTCTCATCTAATACCAAAAAATTTGAGTGAGTTGTCCCTTTGGCACAAGGTCCCATTATTACCACTATCAAAATAATCTCCACCATATTAGTGAGAATTAGTCCCAGAAAGGAATTTCTCCTAGTTGGCATTCCAAATTTTAGAGAATGAAATCTTCAAAGCAAATTGCTACTAGTTGCTTTGAGATAAATAGATGGCACAGTGGGAAGAATGCTTGGTTTCTAATCAGGAAAATGTGAGTTCAAGGCCAGCTTTGACTATGTTTCTCTCCATAGTATTTAGTTTGGTGAATATCCAAAATTATTGTTCCCCTTCCTTTTTAGGAGTATAAGTTGTGTACCTGTAATTTTATTGATGTAGGGAACTCCTGGGTATGGAAACTACCTTTACAAATATAAGCCAATATCTTCTCTGCGTCTTATAGTTTTCAAAAGTTGTTTAGAGCACTGGCAGATTAAATGATTTGCCCAGGGTCATAGAGCCACTAAATGTCTGAGGGTGGATTTCAACAGTTTTATCTGACTCCTTCACAATGCATCCCTTTATTACCCTCATTGTTAGTGTTCTCTTTTACCCCATTTGTCCTTGAAAGAAGTAGCAACTGTATTTATTTCTTTAAGTCATTAATGCCTTGCACAAGGAATATTGAATGGCTCACATTTACATGCCACTTCAAATTTTATCAATTTATCTATTTCTTTAATATTAAATTCATCTACATTGAACAGTCTAGAATTTCAGCTACTTCTGAAACCAATCACATTGCTGATTGTCTGAAAAGGTTTGACTAGTTCTTTTTCTAAACTGTACTCATTTGCCCCACCATAGTCAACCTGGTGCCCCACACTTCAACTCCCAACCTCACCAAACTGATGCCAAGTAGTGGACCCAACTGACTGGCATAGCTCATTGAATATTTAAACTCTCAAAATTAAGAGATCCATCAGCCCAAGCCTGCCTGGTAGCCTGGATTGTGCTCTGAATCTCTTTATAGTTTTTGTCAAACAGCATAAAAAGAAGTTAAAGGTGCTTGTGGATGATATGATAAATATTTTTGAACTTCCTGGAGGTTTGCTGACTATTGATGTTGTTACAACGCCAAATATTTTGTTCTGTTTTACATATATATTTATATATATATTTATGTGTATATATATTTATATATATATATATTATATGTAAATATATATATATATTTCTTTCTATCTTATTCTTATCCTTAAATTCTTTGGAGAAAATTAGCTGTTTTTTCTTAGTCCATGAAACCTTTATCATTTTCCCTTTTCTGTACATTTAACCAATCTTATACATATGAGGTGGAACCTCAGATTCACTTTAATTTGTATTTCTCTAATTGTGATTGAAGCATTTTTATATGACTATTGATAATTTTTTTTTCCTTAGGAAACTGCATGTACATAACATTTTTTATAAACTGAGAGTGGCTCATATTCTTCTGAATTTCTATAATTTCCTTATACATTTGGAAATGAGACCCTATTAGTGAAACATACTACAAAGCCACCCTTCAACACCACCAGTTACCTATTTCACTTCAAATGTTACCTACATTAGTTTTGTTGTGCAAAAGCTTTTATTTAAAAAATGTGGTCAAAATCTTTCATTTCATTTTCTGTGATCCTCTTTATCCTGTGTTTTTTTTTCCTTTTATTTGTATCTATTCCTTTCATCAGATAAGAAAGGTCTTCTTCTCCCTCTTTATGATATAGTCCTTTATGTCTAGAAGATGTACTCACTTAGAGTTAATATGGTGTCAGATTTTGGTTTATATCTAGTTTCTGATTGATTGTGTTCCAGTTTTCTCAGTATTTTTTATAAATACCTTCCCATTCCCACTGATCGACTGCTCTGTTTCTTAATCAGTACCAAATAATTTTAATGAATTTTCTTTTGTGGTATATTTTCAGATTTGATATGGTTGGCTTCATTCCTTCCTACTATTTTGCATTGTTGTCTTGAAATTCTTGGCATGTTTTCCTCCATATAAACTTCATTATTATTTTTTCTAATTTACAAAGTTATTTTTTGGTAGTTTGATAGGCATGACAATTTAAATTATGTAGCATTTTTTATTACATTTGCTTGGCCTACCCAGTAGCAATTAACATTTCTTTAATTATTAACTGAATGTCATTATTTCCTCAAAAAGGTATTTTGTAGTTGTTTCATATAGTTATTGTCTAAGTCTTGGGAGGTAGACATATGCTCAAATATGTCACACCATTTGTAGTTATTTTGAATTGAATTTTTCTTTCTTCCTCTTACTTCTGAATTTCTTTGGAAATCTACAGAAATGCTGAGGTTTAATCTGGTTTTATTTCATATTTTTCAAATTTGCTGAATTTTTTCAATTAGTTGTTAGTTGACTCTCTCGGTTCCTGTAAGTATACCATTATATAATCTGACAAAAACTGGTACATTTGCTATTTCTTTTCCTATGTTTATTCAATCAATTTCTGTTTCTTGCCTGAGCACTATAGTTAGTGTTTCTTGGACTATATTAAGTAGCAGTGTTGAAAATAGATATCCTTGTTTTACCCTTGATGTTATTGGAAACATTGTTAGTTTGCTCCAATTATATGTATTGATGTCTTTTAATTTTAAATATATACTTTTCAAGTCAAAATACTACATAATAAATTAAAGAAATGCCCATTCATGTCAATGCTTTCCAATGTTTTAAAAGGAATAGGTATTTTATATTTGTCAAAAGATTTTTTTCTGCATCCATTGATATAATCATATTTGTGTTATCCTTGTTATGTATGTATTCAATTATGTTTGTAATTATCCTAATAACAATTAATATATTCCAGGGTATAAATCCAAGCTGAAGATAGTGTATACTTTTAAAAATCTTATGTTATTATAGCCTTTGGTTAATACTTTCAATGTTTTAAATCAATGTTTATTAGGTGTATTATTCTATAGATTACTTTCACTGATATCACTTTCCCTGGTTTAAATATGAAAACAATATTTGTTTCATGTAATTAATTTGCTAGGATTCCTAAATTCCCTGCTTTTTAAAAAAAGTTTTTATAAAGGGATTTGATTATTCTTTGAGTATTTGATAGAATTCATTTATAAATTGAACTGGTTGGAGGGTTTGTTTTTTTTCTTTGAGACTTCTTTTATGGCTTGTTCAATTTGTTTTCCTGAGATCTGGCTGTTAAAATTATCTATTTATTTTTCTGTTAATCTGAGTATTTTATGTTTTTGTAAATATCTATTCATTTCATTTAACTTGTCAATTTTATGGTGATTTAACTCAGCAAAACAGTTTCTGATGGGAGTTTCCATTTAATTTTTTCATTTTTGTGATTTTTCCTTTTTGTTTTTGAGAATATTTTTTCTTCAAAAATCTAAGTAGCTAAAGTTTTATTTATTTTATTTTTTAAATGAAATTTTAATTTTATTTATTAATTCAATATTTTAAATGTCACTTTTATTAATGTCTTCTTTGATTTTCAGGATTTCTCTTTTAGTGTTTAATTGGAATTTTGTAATATTTTTTTCTTTTACTGACAAGCTAAATTAATTCTTCTGTACTCTCTTATTTTATTTTTTTTTTTGATAAAAGTGTTGAACAGTACATATTTCCCCCTGGAAACTGAGCTAGCATCATCTAAATATATTGGGCATATTTTCTCATTTTTATTGCTTAAATTTGTCTAGCTCTAGAAGGAGAATATTGAGATTATTCATTATTAGAATTTTGCTATATATTTCTTCATACAACTCTAACTTTTCCTTTAAGCATTTCTGTGCTATGCTATTCATGCATATATGTTGTATGTACCTACAAACATACATACATATATATGTATGTGTATACTAATATTAATTAACTAATCCACGGTAACTGTTAGCATAATGTGGTTTTCCTGTTTATTCTTTTAATTAAGACTATATTTTTTGTTGCCTTCTCTGAGATATCTGTGTGTTGTTCATTCATTTCAGTTGTGTCTGACTCTTTGTGACCCCTTCTGTGGTTTTCTTGGGAAAGATACCGGAATCATTTACAATTTCATTCTCCAGCTCATTTTACAGATGAGAAAACTGAAGCAAATAGGATTAAGTGTCTTACCCAGGGTCACATACCTAGTAAGTATTTGAGGCAAAATTTGAACTCAGGTCTTCCTGTCTCCAGACCTGGTGATCTATCTAATGCACCACCTAGCTGCTCTGGGGTTTATTGGGGTATTAAAGGAGGACTAGCATCTCTGGTGTGAGGGCTTGTCAAGACCTTTTTAAAGCTGCTCATCTAGTTTTGGTGTCAAACTAGTTATCCAACTTTCACCTGTGACTATAAGAAGCTGTATCATGCACAGTGGTGATACCTTGGTAAAACCATCTCAGTAGATGGGCTAAACCAGATTGAGGGCAACCAAGAGGCTTCAAACCTGTCCATGAGAGAGGGTAAAGTCTATCCCAGGCATGTGACAAATTTTCAAGCAGAGTGGATGGATGAAACAATTTGTTGCAATGGTTATAAAGATGACTGAAGCAGGTGCTATAGAGGACTTAGAAATTAGTAAAATGTCAAAGACATCAAGGTCATCCACTGCATCCTTGGCCATCATCAGTCATCTTGATTTTTGTCATTGATTTATAGTAACTGAAGAAATACAATTTGAGCTTGCTAGCACATCAATTTATTAAGCAATGCATGCCAATTGCATAGTAAATCAGTACTAAGCCTCTCCAGTTTGACACAAGACCCTGACAAGAATGAAACCAAGATTATGAACCCATATGATAAGAGTGCTAGTAGTACGCTCAACAGTAATAGGAACATTTGGAACAAGAGATTTAGAGAAATGTATTCTACTTGAGACATTTTGAGTTTGGTGTCTGTAGGGCGTTCAATTCAAAATTTCTAATAGACAGTTGACAATGTGGTAACAACATCTTAAGAGAAAGATTGGAATGGGGATAAGATATGGAAGTCACATGCACAAAAATGGTATTTGAACCAATGGGAGTTGATGAGATCATGAAGTCACAAACTATTAGTCTCTAATATTTTCCTCAGATTATACTAAAACATTATAGATTCACATAGCTCCTTATATAGCAAGGAGTTCATGATTAGATTTCATGGAGTCAATGAACTTGTAAGGGAAAAATGTTTTCATTAAGGTCTAATTGAAATTTAGCATATCCTTCAATTATTTAAAACATTGTTCTGGGAAGGAATGCACAGTGTTTCATAAGACTGCCAAAGTAGTCTACAAGAGAATGTTGTTGAAATGTTAGTTAATAGGGTAAACATTAGATCATTTTTTTTTACTGTCATCACATAAAGAAAAGTATAGCTAGGAGGAAGTTATGTGGCTAAGTGGATAGAGCATTAAGCCTAGAGTCAGGAAAACCAGAGTTAAAATCCAGCCTCTATTACTAGCTGCATGACCCTAGGCAAATCACTTAACCTATGTTTGCCTCAGTTTCCTCATCCATAAAATGTAAATAATAATAATACCTACCTCCCAGGTCTGTCGTGAGGAAAAAATGAGATAGTAACTGTAAAGCACTTAGCACAGTACCTGACACATAGTAAGCACTATATGAAGTTTAGCTAATATTATTATTACATAGGAATTGTTTTTTGTTTGATTTCTTTCATTCATTTTAGGTGTTCTTAATATTAATAGCCATAAGCTTTAAAAGATGAATCAAAGTAGGCTAGAATTCCACAATATTTATTCAAAATATTTCAACTTTAGTTATTTTATATCTACATAAATGTGAGAAAAGATTCAATAAAAACATCATCTAAGTGCTAACTCTGTGGCTTTTAGAGTCTCAATTTCCTCATCATCAAATTAGTAATAACAATATTGCAATGTATTTAATCTTAAAGAGTTTTTTCAAAGATGAAACAAGCTCATATTTTAATTGCTTTCCAAAATTTGAAATGTTATACTAATATGAAGGGTTTTATTTTGTAGAAACTATATAATAGAGTTGAAAGAGTTGTAGAGTTGATGCCACTATATCAAGACATAAATCATTGCTTTGACATTCATTGGCTTGAATGAGCTTAATTAAATCAGTTACTTTTTGTTTATTTTTCTTATACACAAAGTAAGGATAATACTTTTTTACAAAATGTTGTTGTGAGGAAAGTACTTAAAGACCTTAATGTGGAATGTGAGTTTTTACTATTAATTTTACCTATCTTTCTCTTTAGAGTAAAGGAGTCCACTGCTAGTTCTGTCACTTCTTGCCTATGTGAACTTGGGCAAATGACTAATTTTCTAGCCTTCTGTTTCATTTTATATAAATTAAGAGCATTAAATTAGATAACATCTGAGGTCCCTTGTAGCCTATAGTCTTTGTATTAAAAAAAAAAGGCTTCATACTATGCATATCAAATGTTAGTAGTTTAGTGCAGGAAATAAAAGTGGATGGGACCAGATATAGTGCTACTGTAAGGAAAAAAAATATTAAAGGCACAAAAGTAATTATCCAAGTTGGAATGTGATGAGGAGATTAGAACTAATTCCATTTTACTTAACTTTTCAACCATCAACCAAAAGTTGTTGGTATCTCAGCTTTCTTTCACTAATAGGTTGAAGAGTATGCTTCTCTTAATTGGTTATAGTTCTGCAATAAAATGGATTGTTTTTCTCAAATGAAGAACCTACCAGAACTATTTAGGACAAGGGTTTTAGAAAGAAAAAAGGAATGAAGGAAGGAAGGAAGGAAGAAAAGAAAGGAAGGAAGGAAGGAAGAAAAAGAAAGAGAAAGAGGAGAGATAGCAAGGAAGGAAAGAAGGGGAAGTCATCTGACCTTTTTGCATTTGAAATAAGGATTGCCTTCCAGAGCTGTTATGAAGAGAATGTGTTGTTCAATTCAATAGGCTGTAGAGATGTGAATATCAATTTACCCAGATTACTCAAGTTATTTTTTTTCCAATAATCTTTTAAGACTTTCTGTGTAGATACTGAATGATCCTAATTAGGTTTGATTAAGTGATTGGGAAGATTTTTATTACTCATTTCTTTACTTATTTTTTTCTAAACTTAAAGAACACATACAATTATTTGAATTCTAAATTAAGGAGATATGCACTGAATCTATGATTTAATTGGTATAGAGAACTCAAAAGTGAGGTAATTCCCTCTACCAATGCAGAACTCTTTCCAACTTAGAATTTTAATGAGTCACTTAGGACACTTGGAGCTTAAGTGAGTTGCCTAAGGTAACATAGCTAGTGTCTGTCAGAAGAGGGACTTGAATTCATTTCTTCCTGCCTTTGAGGCCACCTCCCTTTCTAGTAAGTCACACTGCTTTCAAAATTAGAGGCTGAATTCTAAATCCAAATCAAATTTATTGAGCTATGTTTTGATATTTTTGAAACATGTATTATATGAAAAGACATAGCCTAAAAAGCAAGTGCATTGAATTAGTATCTTCAAAAGTTTCTGTTTATTCCAGGTTCCTCCAACTTGTGTGTGTGTGTGTGTGTGTGTGTGATCTTGTTATCTTTTACTGAGAGATGCTTGGATAGTCTCTTCCCAAGTAGTATATAAGCTATAGAACCCCAGTGGAAACACAAAATAAAACCAAAATGTTGAAAGAAAGAAAAAGGAAGGAAGGAAGGAAGGAAGGAAGGAAGGAAGGAAGGAAGGAAGGAAGGAAGGAAGGAAGAAAAGAAGGAAGGAAAGAAAGAAGAAGGAAGGAAGGACAAAGGAAGGAAGATAGGAAAAGGGAGTCATTACCTCTCTAAACCTGTTTTCTCATCTGAAATGAGGATCATCACCTTCCAGAGCTGTTATGAAGGGAATGGTTTATACAACTCTTGCCCACCAGTGCTTCCAGCAGACATCAGATCAACAACTTGAGAGTTCTACTCCAGATTAATAAAATAATGAAGCCCAAAATGTTATTATCCTAATCCAAGCAGGATTATGAATGCAAACAGAGTTAATGAAAGAAAACTATTGGTTTGAGAAAGAAAACCATTAAATCCACACTTGGACTAATAGATTCAGTCCCTAGAGCTTATCCTTTCAGGCTAGTAGGGGTAAGCCTGCTACTGCTCTTTCTCTCAGGGTCCTAGGGTATAACCCTAAGGGACTTAGCATGACTTTCTAAAGTTTTAGCTTACTAGCTTCCTTCTAGTGCATGCCCTCTAATATCAATAGCTAGTTAACATCTCCCCAATATCACGTAACCAAGTTACCATTTGATATGTCCTTAGTATCAGTTATTTAATTAACATCAATTGTCTTTTTTTTCTACAAAGGGATATTTATTGGAAAAATGTAGAGAGGACATTAGTACAAAAACATACCTTAAAAACAGGGAACAATTTCTCCTTTATACTACCTCTTGGTCCATAGAAATGGATTTAAATTCAGTGATAACTACCAAACATTCTCCCTACCAAGTTTACTTCTAGAATACCTTGCAGATGGGTTGCTTCTTTGCTTATAAGATGTAACTGACAGATCAATCCACTGTTTGACAGAATGAAATTGAACACTTCACAGAGTTGCTTTAGTACCAGGCTTGGCTACTTTGAGTAACAGAAGACTTTCTAATGGACTCCAATTGCTGAGTCTCTAGTAGTTCTAATTTTTGGAAGTTCACAAGGTTGTCACCTCCTGTATCCAATACCCATGCACCCATGATTAGGAAAGAATAAACAAAAGAGGGACAAAGTAAACATATATTTTATGGGTTCATGGCCACACAGTGTCTAGTTAGTGATACAGGGCAGCTTAAGAGCACCTATTATTACCTTTCCCTTCACCTGGGGACCCATAGCATTTTTTCTTTATTCTCTTATAAGACACCAGGGAAGAAAGACAACTTTTATCTATTCAAGCCATTTGTATGCATACTCAGTTCTAATTCAGTAACTAAGTAAAAGCTTTTTAATACTCACAGTAAGTCAACCAGAAGCAGGGGATACCTGTGAATACTCTGACATGGGGAGGACAAGGTCTGCTCCATCAAACATTTCTAGAAGCAGGCAATCCAAGCCTGGTAGGAGATAGGCTCAAAACTGATATGTGGCCTAAATATTAAAGGAAATATTTTCATAAAATAGGAAGGAAATGGAAGGAGGTACTTCTCATATCTATAGCTAAGGTATAAGTTCCTTATAAAACAAGGTATTTATGAATCTTAATAGATAAACCTATGATTTCAATTATGTATAATTGGATAAGTTTTACATGAAGAATATAAATGAAGATATGACAAGAAGGGAAATTGTCAACTGGGTAGAAAATCCTTACAACAAACAGCTCTGATAAAAAATAATGTCTAACATATATAAGGAATATATAAGATCAACAACAATTCCTCCTTAGGTATAGGGTCAAAGGATGTGAATAAACATGCATTAAATGAAGAATAACAAGCTAATGATATTTATGTGAAATATTGTTCTAAATCACTAACGATTAAAGAGATACAAGCCAAAATGAGTATGAAGTTTTGTATGACACTCAAAATATTAGTAAATATTTTAAAGATGGAAATAACTAATGTGGAAGGGGCTCCAGGAACACAGATATACTAATATACTGTTGATAAATATGTGAATTGATCTGAACAATCTAGAAACAACTTGTTTTTATAAGAGAAAAAATGGCTAAAATGTCTATTCTTTCTGACCTATAGATCACACTGTTACATTTGTCGCCTAAGATAGGTAAAGACAGAAAGCTACTATAGATACTAAAATATTCATAGCACCACCTCTTGTGTTAGCAGAGAACTGGGAGCAAATTAGATACTCACCTGTTTGGGACTGGCTAAAACACTGGCATAAAAATGTGATGGGATATCATTGTGCCATTAGGAATAATGAATATAAGGCATTCAAAGAAACACAGATTTATAAAAAGAGAAGGAAGTAGAGCTATGATAACAATATACAAAACTATAATAATATAAATGAAAAGAACAATAAGAAGTCAAACACTATAATTAAATGATAAATCTTTACTTTAAGAAGATAAATAGTTCACTCTCCTTTTGCTGGCAAGGTGAAAATCCATGGTTCTGGAATGTTGCATATACTACCAGATGCACTCAGTATGTTGATTGGCTTTGCTTTGTTATTTTTTCCCCTTCATTGTTACAAGGCAAGTTTCACTGGGTTGAAGCAGGGATATATTCAGAAATAGCTGCAATGTAAAATCAAAATGTATCAATAAAATTTAAACAAAAAATAACTTAAGAAATGTACACATTATGTTAATTTCATATTCTGTGCTTGGTTTGATATGATTGGGATTTGGAGAACAAATTCCATCCCTTTGATTCAGAATGTTAATGTCAATATAGTACCAGTGAACTGGAAATACCTTCAGTTATTTTGTTTTCCCCAGGAAAGCTGCAGTTTCCCTTCATTCTTGTCTCCAGTGACCTAAATCCAATAAAAGAAAGAAAAAAAAAAACAAACACTCCAATGTCCCCAACATGTTGATTCACCAGCACAGTACAGTAATTTATAGCACTTAGTCTTAGCATGCTGACCTGCTATTGTAGCAACCTTCCAGATTTTATGTATTCGCTTAGAGAAAGGCTTGTTGAAGGGGAATCTGGCTTTTAGAATAAGAGAAAGAGAAAACAAGATTTATCTAATCTAGTCCCATCCAAAACAAGATGAATTGATCTCTGTCACTTAGACTTGACAAGTAAAGCCCTGGGAAAACATGTACTATCACCAGGAGTCACTGAATATCAACAGTTTTGAGGAGACTCAAGATACAGTAGAATTTTTTTTAATAGAAGACATGGTTACCAATTAAGATAAGGAGTCAATATTGTAAGTTTTTTTTTCCAAAGCTGAGAGGTAAAGTCCTTTAAAAGTAGAAAAATTTAAAAAAAAGCACAGAAGACAACAAAAAAGTTAGTTATAAAAAACAACCTTGGCCCAAGTGTCCTTAGTCTGAGAAAAATCTGGTTAGGATAGT
Organism: Vombatus ursinus; assembly: GCF_900497805.2. Classification (NCBI taxonomy): domain Eukaryota; kingdom Metazoa; phylum Chordata; class Mammalia; order Diprotodontia; family Vombatidae; genus Vombatus; species Vombatus ursinus. Next base: position 10,537,931 of record NW_020954687.1, read on the forward strand.
AAAAAAAGAAAATAAATCATGCAGAAGAATCGAAAGAAAAAAACATTGATTAATCTTATCATAATAGTTAATGGACCAAATGGAATTTCAGCTACCAAAGACTTTCAAAAACTATGTGAAAGTTTAGAATCATTGTTATATAAGGACCATTCTTAACTTTTAATAGATAACGATCAAAGTCATCTTTCCATTCTATTAATTTCTTCAGCAATTATTGTTTCTTTCCATGGCCTATTGTCCAACAAGTTCATTAGACAAACATCTAGTTAACTACAAGGTTGGCAGAAAAAAAAATTGTTGGTCTAGATTTCTTCCATTCCCTAGGGCCAAAGAATTTTCACTTTTTTACTACCGACATTGCACAGGAAGAACCTTGAGGGCTAGAGTTGGAGTTCCTCTTTCATCTCTCTCTAACCCAACTCCAGATCACTGAACCAATCATTTAGTGCAATTCAAGAGACAGGAAAGGGGGCTTCTGATTGGAAATCAGGACAGAAATGACAGACCACTGTATGAAAACAATAAAAAATGAAAGAAATTAAAATAAAAAAGAAGCTCACTTCACCTGCCATCTCCATTAGCTATTCTCCTAGAAGTTTCCTGAGCTCCTCAACTAAACTCCTTGAAAAAGTCATCTACATTAGGTACCGTTACTTCCTTTCCTCTCACTAGCTTCTAATTCCCTTATAACCTGGCTTGTTGCCTCATCATTCAACTGAAACATCTTTCTCCAAAATCACCAAAAATTTCCTAATTATCAAATCTAATGTCCTTTTAAAAATCTTGTCTTTCTTGATGTCTCCATAGCCTTTTTTTAAAAATTAATTTATTTTGATTTATCGACAGTCATTTCCATATGTTTTTGAGTTTAACTTTTTTCTCCCCCTTCCTCCCCACCACCCTCCCCAAGACAGCGCACAATCTGATATAGGCTATACGTATACATTCCTATTAAACATATTTTCACATTAGTGATGCTGTAAGAATTAGAACCAATAGGAGGAACCACCAGAAAGAGGAAACAAAACTCAACAGAAGAAAAAAAATACCAAAAAGTATGCTTTGATCTACATTCAAACTCCATATTTCTTTTGATGTGGATAGCATTTTCCATCATGAAGCCTTTGGAAATGTCTTAGATCCTTGTATTTCTGGGAATGGTTAAGTTTATCAATATTAGTCATCGCCCAATGTGGCTGTTATTGTGTACAACATTCTCTTGGTCCTGCTCACTTCACTCAGCATCAGACCATACAAGTCTTTCCAGGTTTTTGTGAAGTCAGCCTGTTCATCATTTCTTATAGCACAATAATATTCAATTACATTCGTATACCACAACTTGTTCAGCCATTCCCCAATTGATGGGCATCCTCTTAATTTCCAATTCTTTGCCACCACAAAAAGAGCTGCTCTAAATATTTTTGTACATGTGGGTCCTTTTCCCATTTCTATGATCTCTCTGGGATAGAGCCCAAAAGTGCTATTGCTGGGTCAAAGGGTATGCACATTTTTATAGCTCTTTAGGCATAGCTCCAAATTGTTCTCCAAAATGATTGGGTTATTTCACAATGCCACCAATAATGCATGAGTGTTCCAATTTCCCCACATATTGTCCAACATTTATCATTTTCTTGTTTTGTCATCTTTGTCATTCTGATAAGTGTGATGTGGTACCTCAGAGTTGTTTTGATTTGCATTTCTCTAAACAATAGTGATTTAGATCATTTTTTCATATCCTTTGACCATTTATCAATTGGGGACTTGTATTCTTATAAATTTGACTTAATTCTCTATATATTTTAGAAATGAGACCCTTATCAGAGAGACTGGTTGTAAAAATTCTTTCCCAATTGTCTACCTTCCTTCTAATCTTAGTTGCATTGGCATTGTTTGTGCAAAAACTTTTCCAAATGAATCTCTTTATTATTTTTTCTAACTCTACAAAATAATTTTTGGTAGTTTGATTGGCACCGAATAAGTAAATTAGCTTAGGTAGAATTGTAATTTTTATTATATTAGTTCTGACCTACCCATGAGCAACTGATATTTTTCCAATTATTTAGACCTGACTTTGTGTGAAAAGTGTTTTGTAATTGTGCTCATATAGTTCCTGGGTTTGTTTCAGGAGGTAGTCTCCTAAATATTTTATAATGTCTACAGTAAGTTTAAATGGAATTTCTCTTTCTATCTCTTGCTGTTGGACTTTGTTAGTAATATTTAGAATTGCTGATGATTTATGTGGGTATATTTTATAGCCTGCAACTTTGCTAAAGTTGTTTATTATTTCAAGTAGTTTTTTTACTTGATTCTCTAGGATTCTCTAAGTATATCATCACGTCATCTGCAAAGAGTAACAGCTTTATTTCTTCTTTGCCTATTCCAATACCTTCAGTTTATTTTTCTTCTCTTATTGCTACAGCTAACATTTCCAGTATGGTATTGAACAACAGTGGTGGTAAAGGATATCCTTGTTTCACCCCCAAACTTATTGGAAATGCTTCTACCTTGTCCCCATTACATATGATGCTTGCTGAAGATTTTAGGTAGATGCTATTTATTATTTTCAGGAAGACTGCTTTTATTCCTCTGCTCTCTAGTGTTTTTAATAGGAATGGGTGGTGTATTTTGTCAAAAAGCTTTTTCTGCATCTATTGAGATGTTCATGTGGTTTCTGTTATTTTGGGTGTTGATATGATCAATTATGTTGATAGTTTTCCTAATATTGAACCAGTTCTGCATTCCTGGTATAAATCCTACCTGGTCATAGTGTATTATTCTTGTGATAAGTTGCTGTAATCTACCTGCTAATATTTTGTTAAAAAATTTTTGCATCTATATTCATTAGAGAAATTGGTCTATAATTTTCTTTCTCTGTTTTGACTCTTACTGGTTTAGGTATCAGTATCATATTTGTATCATAAAAAGAATTTGGTAAGACTCCTTCTTCACCTATTTTCCCAAATAGTCTATATAGTATTGGAATTAATTGTTCTTTAAATATTTGATAGAATTCACATGTAAGTCCATCTGGCCCTGGAGATTTTTTTCTTAGGGAGTTCATCAATGGCTTGTTCAATTTCTTTTTCTGAGATGGGGTTATTTAAGTATTTTACTTCCTCTTCCATTAATCTGGGCAATTTATATTTTTGTAAATATGCATTCATTTCATTGAGATTGTCAAATTTATTGGCATACAGTTGGGCAAAATAGTTCCTAATTATTGTTTTAATTTCCTCTTCCTAGGTGGTAGTTTCACCCTTTTCACTCTTGATACTAGCAATTTGGTTTTCTTCTTTCTTTTTTTTTAATTAAATTAACCAAAGGTATATGTATTTTTTTCATAAAACCAACTCTTAGTTTTATTTATTAGTTCAATAGTTTTCTTAATTTCAATTTTATTAATTTTCCTTTGGTTTGCAATATTTCTAATGTGGTGTTTAATTGAGGATTTTTAATGTTTTTTTCTGTTTTTTTTTTAGTTGTATGCACAATTCATTGATCTCCTCTTTTTCTATTTTATTCATGTAAGCATTTAGGGATATAAAACTTCCCCTAAGAACTACTTTTGCTGCATCCCATAAGTTTTGGTATGTTGGCTCATTATTGTCACTCTCTTGAATGAAATTATTGATGGTTTCTATGATTTGTTGTTATGATTTGTTGTTTGACCCAATCGTTTTTTAGGATTAGACTATTTAGTTTCCAATTATTTTTAGTCTATCTTTCTATGGCACTTTATTACATATAATTTTTATTGCAACATGATCTGAAATGGATGCACTTAATATTTCTGCCATTCTGCATTGGATTGTGAGGTTTTTATGCCCTAGTACATGATTAATTTTTGTGTATGTGCCATGTACCACCGAGAAAAAAGTATATTTCTTTCTATCCCCATTCTCTTTTCTCCTGAGGTCTATCATACCTAACTTTTCTAATGTTCTATTCACCTCCTTAACTTGTTTCTTGTTTATTTTGTGGTTAGATTTATTTAGTTCAGAGAGTGGGAGGTTGAGGTCCCCCACTAGTATAGTTTTGCTGTCTATTTCTTCCTGTAACTCCCTGAACTTTTCCTCCAAGAATTTGGATGCAATACCATTTGATGCATATATGTTTAATAATGATATTACTTCATTATTTATGGTGCCTTTTAGCAGGATGTAGTTTCCTTCCTTATCTCTTTTGATAAGAACTTTTTTTGCTTTTGCTTTGTCTGAGATCAGGATTGCTACCCCTGCTTTTTTTTTTTACTTCAGCTGAAGCATAATATATTCTGCTCCAGCCTTTTACCTTTACCCTGTAAATGTCACTCTTTTTCAAATGTGTTTCTTGTAAACAATATATTGTAGGATTATGGTTTTTAATCCATTCTGCCATCTGCTTCTGTTTTATGGGAGAGTTCATCCCATTCACATTCACAGTTGTGATTACTATCTGTGTCTTTCTCTCCATCCTTTCCCCCCACCCCATTTATGCTTTTCTTTCTCCTTTCTTCTTTTGTCTCCTCATTAGTGTTTTGCTTTTGTCCACCGCCTCTCTCAGTCCCTCCTCCCTTCTATTAGCCCTTTCCCTTTTCTTCCCCTTTATCCTTACTGCTTTTCATCCCTTCTATCCCCCCTCCCTTTTCTTTCCCCTTTCCCCTCCTACTGCCTATAGGGCAAGTTACATTCTATACCTAACTGATATGTTATTACCTTCTTGACCCAAATCTGATGAGAGCAAGGTTCAAACGATGCTCATTTCCCTCCCTTCTTTCCCTCTGCTGTAATTGGTTTTTGTGGCTTTTCCTGCAATGTCCTGGGGTGATATTTTCTGGACTTTCAGAGGTTGATAGGGGAGGGTGAGAGCAACTATCTTTTTACTCTGCCATATTGGCTCCCAGAAACAGAAGTCCTCCATAGTCTTTGAAACACTTTTTTCTTGCATACTCTTTTTCTTTCTAGTTTTTGTGACATTGCTTTGTTGGTTCTTCTATCTATATCATCCTTTCTTCTATGTATTCTTTGCTACTTCTTCATCAAGGTTATTTCCATTAATGTTAGGTCTCCCACTAGGCTCTTCACAGTATTCTATTCTTTTCTCCCTCCATAATATCACACTGATAATTCTTTAACTCCCATAATTTCAATTATCAGATCTATGTAGATGGTTCCCACATATATAGGTCCAGCCCTTATCTCACTCCTAAGCTCTATTTTTATATCACTAAGTTTGGATTGACCATCCTGAATAGCATATCCTATAGGCATCCAAATCAACATGTCTGAAACAAAATTCAATAACTTTTCCCACAAATCTTCTACTATTCTGATCTTCCCATTATTTTCTAGGATACCATCATCTTTCATTACCTGGGCTTGAACCTCAGTGCTATCCTTAACCCCTTATCTGTAATTATGCCATATATCCAATGTGTTACCAAGTCTTTGTCATTTCAACCTTTGCATCTTTTGATTATGTTCCCTTTTTTCTACTTACATAGCCACCACCTTAGTTCAGACTCATACCACTTATCCCTTGGACTATTAAAATGTCTTTTAAAAAAACATGTCCTCCCTACTTGAAATCTCTCCTCAAGTCAATCCATCTTACTTTTATCTATTAAAATATTTTCCTAAAGTTCATGTTTGACCATGTGACCTTCAAATGTAATAAATAACAGCAGTTCTGTTTGGAATTCCATGACCTTCACAACTTGTCACTTTCCTACCTTTGCAGACTACTTATACTCCACTCCAAACACTATACAAGCCAGCTTGAAAACAAATAGGTAGTATGTTTGCCCTGGAATCAGGAAGATTTGATTTCAAATCCAACCTCATTGACTAGTTGCGTGACCAAGGGAAAGTGACTTAAGCTTTATTTGTTTCAGTATCATCAACATTAAAATGAGGGTAATAGAATGTATCTCCCAGAGTTGTTGTGAGAATCAAATTAAATAATATTTGTGAAACACTCAGCACACAGACTGGCACATAGTAGACCAAACACTTCCTTTCAAACACTTCCTCTCTTCCCTCCTTGTACTCAACCTTCCCTCCTTATTCCCTGCCTTTTTATTGTCTGTCTTCCATGGAACACTTTGTCTCTTAACATCTGGCTCCTGATTTCTTTCAAAAATCTTACCAGAAATGACCTGACAGTGTTCCAGGGTCTCCATGACCTCTCCTCCCAATTGAATTGAGGGCAAAACCTGTGCTACTTACCCAGGCACAAACATTCTATTTACAGGTCTGTCAATATAGGGCTGATTGTTTCACACTTGTGAAAAGAGTGAAGATAGGGTACAGTCTAAAGGAATTAGAATTCTAGATTTAAAAAAAAAAGCTGCTTGCTAGACTATTGTATTTTTTTCCCACAGAGGTTAACAACCTGGTATCAACCATATATTCATATAGCTTTCCTCTCTATATGAAATCAAGCTTCACTCTCACACATCATTAAGTGTTAATTCAAAATGGTCAGTAAATTCCTTGGTTTTATGGTTAACAAAGAACAATATAATATATCAAAAAGACAGGTCTGGCTTTCAATGACTAGATACCTTATAGAAAATGAAAAGAAAGTGCCAGCAGGTTGGTGCTATTTTTAGTGAGTGAAGGGTTTGGTTATTGTTTGATATGAGTCAATTGGGATTTTTCCATTTCTCTAATTGCAAGTAGCTATTCCTAAATACTAATGTTATTTGCATAATTAGGATTTAGGAAAGTTTCATGAACTCAAAAATGAATTCCTGTAGTTTGTTGGCTTTTCACAAAATATTATTAAAGGTGTTGATGCCTGATTTAATCTAATTGAAATCTTAATATGTTTTGATTACTTATTTTTCCCAAAAAAACATTTATTTGGCAACTACTATGTGCTAGGCACTATGCTAAGTGCTTTACACTTTCATTTTATCATTATAACAAACTTGTAGAGTAGATATTATTTTCCCCATTTTTCAGGTGAAGAAACTGATTCCAGAGCATATGTGGAAAAAGCTAATGATAATAATAATAATAATAACAACAATAGCTGATAATTATATATATAATTATATAGAATGCTCAGTGCATTCTGAGCATTATCTCATTCAAGTCTCAAAAATCTTATGAAGTTTACACAATAGCAAAATAATCCTCATTTTATGAAAGATGACTCAAAACCATAACCTGGCTTTTCTGAAAGACATAAATTTGGAAGGAGTTGTTTGGATAGTGCAGAAATGAGTTGAAATGCAATAATGCCTATTCAGCAAACTGCTTCATGTTACAATATTTATCTCATTTTCTGGGAAAGTATAATTTTGGCCATTGTTGCTGCTTGTCTAACTTTTTTTTGTCAATTCAAATTTGTGTGAACCTTTCATATTTGCCAATTCTTGTGTGTGGGGGGGGGGTGGTAGAAAATAAATGCCTGTCCCATACCTAATTTATATTGCAAATTGAATACCTTTCTAATTCTCTCTATGTGAAAAATCTAGGCATAAGTCAAATTTAAGCTTTAAATAATTTAGGTGGGGCAGGGTTTAATAAGCCTAAGAATACAAGAAAAATTACCTGACCTTTCTTTTAGATAGTTAGCTCTCCAAGGGCTGAACCCTATACTCTACACCCACATAGAAGCCTCTTAATAGAGAGGGAAAGTGCACAGTGCTACAGTCCCTTGGGTCTAGCAGTAGCTCTATAACTTCAAACACACTTCTTAGTTAAAAAAAAATAGTAGTCCACAGGAAATGGGCAATGCCTTTCATTTTATAACATTTAGATATTCAGATTAACTGTGATGTCATCATTGTGGGTGCTCCCAATACCTATACAAATCACATCCTGCCATGCCTTTTTACCATTTCGAAGTTTTACCATGTATCTTTCAAAGAATATCAATAATATATGATGGGGGGGCTCCTGCTTATTTTAACATCTCAAAGATATCAATATAGCATTTGGTCTATCTCTACATTCTCATTCTTCCTACATGACTGATCCTCTCCCTTTTCCATCCATCTATGTCCTTGTCATTATTGTTGATATTAAAAAAAAATATGTATCATTTCTAAAGTAAAAACATCTTTGTTAACATGTTGTAGTCTACTTATATCCACCAACCAAACCTCCATTTCCTTTTGGTTCACCTGCTATCTTATTGTTTTGAGTGAGACTTTTGCTATCCAATGATTTATACTCATATAACTGGGAGAATGTTGCTGCCAGAGTTGGGTTTAGCTAAGGACAGCAGCTTAAGAAAATAGATAATTCTATGAAATTTCCCAAACAGTCCAACTTTCCTCTTGCTCCTATCATTTCTGGCCCCAGTTTACTATCCATAAAGTACATATGTTCCTTCTCATAAAGGAAAAAAAAAATCTTGAACTCAGTGGCATAGAAAACAAAGTTGCATATCACAAACAACACATTTTCCTTTTTTTTGTAATTGTATCGATACATTTTGTTTTGGCAGAAAGGTACATTCTCACAAATTCTTTAAGAAAATCACTTTATAAAGTACATTGGATGGTGAAAAATCAGATTATCAAATATTAACAAAAATGGAAATGTTTCCTTGAAATTTCATAGTCTGAAATTATAATATAAGCAGTTGTATTAGACAAAAGCTTTGTTTCTCCATGTTGAGTTTATTTTCCAATTTTTGATATCAGTATTACAATCATTGTGTATATTATAATTCTGACCTTTGCTTTTTTCTCAAGGAATTATTTCATACAAGTATCCCCAATTTTCTATGTATTATTCATTTTTGTCAGATCTTTTTATTCCTTTTAGACAGTACCATTTCATTACATGCAAATGCCATATTTATTCATCCAGCTGTACCACAATCAAATTTTGTTTTCAGATTTTTGGTCTAAACATGCTTCTATGGACATTTTTTGTACATCCTGGCATTTTCTTACTTTTATAGAATCCTTGGGATATTCTCCTAGTACTGGAATTTGGAATTCAAAGGGTATGAAATATTTATTAATTTATCTAGAATATTTCCTAATTTTTCCAGCCTTTTAAAACTTATCCACAACCTCAGTAACAGTGAATTAGTATGCTCACCTTCCCAAAGCTTCTTTAAAATGTGTTTTCTCATTTATTAGCAACTTTGCTAGTTTGATGTGTATGAAAAGAGAGGTCTCTGATGTGTTCATTTGAATTTCTCTGATTGAGTGATTTTTCAAGTGGTGATCAATCATTTGCATTTATTCTTTTGAAACTTATTTGCTTAATTCTTTTAACCATTTGTTTATTGGTAAATAGTTCTGAATTGTATAAATATATGTTAATTTCATATAGATTTTGGATATCTGACTTTTATCAGAGATATTTAATGTAAATACTTCCACCTCAAAAATATTTTATTTTCTTTTTATTTTGCTACATTGATTTCATTTATGGGAAACCTTTAAAAAATTATTATGATTTCCTATTTTGTCTTGTAAGATAACTTTTATGCCTCTTACGGACACCAATTTTTTTCTCCTATTCATATCTGGGAGATCTAGAATCTCTAATTATACTTGAATTTTATAATGTTATGAATGTTTATACATGAAAATATATTCATTTGGAAACTCATAATATGTGGTGCATAATACTGATGTAAACATAATTTTCACTGCCTTCTTTCCAGCTTACCCAGAAGTTCTTGGTGAATAAGCAGTTCTTTCACCAAGCGTCTGCGGTCTTCAGCTTATCCAAGAGTAGACTGATATGCATGGCCTTCTAGAACCTGCTTCTTTAATGTATTTTACTTAAACACATTTTTACACAGGAGTAGATAATTTGATAAGTATTTTTTGTAATACAGGTTGAGATCTGATGTACCTTACTCTTTTTGCTTATTTTTATTGCTATTCTTGACTTTTTTTCTTCCAACTGAATTTTACTCTTAGTTAGTTTTAAGTATATAAAATTTCTCTTTCAAAGGAGGGGTAGACACCACCCTATCCCAGGTAAATCTGATACCCTAATTAGATAAGAACACATCCCAATCAAGTAAGCAATCAAAAGACCTTCGACTAAATGTGAAAACTCTTTGAAAAGAACATTTTATGAAGTGAAATGATTCCAAACAAGATGGTAGTCCCAATTAGCTGTGGTATTGTTTTGTGTTCTTTGGATTCTTTGCAAAAGCATTGACTTTTATGAGAAACTATTTTCCAGAAATTAGAACATATGGCTTTCCAGCACATCAATGAGATGAATGGCTCTGGGGTAAGGTGAGTTCTCACTTTCAGCCAGGTGTCTCCTTTCTTTCCCCTCTGCTCATTGGAGGATTTTCTAGCTTCTAAGGGTCCAGAATATTTATTTTCCATCTTCCCATTGGCCACTTAAATGACATCCCTGGGTTATTTAGTGGTAGTGTCTACATCATTGGAAGCAAATGAAAGATTGAATTTCCAGCTCTTTAAGGAGATCAGCAAAGAAACTACAACATTCTTAAGGGAACTTCTTGAATTCTCTACAAAAGACAGGATAGGACTTTTCAAAATCAGAGTGATGAGTTACCATTTGTCACATGTGCTCTAAATTTCAGCCCATTTTCCTTTGCATTATTTGAGAGAGAGCATATCATAGTTTTGTGGAATACTTTGAACCAACTGTACTTAGTAAATTACTTCCTTATAAAAATAATAACCACCTACGTAAATAAACTTTTCTCAAAGCTACTTTAATCTGGGTAACTAAATTCATCCTCAACTAATTATCTTGAGGGGAAACATACCTGTAGGGGTTCAAGATAATATTTCATTAAGCTACAGGCATACAGTAACTTTGAGAGAGTGATGTAACCAGACTAGCTATGGAAATATAACTTGTCACTGAGAATGAGAGTTGGGATAAGAATAGTCAGAACATATATGGAAGGCATATTTTTGGTAAATTCATTGTAAGGCATTTTGATAGTATTATTTTTATTATATTAGCATTGCATAGCCATGTGTATGTATATCTATCTACCTACCTATCTATCTATCTATCTATCTATCTATCTATCTATCTATCTATCTA
>NW_020954687.1:10548943-10665370 GCF_900497805.2 Vombatus ursinus
CTATCTATCTATCTATCTATCTATCTATCTATCTATCTATCTATCTACCTACCTACCTATCCACAAGTCTGTTTGTATATGTGTGTATAACACATATGTAGGTATGCATGTAGGTATTTGTTGTTGCTGTTCATTCATTTTCAATAAATACAACACTTTGCAATCCCTTTCGAAGTTTTCTTGGCAAAGATACTGGAGTGCTTTGTCATTTCCTTTTCCAGTTCATTTTACAGATGAGAAAACTGAGGCAAACAGGGTAAAAAAAACAGGGCAAAAGGTAGTAAGTATCTGAGGTCAGATTTGAAATCAGGATGATGAGTCTTCTTGACTTTAGGTCCAGCAGGCTAACCACTGCCATATATCTGTGTGTGTATGTGCATGTATGTGTATACAAATTATTTTATATTTGTATTTATATGTCTTGCATATATTTTAATAAGTTATTCCTAGGTGCTTAGTACATTTATTTGTATTTTATCTTAAATGGAATGTCTTATATTATCTCTTCTTTTTTAGTTATATAGAAACAGTGATATTTGTGATATTTTTCACTTACAAAAATATTTTTATTCATTCTTCATATTCTCTAACTTTAAAAAAATCATCTTCATATAGAGATAATTTGCAACTCTTTTTCTCATATTAATTATTTCTATTTCTTCCTCATCTTTCTGTTACAGCTACAATTTCTACATCAATGTCAAATAATTCTGGAGATAGGAGGTATCATTGTTTTTACCACCTTTCCACTTTGTTAAAGATTCTAGTCTTTTTCATTACAAATAATGCTAGAATTTTGAATGTATAGGGTTGTTTACTCCTGTACATTTTAATGCTGTTGACACAAATAAGTGATGTTTTTATTGAAGGATGTTAATGTCTATTTATATATTTGTTTCTTTTATTAATAAATATTTGTTATGTTTATAGGTTTTTTCCCCTAATTCTCACGAGTCCTTGCATTTTGAGGATTAATCCAATTGCATATAATACAACTGTGTAAATACATTCTAAAGCTTCTTTGCTAATATTTTATTGTAATTTTACATCAATATCCATAAGTGATATTGTTCCATAATTTTCTTTCCCTGTTCTCTCTCTCTCTGTGTCTGTCTGTCTCTCTCTCTCTCTCTTTCTCTCTCTCCCTCTCATTTGGGTACCCTATTTGTCTTGAGAAAGGACTGTGCCTCTAGAACTGAAAAAGAACCATAGAGGTTGTCCAGTCAAATTTCTTTTTATAGCCAAAATAATGATGGTCCGCATAAGTCAGATAACTTGCATAACATCATAAAGGGAGCAAAGGGACAGTGCAAGCAATTTGATATAGGTTATATATGTATAATCATGCAAAACATATTTCCATATTAGTCATGTTATAAAAGAAAACATAAACTAAAATAAACTTCAATCTACTGACTCTAAGTTCATTATTTTTTCCACTTCATCCTTGTTTATTTTTCCTCTTTCAAGACTGAGACCAATCTATGTTGAACTGTGTTTGCACTGAGGAGTTTTTATAGAATGCTTTTTGGAGCGTGATGCTTCATTGTATGCACTTTGAACTGAGTTATATTGTAAATTAAATGTGAATTTTACTCTTTAGCTATTTAAAAGAAACATTGGCTTAATGATAATTTAGAATGAAGAATATATTCATAAAGTGAATGAGTAGCCCCAAAAGATCTGAAAGTCAGCACATTGGGGTTGCTTAAAACACAGAAGAGCTGTATTTGAAATTCAGAATTTCATTTGCATTTACAGAGGTTTTCAAAAGGACTGGGGGAGGGGGAGAGAAATATAGAGTTATCTAATCTTTTTTTTAGAGAAGAGTTGAAAATCTCTAGAAAAATAAAGAAATTGGAGACTATAACTTTTACCTAAACACAACAGAAAATTTGATTTAAGCATAGACTAAATAGAATAGGAAGAGAATTGTTTGCTTGTTTAATGTTTATTAAAAAAAAAAAGGTGCTTTAATGGATTGACCATGTAAAGAAAAAACAATTTTGATTAATTATTCATATTTTTCAAACCTTATATTTCTATTCCAGATAATTATTCATGAATTGACAAGAAACTGAAAACCATCAGTTCTTTGCATTTTTCTTATTTTTTTAAAGTAAAAACTTCTTTGGATGGTGATTAAAATATTATTTAATGGTAAAGGTAGATTTAAAAAGTGAGTTATATGTCTGCATATATGTCCATATGCTTATACAGGTGTATATGCATGACTATGTGTATATGTTGACTTGGTTTAAAAGTTCTTGTGAAGTTATTTGAAGGTTTTGTTTTCCTATTCATTCCCAGCAACAAACACTGGTGCTTGATCCAGATGGTCACTGAGGTTATTTCAAGGTATAAAGTTAGGTGATTCTTTAGTCTTCACAGTGGTCTTTTTGCTTATCTTGATAGCTAGAAGACAAGATGACCAACTATCCCAAAGTTTTTTTTTTTTGCCTTGAAATGAAATTAACTTAACCAACTCTTTTATTGACCTCTCAAAAGTAAATATATGACTACTCTTTCCATTACTTTTTAACACCCTTTGCTTTGATATTTTCAATTATATTTATTTTTAATTTAATATTTCATTTTCCCCAATTACATGTAAAAATAGTTTTCAACATTCATTTTAAAAACTGAGTTCCAAATTCTTCATCTCCCTCTCCACCCCCCTTATTGAGAAGGCAAGCAATTTGATATAGGTTATATATGTATAATCATGCAAGACATATTTCCATATTAGTCATGTTATAAAAGAAAACATAGACTAAATTAAAAACCCAAGAAAAATAAAGAAAGTACAAAAAACCATGTTTTTATCTGTATTCAGACTCCATCAGTTCTTTCTCTGAGGATAGATAGCATTTTTTCATAACTGTTTCAGAGTTGTCTTGGATCATTGTATTGCTTAGAATAGCTAAGTCATTCACAGTTGATCATCTTAAAATATTGGTGTTACCATGTATAATGTTCTCCTGGTTCTAACCATTTCACTTTGTATCAGTTCATTCTAAGTCTCTCCAGTTTTTTCTGAGAGCATCTAGCTCATCATTTCTTATATCACAATAGTATTCAATCACAATCATATACCAGAAATTGTTCAGTCATGCTACAATTGATGTACATCCCCTAAATTTCCAATTCTTTGCCACTAGAAAAGAGTGTGTGTGTATGTGTGTGTGCATGTGTGTGTGTGTGCATATATGTGTATGTATATATGTATGTATTATATGTTTATCTGTGTATAGGGCATAGTACCAAATTGCTCTACAGAATAGTTGAATCACAACTCCACCAACTGTGCATTAGTGTCTCAATTTTCCCACAACTCCTCCAACATTTATCATTCTCTTTTCTGTCCTATTAGCCAATCTAATAGATATGAAGTAGTACCTCAGTATTATTTTAATTTTCGTTTTTCCAATAAATAGTGATGTAGAACATTTTCTATGGCTATGGATGACTTTGATTACCTTATCTGAAAACTGACTGTTCATATTTTTTCATCATTTGTCAACTGGGGAATGGCTATTATTTTTATTAATTTGACTCATTTCTCTGTATAATTGAGAGATGAGGCCTTTATTAGAGAAACTTGCTTTCAAAGTTTTTTTTTCACAGTTATGATTGCTAGCTGTATTTCCCTCCATCCTATTTTCCCTATTTATTCCATTCTTTCTTTCTTTTTACCCTGTTCTCAAAAGTGTTTTGCTTCAGACTATTGCCACCCCCAATCCACCCTCCCTTCTATGAGCAGCCTTCCCCACTCCCCCACTTATATCCTTCCTCTTCTACTTTCCTGCAGGGCAAGGTAGATTTCTATATCCCAATTCAGTGTGTATGTTATTCCTTCTTTGAGACAATTCCAATGAGAATAAGATTCAAGCATTCCCTGCCACCATCCCCATCTTCCCCTGCACTGCAATAGCTCTTTCTTTACATCTTTTATGTGAAATAACTTATCCAGTTCTACCTCTCACTTTCCCTTTCTCCCAGTGCATTCTTCTTTCTTACCCCTTAATTTTATTTTTAAAGATATCATTCCACCATATTCAACTCACACCTGTGCCCTCTGTCTATATATACTCCTTCTAACTGCCCTAATAATGAGAAAGTTCTAATGCATTACAAGTATAATTTTCCCATTTAGAAATGTAAACAGTTTAGCCTTATTAAGTCCCTTTTGATTTCCCTTTCCTATTTATCTTTTTATGGTTCTCATGAGTCTTATATGTGGAAATCAAATTTTCTATTCTGGTACTTTCATAAGAAATGCTTGAAACTTCTTTATTTCATTGGATATCCATTTTCCCCTGGAGGATTATACTCAGTTTTGCTGGATAGGTGATTCTTGGTTGTAGTCCTAGCTCCTTTGCCGTTCAGAATATCATATTCCAAGCCCTCTGAAACTTTAATGTAGAAATTAGTCTTATGTTATTCTGACCATAATGCCACAATACTTGAATTGTTTCTTTCTGGCTATTTATGATATTTTATCCTTAACCTGGGAGCTCTGGAATTTGGCTGTTATAGTTTTCATTTTGGGATCTCTTTCAGGAGGTGATCAGTGGATCCTTTCTTTTTCTATTTCACCCTCTGGTTCTAGAATATCAGGGCAGTTTTCCTAGATAATTTCTTGAAAGATGAAGTTTTTTGATCATGGCTTTCAGGAAGTCCAATAATTTTTAAATTATCTCTCCTTTTACAAGTCAGTCATTTTTTCTAAGAACATATTTCACATTGTCTCCTATTTTTTTTCATTCTTTTGGTTTTGTTTTATTGTTTCTTGATGCCTCATAGAGTCATTAGCTTCTGCTTGCTCAATTCTAATTATTAAGGACTTATTTTCTTTACTGAGGTTTTGTACCTCCTTTCCCATTTGGCAAATTCTACTTTTTAAGCAGTTCTTTTCTTCAGTGAATTTTTGTGCCTCCTTTTCCATTTAGCCATTTTTTTTCAGGGTATTCTTCTCCTCATTGGCTTTTTATACCTCTTTTACCATTTGGCCTAGTCTGTTTATTTTTTTAAGATGTTAATTTCTTCAGTACTTTTTTGTGCCTCCTTTGCCAAGCTATTGATTTTTTTCAAGATTTTCTTGTATCACACTCATTTCTCTTCCCAATTTTTCTTCTACTTCTCTTATTTGTTTTTCAAAATCCTTTTTAGCAGTTCCATGTCTGAGACTAATTCATATTTTTTGGAGGCTTTGGATGTAGGAATTTTGATTTTGTTATCTTCTTCTGAGTGTGTGTTTTGATCTTGTCACCATAGTAACTTTCTAGGGTCAGAATTTTTTCTGTTGTTTGCTCATTTTCCCAGCCTATTTTTGACTTTTAACTCTTTGCCAAAATAAGGCTCTGCTTCCAGCATGGAGGGCACACTGTGCCAAGCTTAAGGGTTTTTGTGCAACTGTTTTCAGAGCCATTTCTAGGGAACTGTAAGTTTTCAGTTTTTATAAGGTGGTATGAACTAAGGAGAGCTGTGTTACTACTCTCCTGGCCTCTGCCTTGGTATGTGAGTGACCACAAGCACTCTTTTCTTCCCTGGAACTGTGATGAGGGACCCCTTCCACTGTAACTGCAAGTTATGATATGCTAATGTTCCTCCTTGCCTTGGGACTGCTACCTAGGACTGCAACCTGGATCTGACTATGGGTAAGCAACAGAGTCCTGCCAACAGTGCCATCAAAAAGACCCCTGTAATCTCTTTCTGACTAGTTACTTGACCCCTTTATTGTGTGTGGGCTGAGAGCTCTGGAAGTAGGATCTGAAGCTACTGATTTATTCACTCCCAAGACCTTCTCCTGGTCTGGTCTCTATTGACATTGTCTGCATTGAACTGTGCTCCACTCTCACCCTGTGAGATAAGCCTTTCCTGTCAAACTTTTAAGTTGTCTTCAGCTGGAAAATTATTTCAACCCATCCTTTTGTGGGTTCTGCCACTCCAGGATTTATTAGGGTATTATTTAAAGGTCTTTGCAGGAATTTGAGGGTGAGCTTAGGTGAGTTCCTGCCTTCTCTCATCCATCTCAGCTCCACTCTCTCAATTATATTTAGAATGTGAATATTTACATGGTTCATTTCCTCTAGAAGAAATATTTCAAGCTATTAATCATTGATGAGAATCTTGTTAAATATGTTAAAAGAGCTTTGAAATCCTTAAAAAATTACTTAAATTATAGTTACTTATCATATCTCACAATATAATTTAGCAATAATTTAAGTGATAATTACCTTTTTTGCCTATTGTCACAATCACTGAAAAAGTGAAAAATCAAATGAGATGTATATAAAGTTTTTTTTCCCCAAATCTTAAAGTTACACACACACACACACACACACACACACACACACACACACATCAGTATTGGAGGGAAGGATGTTTTCATGGGTTAACACAGACAGACAAAGAATTAATGACCTAGTGGTCAATCTACTGGAAAGGAGTCTTTCTATATCTACTTAGTTATGTCCTAAGCCAGCAAAAGACAACCAATAACTGGGACTGTACTCAAAAGTCTTTCCAGTCTGACACAAATAGTCAACATTTTGGGATCCATTAGTACTCTGATTAAGGTTCTTCTTCTATGCCTTAATGAAACATAAGAGCTCTTAAGAGGACCTCAGCTTGAAAATTGTATGCATATATATATATATATATATACACACACACACATATACCCACATATATGCACATATATAATACATTATTAGAGAAAGGTCATAGTATAGATTTAGAGTTATAAGTCATGTTAGAATCCATCCAGCAAAATCCTTTCATTTTTAACTTGAGGCAACTGAGGCCCAGAGAATGGTACTCATCTGAAATTAAATAGTAGGTATCAGAGTCAGGGAAAATGTGGGAATCAGAGAGATGTGGTGTAGCAATCCCAAGGTTAAATATCAACCATATGTATCTATAAAGTATACTAATTTGTAGGTATATAGGTAGCAAGTGCTGTGGATAGGATTGGATTTGGAGTCAGTAAGACCTGAGTTTCAATCCTGCTTTAGATACTCACTAGATATGTGACCCTGTGTTGTTACTTATCTCTCTTCTATCTCTCAGCTTTGGTTTCCTCATATGTAAAACAGGGATAATAATACCACTTACCTCCCAGTGTTTGTGAATGTTCTTCATGTTTTATTTTAGAGTTTAAGAAGTCAATTCCAATTACATTCAAGGTTCACCTTTGCTTATCCAAGTGAGGGTGCACATAAAATTATTATTTCTAGGTTACCTGTCTCTGGGGACCCTTGCAATGTACCCTAAAGCATGTGCTCATGTGAAGAGGCTTTCTATACTGTCTTTTTAGTACAGAGTAGTTCATTCTTTATCTTTGTATCACTAGAGTCTAGCCTTGTATATGCTAAGAACTTAATAAATGTTTGTAGATTTGAATTGAACTTTTACAGGTAATACTTCTGTCAGTGAATTTTAAAGATTTTAAATACTTTTGCATATGCACATGTCTGAATACATGTGCACATAAATATATGTGTATGTGGACAAATATATATATATATATATGTGTGTATTCTGCATATACATGTCTCCTAATTAAAATTTTTGAAAAAAAATGTCACTGTTGATATAAGAGGGACCTTTAGTTTTGCAAACAAAGGACAAATGGAAGTTTAAGCTGAATGTTTAAATATGACTATTATGGTATTCTCTGGCCCCAATGTCTAAAATTTAGGAAGTATATTAAAATGAAAGTATTAAAAAAATTCCTCACTTCCAGAAGGAGGTATTAAGTTTATACAAAAAAAAAAAACTTTCGGGGCGGAGCCAAGATGGGTGGAGTAAAAGCAGTGACTTGCTTAAGCTCTCCCCCAAACCCTTCCAAATACCTATAAAAAATGGCTCTAAAAAAATTCTAAAGCAGCAGAACCCGCAAAAAGACAGAGTGAAACAATTTTCCAGCCCAAGATAGCCTGGATGGTTGATCATAAAGGTGTATCACGCCAGGCTGGGAGAGGAGCACAGTTTAGGGTGGGCACGCAGGCTGCAGCAACCCTGGAGCAGGCCTCAGAGGACTGAATCGTGGGCAGCTCTGGTGGTTTCCAGACTTCTCAACCCATGAATGCCAAAGATAACTTAGGTCGTGGAAAAAGTCTGTGTCTGTGGTGAGACAAGAAGCTACATCTCAGCCGCCCCGAGGGCAGTGGCTGGCTTCTGAGCTTCCAGCCCACAGACTGAGGGGGAATCGAGTGGCTGATCAGAGGGGGATTGCAAGGATTTCTTGGCCAGGGCTGAGGCAGGAATCTCTTGCTGGACCTGTGCTTGGATCTGGGCCACAGTTCTGAGGGGCGCTCCTGGGGCGAGGAGGAGCACTGGCTTGGTGGAGATTGTTGTGGTGGTGGAAAGGAAACACCTCGCCCCTTATCATAGCACCTTGGAAGAACTGACACTTTTCAGGTCCCTAGAAGTATCTCTGAAAACAGCTATACAAACCCCCGAAGCTTGGCACAGTACATTCTCCACATTGGAAACAGACTCTTACCTTAACAAAGAGCTTAAAACTCAAGTAATTGGTTGGGATCATGAGCAAGCAGCGCAAAAAGAGTCAGACTATATTATCTTACTTTGGTGACAAAGAAGATCAAAACATACAACAAGAAGAAAAGAAAGTCAAAGCTCCTACATCCAAAGCCTCCAAGAAAAATATGAATCAGTCCCAGGCCTTGGAAGAGCTCAAAAGGGATTTTGAGAAGCAAGTAAGAGAAGTAGAGGAAAAACTGGGAAGAGAAATGAGAGTGATGCAAGAAAATCATGAAAAGCAAGTTAACAGCTTGCTAAAGGAGACTCAAAAAAATATTGAAGAAAATAGCACCTTAAAAAATAGCCTAACCCAAATGGCAAAAGAAGTCCAAAAAGCCCATGAAGAGAAGAATGTCCTAAACAGCAAAATTGGACAAATGGAAAAGGAAGTTCAAAAGCTCACTGAAGAAAATTCTTCCTTAAAAATTAGAATAGAGCAATTGGAAGCTAGTGACTTTATGAGAAATCAAGACACTGTAAAACAAATCCAAAAGAATGAAAAATTAGAAAACAATGTGAAATATCTCATTGGAAAAACAACTGACCTGGAAAATAGATCCAGGAGAGAGAATTTAAAAATTATTGGTCTGTCTGAAAGCCATGATCAAAAAAAGAGCCTAGACATCATCTTTCAAGAAATGATCAAGGAAAACTGCCCTGATATTTTAGAACCAGAAGGCAAAATAGAAATTGAAAGAATCCACTGATCTCCTCCCGAAAGAGATCCCCAAAGGAAAACTCCTAGGAATATTGTAGCCAATTGCCAGAGTTCCCGGGTCAAGAAGAAAATATTACAAGCAACCAGAAAGAAACAATTCAAGTATTGTGGAAACACAATCAGGATAACACAAGATTTAGCAGCTTCTACATTAAGGGTCCAGAGGGAGTGGAGTATGATATTCTGGAGGGTGAAGGAATTAGGACTACAACCTAGAATCACCTACCCAGCAAAACTGAGTATAATCCTTCAGGGTAAAAAATGGTCATTCAATGAAATAGAGGGCTTTCAAGCATTCCTGTGGAAAAGACTAGAGCTGAATAGAAAATTTGACCTTCAAATACAAGACTCAAGTGAAACATGGAAGAGGTAAACAGGAAAGAGAAATCATAAGAGACTTACTAAGGGTGAACTGTTTACATCCCTGCAAGGAAAGATGATATTGGTAACTCATGAGTCCGTTGTCAGTATTAGGGTGGTGGGAGGGAAAAAATTACATGTTTGTATAGATAGATAGGTAAAGAACACAGGGTGAGTTGAAGATGAAGTGATACCTGGAAAATAAAATTAAGGGGTGGAAGAAGATTATACTGAGAGAAGGAGAAAGGGAGAAGTGGAATGAGGTAAAATATCTCACATGAAACAGACAAGAAAAGGCCTTTACAGTGGAGGGGAAATAGGGGAAGGTGAGAGGAAATGAGTGAATCTTATTCTCATAGGATTTGGCTTAAGGAGGGAATAACATGCACAGTGGGGTATGGAAATCTATCATACTCTACAGGAAAATAAGGGGGGGAAGGGGACAAGAGAGCAGGGGCTTGATAGAGGGGAGGGCAGATTGAAGGAGGGAATAATCAAAAGCAAACACTTCTGAGGAGGGACAGGGTCAAAAGAATACTAGAATAAATGGGGGGTGGGATAGGATGCAGGGAAATATACTTAGTTTTTCACAACAGGACTACTATGGAAGTGTTTTGCACAACTCTGCATCTATAACTTATATTGAGATGCTTGCCTTTTCAATGAGGGTGGATGGGGAGGGAGGAAGGGAGAAAATTTTTAACCCAAAGTTTTAAAAACACTTGTTAAAAAGAAAAAGAAAAGAAAAAAGGGAATGTTAAAAAACTTTCTAATTCTTTGTGTTCTCCATGAATTTTAGGTAATGGTAAACATTATTATTAAATAAATGTTATTTTCTTTATCTTGTGGATTGAAAACCTTGCTATAGGGAGAAGGGAGTCAACTTTTGTCCAGATGGGAGTTGAAATTAATCTGTATTTAATTTGCTATTTAACATGCTTTATTTAGGATTCTCAAAGTAATCTAGAAGTAGCTATACCATAAAATGTAAAAACGTTCATTGGAAAATATCTAATTGTATATTCCTAGCTTTTCAAGCATGATTAGTTCCTTAAGAAGGTAATAAAAAGCCAATAGACAGTGATTTGTCCAATAGCCTGAAGCAGTTAAGAAACAGATCTGTCTGCCATAAATGTCATTGTTGAATTGACAGAGCAACTATTAATTTACTTATAAGAATTTGCCTACTGCAAAGGGAAAATATTTGAAGCTTGCCTTTATGTCTACTTACTAGTAACCATTTTTGTAAATTAGCTATTGCATCATTCCTATATTAGGTTCCTGTTAGTAACTAGCTAGCTGTTATTACCAAAGCTGGAATAACGTTAACTTTTTGTTCCTTTAAAAATATAGAAATATTAGAAGTCTAGCAGTTAATTCAGACGGACCAACCTATTGCAAACTTTCTTTACATGAACTACGACTTTCCTGCAAAGTAGAAACAACCACATAGGTTGACATTTTGAGGAATTTTTGATAAGACAAAATAGACAAAACTCCTTTGAGGGTGGCGACCACTTTTTGTTTTGTATGTGTGTTCCTAAATACTATCACAATGCTAATACATAGTAGGTGCTTAATAAATGTTATTTGAATTGAGATCAAATTGAATTGAAGCTTCTTTGACACAGGCCAAATTACAGGGAAATCTGAACCCAAAATGTCACCTTTCATTCTGTGCTTCCTGCTCATATTCCTACATGGAAAAAAATAAAAAAAATATAGTTGCTGAGTACAGCAAATATAAGTGCAAATGATGTACAGCATATATACTATACTAGGCTTTAGGTAACTTAGATGCTACTCTTAATTCTGTCAATGCCTAGCTGCATGACCTTGATCAAGTAACTTAATTTTTCTGTGCCCTACTTTCCTCATCTGTAAAATGAAGGTTTGAACAATGTATCTTCTCAAGTTTTTGATCTGTTCTAATATGACCCTAATTCAGTCTAGTCCTCTGGTAATTTAGCTCCTATATTGGAACCAATGAGACATTACAAGATCATTCAACAGTTAACAAAAGAATTACTTGGCTTTAGCACAAAAAAGTATATTTAATTAGGCTATGCACTAGAGAAATTAGGCTATATACTACTGAAACCCTGAGTTGATTCAAAACATCCTTGTCTGAGTTGCCCATTATGGTCAATAAAACATCAAAGAGTAGCTAGAGCTCCTTGTGGCTACTTTATACTCAGGTGAGCAGGAAGTGATATCAATAATCCTAACTTTTAGTTCCCTGAGTTAATCAAATCTCAAGTATATAGTTTCAATGTCTTTTAAGGGAAAAAACATCCTAATCTGTAAAGGGATGGGGGTTAGGTTATTGGTCTTACCACAATCCACTTGTTGGTGTTACAGTCTTTAAAATAAATAAGGACCCACATATTGGCTTAGTTTTAAGATGTAATATTATGTGTGTTTTATTCTATTTTTATTTATTTTGTTAAATATTACCTAATTACATTTCAATATGGTTTAGACCATATTTTTAAGTATGCTGTGTTAACCAGACTGGAACTGCTCTCTTACCTGTAGGTGGTCAGAGTCAAACAAAGCAAGTTAGAGACAGGAGAGTCAGGAATCAAACAGGAGTATAATTTCAAAGTGAGGAAAACACTTGCAAGTGGAAGTCCTTCTGAGAAGACTTGTGGCAGGCACAGGGTTTTAAAGCATGAAAACCACAAAAAGGCGGGATCCAACTCAATCATTCTTAGGTCGTGAGTAAACATTTCACACAGCAGGTCCACACAAGCAGGCATTTCGGGGATAATAAAGGAGTTCTTGGGTCCTCAAGTTACTAGAATCATTGAGTCTTGTGGTTATCTCAAGTCTTAAGGGTCATTGAGCCATATGATCATACAGTGGGTTACAGAACTAGAGTTAGCATGGCAGGAACAGGAGTGCAGCACCTGGTTCAGTTCAAAGTGCAGGCATTGTTCAGAATGTCAGGTATGATTGATCATTTTCTGTTACAGTATGTCCGCTGCAGTTCTAACTCTCAGGTCAGGATCCCCTGGGAAACAGGGAAATCATAAGTCCCAATTCTGGGGTTTTGCTGTGGCTGAAATCATCCAGAGGGTGAGTACAAAGGATTGTTATGCCAAACTCAGGGCACAACCTGTTTGCTGGGCCTTTGCTCTGGAAAACAGGATGCTTCCTAATATCTTCACAGCTGCATGTTTTACCTACTGTTCCAGAGGATCCTCTACCACTTAGATGAATTTTGGATTATTGCTAATCAACTCTGAGCTCTGGAATTCAAGAATGCTGAAATAAGCAATAACAAAGAAAAGACAATACAAAAGAGGAACATAGCAAAAATAAAATAACGTAGTGGCTCAACTGACAGAAAGTCTGAATGTGGGTGAAGAAAGACCAGAAATTCCATCCACCTACCCATCCACCCAGTTTTAAACAATTAAGATTGACATGGTGGGTGATACATTTTTTTTTTCCGTTCCTAGTGGACCTCCAAACGTAAAGAAGTAAAATAAGAGTAGTACTAGGAACATCAGGGTTACAGCAAAGATGGTCACATTTCTTGAATAGTCATGATGCTCATCACGGATCAGGGAGGACTTTTAGGTGTCATAACCTTAGTAGTGATTCTCGGCCTATTAGCCAGCTTCTTCCCCTTTCTGGGAGCCCCATAGGAGGGAGTAGAATATGGAATACAAAAATCTGTACCCTATGGTAGGCCTCTGAGGTACTGTCCCCTTTCTGTTGGGTCTGGGTAGAAACTTTAACCTCCTTCTTGTTGCCATTAAACAAGTCACCTCCCTACAATGCCACCCCTTGTTCATTTAAGCTGTCTCTGGAGAGGCATTGAACAACAATCACTAGATTATACTGGCAGCAATGTCAAGAGCTCAATTAATTTACATTCCAGTAAGCAATGGACTATAGTGGACCTGCCATTTGCTATTCTCCATTCTAGTCCAGTGCCCAAGTCTCCTGCATCTGGGAGTCATTACTCTGTCTACTTCTCTCTGCTGCTTTTGGGACTGATTTGTGTTTTATATTTCTTGGAACAGGCACTATCATTATTATTTTTATCATTACCATCACCTCCACTATTATAGATGGTAGGAATAATGACAATTGGCTCACAGAAATGAGGAAACCAAGGTACAAGAAGCAGGAAAAAGTTGCTCAAAGTTTAAGTCCAATAAAAGTCACATCTAAGGTTACTGAGATTTGCCAGCTTCATTGACTCCTTTCTGCTCTTCAGAGGATAACAAGTCCTTGGTACAGAAATTCTGTTATATATACATACATACATACATACATATATGCATACATACATACTCTGTGTGTGTGTATATTTATGTATCCCTCAGGGATAATAGATAGACTCAACATCAGGACAGATAATTGCCAATGAGTTATCTTTTCTGCAATTTATATTCGGAGAATGTTGCCTGTAGCACTGAGAGTTTAAGTGACTTTTCCAGGGTAACAGACAATACATAGAAGAGGGGAGAGTTAAACCCAGGTTTTCCTGACTCTAAGATTACCCCTTTTTCCATTATGCCATACTACCTTGTCACTATATTGAAAAGCAGCCAAATTTTGAACTTTAATTTAAAGTTTATAGATATTTATATTTCATTTTAACCAAAAGACACTCTAGGTCATCTACATTCATCTCTAAAGTTATATGTTTAGCTCTATATCTATAGCTATACTTCTATCTATGTAAGTATATAGATGAAGAGAGAGAGAGAGAGAGAGAGAGAGAAAGAGGAGAACAAGGCAGGAAGGGAAGGGGAGAGGAAGATAAAGACAGGGATGGGAAGGGAGAATAGAGAGAGAAGGGAAAAAAAGGAAGGGAAGGGAGGAGGTATACAGAGGAAGAAAAGGGAGGGGAGGAGGGAGAAAGAGACAGGAAAGGGAAGAGGGAGAGAGAGGCAAAGAGACATGATCTATGTCCAAAATGTGTTTTAATTGAATATGAATATTTATTACAATGGTTTTGCCCCCCCCCCTTTTCTGGGGGGGGGAAGAAAAAAAGTTAGATAATTGAAAAAATACAATTTAATTAAAATGTCATTCACCTCCCTCAAAAGAATGTAAAGAATTCATAGGAGTGGGCTTATCAATTCTAAATCCAGAGACACATGTTTGTTTGTATGCCACAGGTTTGAAAATCTTATCTTTGCTCTGGTATTATTGCCAAAACCTACATTTGTACAACTTCAAATACATGTGGTTTTGCTGAAGATGTACCTTGAAAAATCCATTCTTAGGAACACTAAAAAAAGAATGCTGTTTCAATGAAATTAACTCTCTCCCTGGACCTGAAAGCATATTTTCTTCTAAAGATAGTTTTAATGATAAATACTGGAGGTTCCATTTCATCAACGTGGATAACTCTAGATTTTAATCACCTACAACTTAGTTAAAATTTTTAAAGAAGCTGAAAGTGGTCCATACTAATCAAATAATTTGCTCAGAGTCACATAGTTTAGAACAATCAGAGACTAGTTTGAATCCAGGCCTTCTGATGCCAAGCCAGACACCCTATAAACTAAGTCATGCTGCATCTGAGGGATACATACACTGAATTAATCTACAAAATACTTCATCATCATGAAGGCAAAGGCAAGGCACTAGCCACTCTTTACACACACAGCTCCTAGACTGTTATTTTGTGATTTTTTTTCTCTTCAAGGCTGATGATGACCTTCATCTTTATATGATTTCATCTGCATTTAAAAGTTATGAGGGAATCTCTATTGATCTTTAATCCTCATATTATCTTAGAGAGGGCCCTGCTTATTCATTGCTCTCTGTACCTATTCCCCAAATTGTCATTCCCAATTTCAATTCAGTTAATAAAATTCTATAATCTTATTACCCTCAATTGTTTTCAAGTCAGTTGACAATGCCTGATGGAATTGAAAGAAACAAAGAAAGAGAAAGAGAGTTAGAGAAGAAGGAAGGAAGGAAAAGTAAGAAAACAACTTTATTGGAAGTTTTGCACAAACTCCCCCTTAGACTTGTACATTATATATTTTTTTAAGAGGAAATATATGGTAAAGAAAATAGTCATATCCTTACAAATATTACATATATCATTTTTGTGTTATCACAAGAAGTTCTTGATTTAATTTATTTTATCTCATTGTTGTTGAGCTTATCCATTGCTCTTCCTTTTGAAAATTGTTACTTTTCATAACTCTAGTCTCTCCAGTTACTATATTAACAAACTGTACATGGCACAGTTATTCATTAAACAAGCCTATTTGTCATTGTAGTTTGGCATTCCTGCATTCCTTGGGACAACATTCATTTTTCAATATTTTTTTCTTTCATCAAGTATACATCTTAAAAGAGTCCACTGTCAGACAGGATGGTTGCATAACCAGTGTAATCTTTTATCTTGCATATTTTTCAGGCTTAGAATAATAGGTTCGCTTGACAAGTCCATTGATGAAGTAGAGAGGGAAAACTTCAAGAAAGGCTCAAGGAACACTTTTTCTAGAATTCAATTAAATCTACCAGCTTTCTCAACAGGACAGTTCTTTTCATTGTGAAATTCACTGAACCAATACCCATATTACAAGCCTCTGAGGGATAAAGATGTTCCCTACCAATTATCAGTATTTGGATATGGTAGAAGAGTTAGCATGGATAAACTATAGGCATGTGATTCATTGTTATTCCTCCACTAACTCATCAGAAGCTATTGGATCTGGGAAAGTGGTTTAAAGTATAATAACTAATGGGCCTTTAACTAGAAAATAATTACCTTTCATCAGAAATACCATAAGTCATTGTTTCTGCAGTTTGAGGGGGAACATACTTCATTAGCAGCAACCTTAATATTCTTACTGTATAATAGCTTTAATACTGGGCACAAGCATGCAATTATAGACTTAGAATTTAGTATCAATAAAAGTGCAGAATGCCTTTGGGTCTGTCTGAGGGTAAGCCTGAGTTTACAATAAGATTATGATGGCAATAGACTTTTAAAAAGTGAAAATTTCAGTCAGATCACATTGTTGTTGTATATATACCAAGCAATGTTTGATTTTCCCCCCTGAATTAGGAAGGACATATTTGATTGAACTGACTAAAAGCATTGGTTGTTTTCTCCACTTTGATTAAAACATGGGATAGAAAATCTGTCTTTCCTCCCAGACTTTTGACTACTTGTTCATTTGAATGGAAATTCAACAACAGTATTGATATAATACGTAAGTTCAACCCAAGTGTGTATTGAAAATCATTAAAGATAATTGCAAAATCATCCAGTGAAGGTAAAAGAATGTCACAACTGTGTTTGCAGTGGCAATATCACGAAGGAAGCATTAACCTTTTCTGTCTCACTTTAAAAGTGAGAAATACCTTTCTGTTACTGCAGGCCTCTGGCTTAAGCACTGAATTTTCCATGTAGTCACCTTCTTTTCAGGTATAGAATTAAGAACTCAAAAGCAGTTTCCCACTTGATATGTGCCCTGACAAAGATGGGTAAAGGAATGGAGCTAAGCTTGAATGATAAAGTAAAAATATTACCATTAAGATGTTACTTTCCTCATGGATGAAAACATAATACAGGAATGAGTTCATTATCTACACTAATGTGGAGATCCTTCAAGGAATGTCACCCCCAATTCTTGAAGACAAGATTCTGTGTTTTTTGTGAAGGCAAGTTCTTACTGAGATCAGCAAGCATGTCTGTTTAGAGAATGGAGAGGAATCCTGAGTTCTGAATTTTGAATTTATAGTAGGCCAAAAAAAAGTATAAAATCAAAAGCAAGCCAAGTTTCTCCTCAGTAATACATTATGTAAAAATAAAAGATGATGATTAGTACTAAAGCCGCATCATTTAGTAAAAAAGAAAACAAAACACATTTTAAGAGAACATCTATTGAACATGTAATTTCCTAGGTATGAATAATGTTATTTTGGAGAATAGATACATGTCGTTGTTGTTCAGTTGTTCAGTCATGTACATTTCTTCCTGACCCCATGGACCACAGCACTCCAGGCTCTTCTATCCTCTATTATCTCCCAAAGTCTGTCCCAACTCATGTTTGTTGCTTACATGGTACTATCTATCCATTTCATCCTCTGCAAACCCTTTCTTTTGCCTTCATTTTTTCACAGCATTGGTCTTTTCCAATGAGTCCTGCCTTTTCATTATGTGGCCAAAGTATTTAAACTTCAGCTTCAGTGTTTGACCTTTCAATGAACAGTCTGAATTAATTTCTTTAAGTATTTACTGGTTTGATCTCCTTGCTGCCTTGGGGACTCTTAAAAGCATTCTTCAGCACCACAAGTTGAAAGATTCTATTTTGCACTGCTCAGCTTTCCTTATCATCCAATTCTCATAGCCAAACACTGCTACTGGAAAAACCATAACTGATGATACAGACCATTTTGGCAAAATGATTTCTCCGCTTTTTGGTATGCTGTACAGATTTGCCATTTCTTTCCTTCCAAAGAGCAAGAGTTTGTTGTTGTTGTTTTTAAATTTCATTCCTTCAGTCTCTAACTGCAATGATCTTTGGGCCCAAGAATATTAAATCTGATGGTGCTTTCACATCTTCTCCCTCTATTTGCCAGGAAGTGACGGGACCGGTTGCCAATATCTTAGGGTTTTTTTTGTTCATTTATTTTTAAACTTTAAACTTCAAGTCAGCTTTTACATTCTGCTCTTTCACCTTTATCAAGAGGCTTTGAAATTATTCTTCACTTTCTGGCATCAGAGTGGTGTCATCTGCATATCTGAGATTATTGATATTTCTCCCAGCAACCTTAATTCAGGCTTTTGATTCATCCAGCCTGGCCCATATGATATACTCTGCACACAAGTTAAACAAATAAGGTGACAACATACAGACTTCTTGTATTCCTTTTCCAATATTAAACCAATTAGATGTTCTATGTTTGGTTGTAACTGTTGCTTCTGGACTTGCATACAGGTCCCTCAGGAGATAACTAGGATTATCTGGTACTTCCATCTCTTTGAGGATGTACTATATTTTGTCGTGATACACACAAAATCTTTGGTGTAGTGAATGAGCAGGACTAGATGTTCTTCTGGCACTACCTTGCTTTCTGTATAATTCAGCAAATGTTGGCAATTTGGTCTCTAGTTCCTCTGCCTCTCCAAAAATAAACCTACTCTTCTGGCATTTCTTGGTTTACATATTGCTGAAGCCAAAGTTGCAGAATCTTAAGCAGAACTTTGCTGGAATGTGAAATGAGTTTAACTGTTTGGTAATTTGAACATTCTTTGGCATTGCCCTTCTTTAGGACTGAAACATAAACTGAGCTTTGATAATAGAGAAAGCTTAAAAGGAGTAAAGATATAAAATGCCATATAAGAAAAAAATACTTAGGGAGCTATTAATCGGTCAATCATCTAATAAGCATTTAATAAATGCCTACTATGTGCCAAGGACTGTATGAAACCCTGGAGACACAGAAAGAGGCAGATGATAGTCCTTCCCATCAAGGAACTTACAATTTAACAAGGAAGACAACATGCTAACAAATACATAAAAGCAACCTTTAGGCAAGAGAAATAGGAAACCATTAGTAAGAGGGAAGGCAGGAGAATTAAGAGGCATTTGGAAAGGCTACTGGTGGAAGATGGGATTTTACCTGAGACTTAAAGGAAACCAGGAAACTCAGTGGGTGGAGGTGGGGAAAGAACAAATTCTAGCTATGGGAGATGGCCAGGTAAGAACTCCAAAGCCAAGAGATGTAATTTGTTGTTCATGAAATAGCAAGGAGGCCGTGTTACTGGATTAATTATTGTTTATGGTAATATTATTGACAGTACATGTTTTCTGTGTAATAACATCAGAGTAGTATAGTACATAAAGTGCTGAACCCAGAAACAAAGTCTTTAGTTCAGATATTGTCTCTGATACTTATTATGTTTGTGGCCATGAGTGACTCGCTTAACACCTCTGAAACTCAGTTTACTCACCTGTTAAATGGGCAGAAAACACCACTAGCTTTACCTTCATGGGGTTATTGTGATACTTAAGTGTAAGAATGTGTGTGTGTGTGTGTGTGTGTATTGCTTTGCAAACTACAAAAGACCATAAATTATAGGATTATTATTAAAATCAATCATTTTTTATTATAATAATTTAACCTTTTTTGATTCATTTTAGTGGGTCTGTGTCTTTGCTTTTTGGCTTACTAAATGTCCCTACAGAAGTAACTGTAAAATTAAGTAGTATCTAAAAATTGTTACATTTTGAATGGAAACACCTTACATACCCCAAATTTCCTACAATTTAGGCACTAAAAGACATACTACTAGCAAAAGAAAAACAAATGAACACATCCAAAATGACATGTCATTTTGAATAATGCCTTTCTCAAATATCTAAGGAATCTACAAAAAAAAATCCAGTTGAAAATGTGATTCAGTACCAACTTCTAAAACTATTGAAGGAAGGCACAGCTAGGTTGTGCAGTGGATAGAGCACTGGCCCTGGAGTCAGGAGAACTGGAGTTCAAATCAGGCCTCAGATACAAGATACTCACTAGCTGTGTGACCCAGGGCAAGTCACTTTACCCCAATTGCCTCAAAGGAAAAAAAAAAGATTAAGGAAACACATGATTACATTGACTCTTGGGAACTCAAGTTTATACCAAGACAACATATTTATTGTCTTTGATGCTACTTGCTTTGCCCAGGCCTTGGAGCCTAAGGGATTGATTAGACTCCTTTTTTTCTTGTAGATTTTAAGCATATACTCAGCCATTAGACCTAGAATTAGGGCCAACTAAATGCCTTGTGGGGAAATCTAATATAAACTAATATCAAGAAGGGAGTTTAGTTCTTTCGTTTTGATTAGGTTTCCATATAGGCTGTTCTTATTTATCAAGTTTTAGCCAGGATATGGAGAGTTGCACCTGCACAGTGTGGCCTTCCTATTCATTTATATTAAACAAAAAGTTTTTTTTTAATTTGCCACAATAATAACTCCAGATCATAAATTTGCATGCAAGTCTAGTCTGCATCTTGCCTAAAATTTTTGTAACAGTTGGCAGGATCTGCTGAGAATGATGATAACTTTCTAGAAGAAGAGACAGGAGTGAAAAAGGAAAGAATGATAAATCACTCCAGTTGTCAGGATGACCCAATATAAGTTATTATTAGGTAACACAGGAATCATGGGCCCCTGTAGGATATTTTCCAACAGTGGCCAGCTAGTTTCAGTGAGAGAAAGAGCAAGAGGGTACAAGTTTTACCTGCTTCACTGCTCCTTAGTTGTTTGCTAATTATTATTGAAAAGATGGCTGATAAAATAACAAAAATGAAATTAAATGATATATGCAGCGAAGAGGGCTAATTGACCAGCTTTGTGATGGCTCAGCTTGGTTGAAGGTAGGAGGAATTTCATTATCCCCACCTGAGCTGCCGGGGCATCTGATTGACTTGAGGACAGCTGTGCTCAGAGTGATCTTGATGACTCCTGATTCTTCTCCCTCTCCTGCACTTAATTCCATCTCTGAGGCCCTGAAGGAGGGGGAATTGAACAGCTCTGCCAGTAGGTTGTTGCTGTAAGACTCACTCAATGGTTAACAACCTGGAGGGTGAATGGTTGGATCATAAAAGGAGCTCCTTGGTAGAAACAGGCTCAGAGGTGAAACTCGGTTCATGGGTATTCAGGTGAGCCAGGAATTAATACCATGGATAGAATCTTTCCTCATTTCAATTTCTTTGTCATTTACACTTAATAAATGTTTATAGATTGATTGTTCAATGTACTCTATTTATAGCAGAGTTCAGGGTATTTCTCTAAATCTTGTGTTTGCCTTCCTTTCTGGACTATTTTGGGCACCTAATTTTTTTTTAAACCAAGAAGGACTTGACACTGGTGCCATTGGCAAGTGGGCTTTGACCATACCATAGAGCTTGGAGTGGGGAGATATGTTGTCCAATTAATCCTTCTTTTCAGCCCAGGAATAAAAATCAGGAGAGAGTCAATAAGACCCCTGAAAAATTGGGGATTAATATATTCTTAACCAAGGGTATAGTTTCATTTGCCTAGGAGTGGCTATGATTTCCCACCAACCTTCTTTGGAGTCTCCCCTATATACTATTCCCTATAGATATTTTAATTTGATAGTACTAAGCACTAAGTTCTGGGTTATATATGATTAGGCATAAAATGTAATTTTGGTTATTATATGGTAGTGACAGGACCCAGACTAATGAGAGGAATATTTTATGTGTTATTTGGATTTTCCAGACGTTGGAAACTGAAGAGTTGATTAATTTGCATGGATAGTTATTTTAAGCACATGTGTAGCCCTTAGTCATGGACACCTAGGCAGGGGATAAACTAAATGCCTTTTTGTAAATATATAAAATTTCATCAGGAAGAGAGATTGTCAGAATTCTTCTCTATGACTGTTCAAATTAGAAAATATTTCTTTGGATTCTGGATGATATTATTATTGATCTGATGCATCTCATTCTTCAAGGATTTTTCCAATAGCATGTGCTCATTTCGTGTTTCTATGTCACATTTTGGTAATTCTTGCAATGTTTCAAAATTTTTATTATTATTATTATATCTGTTCTAGTGATCTGTGATCAGTGATCTTTGATATTACCATTTTTATTGGGGGGCACCATGAACCATATCCATATAAAATGGGAAACTTAAAAAAAAATATTGTATGTGTTCTAAATGATCCTGTGAGCAGGTGGTTTCTTGACTCTGTCCTTCACCCTGGGCTTCCATATTCCCTGAGACACAACAATATTGAAATTAGACAAATTCATAACCCCACAATGGCCTCTAAGTGTTCAAGTGAAGAGTCAATCAATGCAGCAAACTTCATTGTGATCTTATTTTTATTTAATTGTCATAGCCACCACAATTTTCAGCAACTACCACCATGATCAGTCAAAAACCATCAACATCAAGGCAAGACCCTCAACCAGCAAGATAGATAGATAGATAGATAAAAAAAAAGATTATGACTCATCATAGGCTCAGATGATGGGGTTAGCTTTTTTTTAGTAATAAAGCATTTTAATTAATGTATGTACATTTTTAGACACAATACTGTTGCACACTTAATACAATATAGTATAATGTAAACATAACTTTTATATGCACTGGGAAACTAAACTCTCTGTTGTGGTATTGCCTTTGTTGCAATTGTCTGGAACCAAACCCACGATATCTCCAAGGTTTGCTCTATATTTTATTATTATTTTGTACTTGAACAAGTATCATTAAATATAATTTTTTTATAATATGTGGAGTAAGTAGAAAGTGGTTAAGGAGATAGCAGACAGAGGTGGCTAGAAATATAGAATGGAATGGGCATGAGAAGTGTTGAGGTTGCACCATCCAGAAATAATATGCCTCAAAAGAAATAAAGGAAATATGTGTCAAAGGACAAAATGTTTTCAACTGTAGTCCAAGAAAATGACTTTTATTTTCATAAAAGTCTATGTGGCATAGGATACACAGGTCTGGGTTTTCACTCTGGAAGACATGGGGTTAAATTCATACTCTGACACTAACAGGTGGGTGACCATGGACACTTCACCAACTGTTTAGTGTCTCAGACAACTTTGACCTACATCAGTGAATGGAGTGCCTTTCACAGAAGAAATCATAAATTCCAAATCCTCTTTGTCCCCCCCACCAAAAACAGGTTTATAATTTATTTCTTTATATTACTTTTAGCTGAATATTGTCAGAGAACTAAGAATGTACTTCTTTTGGTCATGAAAGAGGACAAATAGAAAATTTTGCTATACCATATGACCCTTCCTAAATATGAAACCCCTGTGACATGTCTGGATCCTTTACCAAGTGCTGCTTCCCTACTCCTTCAAAAATTTCTCCCTTGGTTCTCAGGATAATGCATGTTTTCCTGCTTCTCCTTCTCCTATATCCACTTTCTCTTATATTTACCCCTATTTTCCTCTTGCCCCAGAATTCCTAGCAATTTGGCCTGTTTTTTTTCTTTTTCTAAACTCTTCCTCAGAAAGTTCATATGCTTTCTTGGTTCAACTATAAACTCTATGCTAGTATTTCACAAACTTTAAATAGCTAGCTTTGACATCTCACTTACCAGGCCCACAACACCAATGTTTTGAATGACATTTTTTACTTCTCTGCCTTCCCCTCAAATACAAAAAGGAACCCTTCCTATGCTTCTGATCCCAACCAAAAATCAGCTTCACTTTACAACAGTTCCTTTTGAATCTATAAATCTTAGTCATCTTTAAAGTTTTTAGTTCTTTCATTCTTCTACCAACTCTGTCCCCGTGTCCCACAAGTATTTATTAAATGTCCATTATTTCTGAAGCACTATATTAGTCCCTACACAGACAAAGTTGATCCATTTGGATCTTATTGAGATTTGTCAATTAGGTTAACTAAAATAACATGTTCTGGGTAAATGGTAAAAGTCACATAAAGAAAGGCCAAGACCAGGATTCTCATTAGATAGGCGAGAAGTAGAACATACTTCAGGCTTAAGGTGGCAGTGGAGCAAGGATAAGATGCTGGACGATATAATGAAGAGAAAATGACTATGGAAGATTCATTCATTTGGCAGAATATAGAGTTTGGGAAGTTCAGGCAAGTGTATACTGCAGGTTCTAATTGGGTAATCCACAAAAAGGTCAATAGAATTTTAAAAAGCAAGAAAGCAAAGGACTGGATTATGACTTTTGACCTTAGGACAATGGCTTCTGGTTATCTGTAAAATCAAGTGAAGCCAAAAAAGCATTTCTAAATGCTTACTATATACTGGGCACTGTTGTAAGTGAAAGGGACAAAAAGAAAAGCAAACGTATCTCTTCTCTGAGGAGTTCCCCTGATGATGAGGGAGATAACTTGCAAACAATTATGTACATATGCAATATAAATATATATATATATATATATATATATATTGGAAGTAATAGCAAATGGAAGACATTAGTGTTAAGGGAGACCAGGGAAGGTCTCTTACAGAAGGTAGTATTTGAGCTGAGTGTTAAGGAAAGCCACATAAGTCAGGAGGTAGAGAAAAGAAGGGACGACATTCTAAAAAAGATGGACAACCAGTGAAAAAGGCCTAGAGTTGGTAGTGCTTTATGGGAGGAGTAAGCAGCAAGAAGACCAGTGTAATAGATTGTAGAGTGTGGGGAGAGAATTAAAACTTAAGAATAATGAAAGGTAGGGAGGGGCCAGGTTTTGAAGGACTTTAAATCTAAACAGATTTTTAACAGAGGGTATCATTACATGCCTTGATCTTATGCTCCCTTCTGCATGTGGAGCCAAGAACTCATAACTTTATCTCTTTGCATTAAAGGAAACCCAAAACTTCTCAGCTTTTGGTAGATCCTGATTACAGGTGGGAGAGAGGACTGTCTCCTAGGTGGAATCCTTCTAAATCTTATTATGACAGGTACTCTTATGATCTTGAGAAATGCTATATAGAATTTACCTACTACCCCCCCACCAAAAAGAAATCTATATCTCAAGCTATAACTGTGAACTCATTCTCTCTTCCTCTTCCCTCTTCACTAACAAAATGAGATAAATTAAAAAAAACAAAGAATAAGAGCTGTTATCTAGCCAAGAGAAACTAAACAACTTGCAGCTGGTGGTTCCATCTGTGCCGACTGTTTTCCAGCCAAAACAATCAAGTTTTCCCAGTGGGGAGAAAAAGAAGAAAGTTCAATAGTGGCTCATAGTCAGAGGGGAATAGGAGAGTTGGAGTGATGGCATTGAGCCTATTATGTAAAAAGTGGATTATTATTGCTTATGGTTATAAACTGACACACTTTCTAAAGCAGATGTACTTGATCTATAGGGAGGTAATGAAAAGGGTACTAGACTGAAAGTCAAGAGCATGTGCTAGGAAGCAGGGGAGATGTAAAAAATGAATATAATATGGACCCTACCCTTGGCAAGCTTACAGTTTTGTAGAGGCAAAAAAATATGTACATAAATATTTATAATACAAAGTATTTGATAATCAGTCATCAATCTTTTAGGCTTGCTAGGCATTGGGGATACAAAAAATTAAAAAATATAGTTTCTGTCTTCAAGGACCTTATAGAATAGCACATGCTATGATAAGTGCACAGGAGGTATGAACAAAATGCTATGAAAATTATGAGAAATCATATGTGGATGAGGGATTAGATAAGGTTGCATGGAGAATGTGACAATTCTTAAAGACTTGAAAAATGGGCATGATTTTTCCAGGTAGGATTATAAAAAGTGGAAGGGGGAGTAGAAGGAAGGCATTCTAGGTACAGATGATGAATTGCATGGGCAAATATTTAGAGGAAGAACATTCTGAGCATCCCAGATGCATTGTGGATACCTGGCTGGTGTAGGGAATGAAGAGAAGCAAAAGGAAACAAGAGTGCCCTGATGTCATGATTTAGTTATGATGGAGAACTTCAGTTATCCATACATTTGCTAGAGTTCTGTCTCTCTTCCAAATGCAGAACAACTTAGAATTACTTAATTTGTTTGAATGTTAATATATGCTTCAAAAAGTAGAAGAGTGAACAATAGGAAATTCTATTTTAGATCTAATTTTCACTAACAATGGGAAACTTTCTGATAGGGTAAGAAATTATTGGAATATATAGAAGAACCTATTCCATTTTAGAATTTGTGAAAGAAGAAGAAAAATTTGGGAATAGTTTAATATGCATTAAGAGTTTGAAAGACCTAATTTGTCAAAGAGTTTAGAGTAGGGGGAAGGAGGGTCTATGTTTGGTGTCACTAGTGTCCTGGTTAGAAAATTCCCTTTACCAGTACATGTCTGCATCTGTTCTAAAATTGATAGTCTTAGAGTATTGCTTGGGTCACTGAGAGATTAAGTAGCTTCCACAGTTATATAACCAGTATATATCAGAGGCAAGACTTAAACCCAGATTTTCCTGACTCTGATGATAGCTGTCTATCCTCTACGGTATTCTGTCTCTCAAGTAAGTTTTTACTTCACATAATTTATCATTCTGAAATAGAGCACTACAGATGGTAATGGCTAGGCAATGGGGTAAAGTGAATTGCCCAGGGTCATACAGCTAGTAAGTGTTAAGTGTCTGAGGCTGGATTTGAACTTGGGTCCTCCTGACTTCAAGGCCAGAGCTCTATTCACTGCACCACCTAGTTGCCCCTTATCATATAGATTTTACAGAACAATCATAGATCACTAGTCTATATTAGTGATGAAACAAAGTGTTTCCTCAAACACAATCCTATAAATATTCCAGAATTTTCTTCCTTTAGGAATTTAGTTATTTCATTCACTTTAATACATCTGAATAATCACTTAAAACTGAAGGGGGGAAAAAGAAATTTTTCCCCCTCATAAATATTTTCATCCAATCCAGACAGGTAGGTGCTTTTTTAAAAAATAAATCACTTAGACTTAGAAAGCAATTTGGAACCATGCCCAAAGACCTATAAAATTGTGCATACCCTTTGACCCAGAAATACCACTTCTAGGTCTATATCTCAAAGGGATTATAAAAACAGGAAAAGGACCCACATGTGCAAAAATATAAATGTAAATATAAAAATATGTATAGCAACTCTTTTTGTGGTGGCAAAGAATTGGAAATTGAGGGGATGCCCATCAATTGAGGAATGACTGAACAAGTTGTGGTATATGAATGTAATGGAATATTATTGTGCTATAAGAAATGATGAAAGGCAGACGTCAAAAAAAAAACCTGGAAGGACTCTCATGAACTGATGCAGAATGAAATGAGCAGAACCAGGAGAATATTGTATGCAGTAACGGCCACATTGTGTGATGACTGACTTTGATAGACTTGGCTCTTCACAGCAATGCAAGAATCTAAGACAATTCCAAAAGACTCATGATGGAAATTGCTATTCACATCCAGGGAAAGAACTATGGAGTCTGAATGCAGATAGAAGCATACTATTTGCTCTCCTTTTCCTTTGTTTTGTTTTATTGTTTCATTCTCCTGGTTCCTCCCATTAGTTCTATTTATCCTTTACCTCATAACTAATGTGAAAATATGCTTAATATGAATGTAAAAGTAGAGCCTATATCAGATTGCATGCCATTTTGGTGGGGAGAGAGGAATGGGAGGGGAAGAAAGTTTAAAACTCAAAATCTTATGGAAGTGAATGTTGAAAACTAAAAATAAATAATTATCAAGGATAAAAAATAAATCACTTCAACCAGTGAACTCTTTGAATTTTGGTTCCCTTGGGAAGGTAACAGGATGTGGTCTACCCCAAATTAAAAAAAAAGAAACCTTCTATCTTTCCCCATACTCTCAATGATAAACTTCAAATAATTCAATAAATTGCTCCAAACTTTTATGAGCTATCTTTTGAAACTGAAACTCCACTTATTTCAAATTAATAGCTTATATGAGAAGCAAGATTTTAGGCTCACTATTCCCACTACAAATCTCTGCTATACTCTGTTCTATCTTATCAAGGAAATAGTTAAAAATCAATGTAAGAGTTTTTGCAGCATATTTAAATCTCTCAGAATCTTTTGATTCCATTGACAACAACTACCTATGGACCAAACCATATAATCAACTGGTATGGATCCTAAGATATTAGTGTTTCTTCCAAGTCTCTAGCATAATGAGATTTCTAAAAATAAGAAAGCAGGGATGGTTTTATTAAAGTTGAAATTTCATTCCTAAATTATAAAGTAAGGTTGTATACTGCCTCTTCCTGTTGTTTTCAATTTATGTTGTAAAAACTTGACACATGTAATAGATTAAGTAAATGTCCTTCACCTACAGCAGATATGAAGAAACATCCTCCTCTTTGCTGATGACTCTATTGTCTTAGCAGAAGCAATTTTAATGAGAAGGTGAACCTATGGGCAAAGTATAGTCAGAAAAGTCACTTCTCAGCTATTCTAAAATGAAAAACATTTTGTTTGGCAAATATTCTCCTATACTTAAGTGGATAATTCTAAGTAACTCATTTACAATGGATTGATCTATTTGCTTCTAAGACATGTATTTTGCAGCTAGTCTCCTAGGATGGATCCATTAAGAATATAATAGTCAAAATCAGATATTTTCCAAGGACACAAAAGCTGGATTTTTCCTGCTCTCCTAAGCAATCTATTAATAACATTTAACTCTATTCCTAGAGACCTTAATTATGTCCTTTCCCATAAAGTGTAGAACTTTGTCATCTTAATGAAATACTTTAATTACGTGGTCTTATTCAAAACTTTAAAAATAGATGGCAATATTTGCATTATTGGCTGATACCTCTGCAGTTTATTTACATGCAGAATCAGAAATAGAAAAAAAAAACATTGTGAAATATAATGACAAATAAGCAAATTCAGGCTCTTAAATTTTTACAATGGATTAAAGATTCTGCCTCCCACACCTCTGATGTCTTAAGCTTAGGAATTCTTCTCTAAATAGTTACAAAGAATATTGGTGTACCAGCCTCTCTTCAGAATATTGACTATGAATTGATAACAACTTTCCATTTATCAAATTCTTATGTAAGACCACTGATATTTTAGAGAAACAACAAAAGCACTTCTAGACTCTCTATTCTGTATTAAATGAGGTCATCAGAAAACAGCATGCCTGGACCACATTAACTGAACACGCAGCAGGGATGCTTTCATTGAGTTAGTTTAATGTTATGCACTCAGATTCCAGAATGGGTCAATACAAGAAATATCCATTTAAATGTTTCTGTGTCTTCTGCTAAATCATAGTTGATGAAATTGTATTTTATAGTACTAGACAGAATCCTGTCTAAGAGGACTCAGAAAATAAGTCCCTCCTTGAATTCCAAGTCAACAAAGTTTCCTTCTGCATATTTAGGTAGTCACATGCTTTCTTACTGCATAAGAACTACATAATTTAATATAGCACTCTCTTTACACCAAGTGACAGAATTTATTTGTTTAGATTATAAACTCCTTTAGATATGGTTTGGTAATGTTTTTTTTTAATCTTTATATCCTCCGGATCTAGTATAGATGTTCACATCTAGTAGACACAATATATGTTAATTGAATTGAATAAAAAAATTTGGAGGCCAGCATTCACTGTCCATTTTGAGTAACTTCCTTTTATCAGATACTAGGTAACTTCTACTTTGACCTAGTTTAAAAAAAATCCTGTCAATTCCTACCAGAAACCAATAGCAGACAAAAATTCAAGAAAAAAATCCATTACATTAGACACTGAGGCAAATTTACTAACCATAAAATCAGTTGCAGCCTAATACATGGAAGCTATCTTTACTTCACATTCCACTATAAGTTGATGGTGTGAGACACATAATTAGAATATAACCCTGGAAAAAGCATATATATAAATATATATTATGTATGTATGTGTATTTACATGTGTGTATGTGTGTGTATACACACACATATATGCCTTATTTAAAAGCTGTTATACAAACAAAAGGAGGAGAAAATAGAATAGCATTGTATATTTAAGAAGATGTAAATAAGGTGTCTCAGAGGATAGAACACTGGGTTTGATAATTCAGGAAAACCTGAGTTTGAATTCAGCCTCTGACACTTACTAGCTATGTGACTCTGTGCAGTCATTTAACCTCTATTTGTCTCGATCCACTGGAAAAGGGAATAGCAAACCACTCAAGTATCCTTGCTAAGAAAACCCCATGGGCAGAATGATCAGTTGGGTCATCAGCCATGACTAAATGAGCATCAACAAATGTAAGCACATGGTAAAATCCAGGAAAACAAAGGTTGGCAATGTAGTAGAGTGAATGTGGATGGAGCCTAAGGAGAAGAAAGGAAGGATTGTATTATTACTGTAGTATAAGGCACATCACTTGCACAGGAGATAAATTGATAAAGAATATGAGGAACAGATATCAAGCCTTGAGTAGAAAGTGAATAAGCATTTATTAAGCATCTTCTATGTACCAAGAACTGTGCTAAATGCTGGATAGCAGCATGGCATACAAGTATTGGGGGACTTGACTTACCTGAAGATCTTTTGGGATTTCTCTTCCAATGCAGGTCATTAAATTATTTATGATCTTATGTTAATAAAATGATAATCTATAAATAATTTCTTTAAACTTAAGGGCAGCTAATTGGTATAGTGAATAGAACACCAGCCCTGGAGTTAGGAGGACCTGAGTTCAAATCTGGTCTCAGACACTTGATAACTTAATAGTTGTGTGACCTTGGGCAAGTCACTTATCCCCAAATGCGTAGCCAAAAAAACAAAAAAAAACCCTTAAAATTAATATCACATAGACAATCATAGTGAGGTTCATGCTAGATGTAAGGAAGCTGTAACATATAATAAATGAGGAAATTTGAAGAAGAGCAGTAAAAAAAATTGCAATTGAGAAAATGTATGATTAAGATGAACTGGTCATATGAAGATACTGAAGGATGACAGGTAACTAGAATGTTTCCATTGTACCTTCCTGATGCCAGGAAAAAAAGGCAAGAAAGGCCTCTAGGACAGTAGAAAGTGAAGATTAGAAGATCAGTTAGGATGCTATTACAAAATTCTATGCAGGAATAACAAAGACCTTCTCCTAAGCAACAGTTCTAAAATGATTTAAAAAAAGATGTTCAGATGAGAGAAATATTGTAGAGGAAAAAAATCAATAGTCATAGGAAATCATTGGATTATGAGATGAACAAGATATAAAAAGTACAAAATAACACAAAATTTGTGAACATATAAGACTGAGGTACTGCTTAAAGCAAGAAGTAAGAAAGAATAGCAGGTTTGCAGGGAAAGACAATATGAGTAGTTTGTTATATACTTTGTTTGATGTACCAGAAAGTGATCTAAATCATTGGTTAGAGTGATAAATGATAAGTGATATGATCAGGGTGAGAGGCCAACACCTAAGAAATAGACTTGGGAGTGATCTGAATAGAAATGATAATTGAGGTGATACTTGAGAACTTACATTCACATTGCTATGTTTAAGTTTTGAATGTTGATGAACTCGAGTTTAATTAATAGGCTCTAATCTAATCAATCTAATAAATGAGCAGGAAGGTATTTATTATAGCAGAGTTGAAAGATCACAGTATTTGGAGCCAGAA
This sequence comes from Vombatus ursinus, assembly GCF_900497805.2. NCBI lineage: Eukaryota > Metazoa > Chordata > Mammalia > Diprotodontia > Vombatidae > Vombatus > Vombatus ursinus. The sequence goes on from NW_020954687.1 coordinate 10,580,634, forward strand.
AAACCAACTTTAATTTACAGCATTGTTGTTTATTAGCAATGTGACTAAAGGTAATTTATTGCTTTATAAATAATTATTTTTAAAAGCTTTTCATTTTTACACTTTGTTTATTACCTACAATTCCATGTGTCTTTCCTTCTTCCCTTACAAATAACCATATTTTATCACAAAGAAGAAAAAAACCATAAAGGAAAACTCCTATATGTTGAAAAACATGACATTAACTGCAGTGTTCCATACCTGTAGACCTCCATCTTCACAAAGAAGTAAGGAGTATTCCTTCTTTATTATTGTTCTCCTTTGGGGCCATACTTGGTTATTATAGTGTTCCATTTCAATTGCTTTGCAGTTATTTCCATGTCCATTTCCATTGGTAGTAATATATATTGTTTTCCTCATTCTACTCTACTTCACTTTGCATCAGTTTATATACATCCCTTTATGCTTCTCTGTAGTCATAATATTCCTCAACTCTTATGAGAAAATAATAAGCAATTACAATAATGTATTTCAGCTTCTCTAGCCAATTAGCAATCAATGAGTATCTTCTTTGTTTCTACTTCTTTGCTACTAACTTTAAAAAAAGCACTGTTATGAGTATTCTGTTGTATAAAATATTTTTCAGTTTGTTATTGACCTCTTTCTGGGTCAAAGAGTATGAACATTTATTAGAAGGGTGAATATAAGTTAGTCATTTAACCTCTGAACCTCTACAATTTCCACATTAGAAAATGGATATAAAAATACTTCTCATAATTATATCACTGGGTTGATCTAAGGCTTGAATGGGTATGATATGTATAAAGTACCATGTAAATCTTAAGGCACTCCATCAATCAAAAAATATTTTTAAGCACCTGCTATGTCTGGGCACTGTGCTAAGTGCTGGTACAAAATAAGGCAAAAACCAGTCTTCATAAAAAAGCCTCACAAATGTCAACTATTATTATATTTCCTCTAAATAATATCGCAACTATGAAGCCATCCTAATGATCTTCTCTTGACTCCCCTAAACTAGGATACCTGCTAAAGTAGAAAATGATGCATTCTTTTCTGGTGAGGAAAATGCAAGAGCAGAGGAATTTTCTTCTACTACAGTTATTTTGGAAGATAAATATAGTGATATCAGTGATATTACTAATTCATTTATTAAACAGACTTTAGAATAGTTATAGGTCTCAGAATTTCTCTCTCATAATCAAATCTTTTTTTTTTTGGCTGAATGTTAAAGAGGCACTTCTGTAAGTAAAAAACCTCTGCCCCTCTCGTTCAAGTTAGTCTATATTATTCACTTTTGTATAATAAAAAGCAGTATGAATATGTTGTCCTAATAATATTTAGTATCTACTTTCATTTTGCTTTTATTCTATGGGTTTTCATAAAACAAAAAGAAAATATATATTGTCTAAGTTTTAGACAAAGAAGGGATATGCAATCACTGTTTTAAACTGTATAGAAGGGCAGCTAGGTGACACAGTGGATAGAGCTCAGACCTTGGACTCAGGAGGATCTGAGTCCAAATTCAACCTCAGACACATAACACTTACTAGCTGTGTGACCCTGGGCAAGTCACTTAACCCCATTGCCTAACCCGCCAAAAAAATTTTAAAAAATTAAGCTGTATAGAAGCAATGCGCCTTGATAATGGTTATAATTGCTAGAGGCAACAAATCACAATTGTTTATCAGTCAATCAGTCCTCCAACTAACATTTATTTAGTTCATACTATGTTGCAGGTAGTGTAGCAGGCACTGGGGATTCAAAGACAAATGTAAAAGAATCTCTTCCATAAAGTAGATTACAGTCATTACCCTCCTCACCCATTAAAATCTAAGTTCCATGAGAAATGGGACTGGTTTTGTTTGTTGGTTTTAAAAAAAAAATAGATTATTTGTCTCCCCATAATAGCATAGTGCCCAGAACAAAATAAGCATTTCATAAGTGCTTGAAACTAGACAGTCAGTCAACAATAATAATAATGATTAATAATGATGACAATAGCTCCAACTATTTGCCAGACACTGTGCTATGGGCTTTATAAACATTATCTCATTTAATACTCACAACATCCCTGAGAGATAAGTGCTATTATCCTCATTTTAGAGTTGAGGGAATTATGACAAACAGAGGTTAAGTGACTTGCCCAAGGTCAGAGAGCTAAGCCAGATTTGAACTTGAGTCTTCCTGTGTCCTTGGCCAGCACACTATCCATTATGCCACCTATCAAGAGATAGCATATACATAGGTGTACATGTATATACTCAAAATAGATAAAGATGGTAGTACTATCATCTGGGGAGGGGCATGGGGCAGTGTAGTGACTATAGGATCAGGAAGGGCTTCATGTAGAATGCAGTACTGGTTAGATTCTTGAAACTAAGAATTTTAAGCGACACAGAAGAAGAGGAAGAGAATCTCAATTACGAGGAAAGCTAATGCAAAGAGGTGGGTCAGGGAGCTGTGGTGTGGTGTATAAGTAACAGAGGCCAATTTGCATTGGCCTGTACCATGGTTGGAGGCAAGTAATGAGTAATAAGGTAAAAAAGTAGGTGGAATTCAAGTTATAAAGGCATTTAATTCTAAAAAGCTTCCAAATCATTTCTTCATAATAACTTAATCAGATAGATAGTGTAAGTAGTATTATATCATTTTATAAATGAGAGAATTAAGGCTATGAAAAATAAAGCCAACTTATTAAGGATTAGACTTAGAATTCAAATCCAGGTCTCTCTAACTTCGATATTAGCATTCTTGCCACTATATCAAATTACAATAGGAAAACCTCTTAATTTTCACCTAATGCCTATTTATAGAAATGTTTATTTTCAATTGTGATTCATATGATTATGGGTTGATACTGAAAGGGCCTTCAGAGCTAGTTCTGGGGGTCTGTAAGTCTTTACTGCTTCCAAGGTGGTATGATCTGGGGTAGAGATGTGTTGACTATTATTTTTCTTTGTTCTCTGGTCTTTACCCTGGTCCTTGCAGCCACAACTGTCCGTGCTTCTCTTGGCCCTGGACCTGGGACCAAGTCCCCTAACCAGTAGCTATAAGTGCATGGACAAGAGAGTTACCAATCAATGCCAGCAAAGAGCTCACTCTAATTTGTTTCTGACCTGTTGTCTGATCACCTTACCAACTCTTTGCTGAAAGCTCCAGAAACTGTTGCTGCTGCCACCAGTCACAGATGGGTGGCTTCCTGTAATCCACCATCTTGGCTCCCTACCTTTTGTTTTGTGTTTTGTGTTTGTTTGTTTGTTTGCTTGTTTGTTTTCATGTACTGAATGGAGAGAATTGTAGGAGAGACAGATAAATAAAGTAACATTTGTGACTTGACAATTTAAAAAAATACAAAAAAAAGCAGATGAGAATTTTAATGGAATTTATTTTAAGATAACTTCACCTTTAATATATGGTACAATAGATGGAGCTCTGGACTGGAGATAGGAAGACCTGTTTGGAATGCTTCATTAAATACTAGCTTTATTACCTTCCTTGGCCTCAGTTTCCTTATCTATAAAATGAGGAGACTGCACTTTTATGATCATTAAGGTTCCTTTGAGCCCTAAATCCTTAACACTGTTCAAGGAAAACAAATAGAATTCAGAGGGAGATACTTATTATAAAACACTATAGGAAAAGAGTATTGATCACGTGGAATATAAGCTTGAATAATCTTATATTTTGATTATGAGGGATGGATAAATAAATGAAAAAGTAAACACTATATGCAAAGCACATAGTGCATAGCACAGCTAGGTGGCACAGCAGATAGAGTGCTGGACCTGGAGTCAGGAAGATTCATCTTCATGAATTCAAATCTGGACTTAGATACTTACTAACTCTGTGACCCTAAGCAAGTCACTTAACCTTGTTTTCCTCAGTTTTCTCATTTGTAAAATGAGCTGTAGAAGGACTTGGCAAACCACTCCAGTATCTTTGCCAAGAAAACTCCAAATGGGGATATGAGGAGTTGGATACAACTCAAAAATGACTGACTGAACAACAAATGTGCAAAGCATAGAGCTAACCCCTACAGATACAAATAGAAATCTGAAATAGTCCTTTTATCAAGGAGCTCATAGTCAAATAGGAGATAATGAATATGGTAGGTTTGAGCATCAAGTCAAATAGAAAGGCTCAATGGTTCTTTTTTAAAATTAATTTATTTTTAGTTTTCAACATTCACTTCCATAAGATTTTGAGTTTCAAATTTTCTCCCCTCCCCCCACCACAAAATATTATGCAATTTGATATAGGCCCTACATATACATTCATATTGAACCTATTTTCCCATTAGTCATGTTGTAAAGAAGAATAAGAACCAATGGGAGAAACCATGAGAAAGAAGAAACAAAAAAAAAAGTTAGAGCAAATAATATGCTTTGTTCTGCATTCAGACTCCATAGTTCTTTTTCTGGATGTGGACAGCATTTTCCATCATAAGTCCTTTGGAGTTGTCTTGGGTCCTTGCATTGCTAAGAAGAGATGGATCTATCAAAGTTAGTCATCCCACAATGTGGATGTTATTGTGTACAATGTTCTCCTGGTTCTGCTCACTTCACCCAGCATCAGTTCATATACTTCTTTCCAGGTTTTTCTGAAGTCCACCTGCTCATCATTTCTTGTATCATAGTAATATTCTATTATATTCATATACTACAACTTGTTCATCCATTCTCCAATTGATGGGCATCCCCTCAATTTCCAATTTTTTGCCACCACAGAAAGAGCTTCTATAAATATTTTTGTCCATGTAGGTGACTCAGTGGTTCTTAGGGTAAAAGGGCAAAGAAAATGGAAATGCAACATTTACTGCAATTTTCATTGATAAAATCACATCTATTTATAATGTTGAACTATATGACAACACCAAGAACTTTAAAGATGAGAACATGTTGGGAGAGAGCCTTCCTTAACTGTGGCTACTGAGAAGGCAGGGGCTGCAGCACCTGAAGATTTTCTCTAGGAATGGTAAATATTAAAGCTGGGCTAGGACATAAGGTATGTGTATGAATAGAGTAAAAAAGTATTTTGGGGCCAAATTGTAGAGTGATTTGAGTATGTTTTATTCAATTGGCATTGAATAATTATTAAACATTTTGTGCCAGTCTATAATTGTATAAAATCACTCCTCTGGATTTTGGTGTAGGGGTTAGGCTAGAAACAGGGGTTGGCGGTTTGGGAAAGGGAGGTGGTAATGATATTACCATGGATCTCTTGGGTTTACCTGCCCATTTATATTAACTGCTTAGTGGTTAGCATTAATGGTGTCAGAGACTGCTAGCCTCTTCTCCACAAGGGTTGCCTTCTTTATTGCTGGTTGCAAGGGTTAGAAAACAAAGCAAGTAATCTGGGGAACACTGTTATTCTGGGAGCTCTTAAGTGCAGAAATCTGGGTTACTGCTATCTATATTTGAAAGGGATGGTGGCCTAAAGGATATGTAATCTGTCAATTCTTTTTCTTTTTCCTTTTCTTTTTTGCTTTTTGGTGAGGCGATCAGGGTTAAGTGACTTGCCCAGGGTCACACAGCTAGTAAGTGTTAAGTGTCTGAGGCTGGATTTGAACTCAGGTCCTCCCGACTCCAAGGCCAGAGCTCTATTCACTGCGCCACCTAGCTGCCCCTCAATTCTTTATTTGAAAACAGAATGAGTTCATTTGACAAATATTTATTGATGGTCTGCTATGTGAAAGGCACTGTATTAGGATCTATGAGGGAAACAAAGATGGATAAATTAATTCAATTCCACAAAATTTTTAAGTACTCCATATTTTCAAGTCAATGACCCTGCCATCAAGCATTTTATGACCTACTGGGCAATTAAATTAAAATATGAATATAAATAATTATAATCTAATGGAGTAAATCATATGTGCCATTGAAAATCATTCAAGAAATGTACCATAGCACTGCAGAGAGGAATAAGAGTTCACTTCTAGGTCTGTGGTATTACCAGGGATGGTTTGATTGCAAAGATGGCATTTGAGCTTTGAAAAAGGATCATAATTTTGACAGGTCAAGAACTGGAGTCAGAGTAAGAGCATTACAAACAAAAAAAGAGGCTTAATCAAGGTTGAGGAGGTAGAAAAATATGTATGATTTTCTTTTTTAACTGGGAATGGTAAGTGATAAAGCTTTATTAGGGCATAATGCATGTGTAGGCCCATAGTATAAGTAGAGTAGAAAAGTACTTTGGAGACAGATCATAGACAGTCTTGAATGGATTTTATAGTTAGTAATCAATGGAGAATTATTTAAAAAAATATTAAAGTATGAAAATGATTAATTCAGATAGTAAGAAGTATACCCTGGCATAAACTTCCTAGATGTACTGATAGGAAAATAAAAGACTTGGAGAAAGCATTTCCAATAAAGTTTTGAATTTTTGTGATGAAAATAATAATAATGTTATCAGGTCACAGGGAATTATATTTTCACTCTTTAGGTAAAGAGGAAAAAGGTAATATGTTTGGCTTTATGCATCTTGAGTTTAAAGTATTGACAAAACATCAAGATGAAACTATTCACTTAGCAGTAGAAAATGCAATACTATGCTTGCTGAATGTTTTAGAGAGATGCTATTTATTATTTTAAGGAAGAGTCCATTTATACCTATGCTCTCTAGTGTTTTTAATAGGAATGGGTGTTGTATTTTGTCAAGAGCTTTTTCTGCATCTATTGAGATGATCATGTGGTTTCTGTTAGTTTTGATGTTGATATGATGAATCATGCTGACAGTTTTCCTTATACTGAACCAGCCCTGCATTCCTGGTATAAATCCTACCTGATTATAGTGTATTAATCTTGTGATAAGTTGCTGTAATTTATTTGCTAATATTTTGTTCAAAATTTTTGCATCGATATTCATTAAAGAAATTGGTCTAAAATTTTCTTTCTCTGTCTTGATTCTTCCTGGTTTAGGTATCAGCACCATATTTGTATCATAAAAAGAATTTGGTAAGACTCTTTCTTCACCTATTTTCCCAAATAGTCTATATAGTATTGGAACTAATTGTTCTTTAAATGTTTGATAGAATTCGCATGTAAATCCATTTGGCCCTGGAGATTTTTTCCTAGGGAGTTCATCAATGGCTGGTTCAATTTCTTTTTCTGAGATGGAGTTCTTTAAGTATTTTACTTCCTCTTCTGTTAATCTGGGAAATTTATATTTTTGTAAATATGTATCCATTTCACTAAGATTGGCAAATTTGTTGGCACATAGTTGGGCAAAATATTTCCTAATTGTTGTTTTAATTTCCTCTTCCCTGGTGGTAGTTTCACCCTTTTCATTCTTGATACTAGTAATTTGGTTTTCTTCTTTCTTTTTTTTAATTAGATTAACCAAAGGTTTATCTATTTTATTGGTTTTTTCATAAAACCAGCTCTTGGTTTTATTTATTAGTTCAATAGTTTTCTTAATTTCAATTTTATTAATTTCCCCTTTGGTTTTCAATATTTCTAATTTGGAGTTTAATTGAGGATTTTTAATTTGTTCTTTTTCTACTTTTTTTAGTTGTGTGCCCAATTCATTGATCTCCTCTTTTTCTATTTTATGTAAGTAAGCATTTAGAGATATAAAACTTCCCCTAAGAACTGTTTTTGCTGCATTCCATAAGTTTTGGTATGTTGTCTCATTATTGTCATTCTCTTGAATGAAATTATTGATTGTTTCTATGATTTGTTGTCTGACCCAATCATTTTTTAGGATTACATCATTTAGTTTCCAGTTATTTTTTAGTCTATCTTTCCATGGCTTTTATTACATATAATTTTTTATTGCATCATGATCTGAAAAGGATGCATTTAATATTTCTGCCTTTCTGCATTGGATTGTGAGGTTTTTATGCCCTAGTACATGGTCAATTTTTGTGTATGTGCCATGTACCACCAAGAAAAAAGTATATTCCTTTCTATCCCCATTCAGTTTTCTCCACAGGTCTATCATATCTAACTTTTCTAATGTTCTATTCACCTCCTTAACTTATTTCTTGTTTATTTTGTGGTTAAAATTATCTAGTTCAGAGAAGGGGAGGTTGAGGTCCACCACTAGTATAGTTTTGCTGCCTATTTCTTCCTGTAACTCCCTGAACTTCTCCTCTAAGAACTTGGATGCTATACCATTTGGGGCATACATGTTTAGTAATGATATTTCTTCATTGTCTATGGTGCCTTTTAGTAGGATGTAGTTTCCTTCCTTATCTCTTTTGATAAGAACTATTTTTGCCTTTCCTTTGTCTGAGACCAGGATTGCTACCCCTGCTTTTTTTTACTTCAGCTGAAGCATAATATATTTTGCTCCAGCCTTTTACCTTTACCCTGTATGTGTTACTCTTTTTCAAATGTGTTTCCTGTAAACAACATATTGTAGGATTATGGTTTTTAATCTATTTTGTTATATGCTTCAGTTTTATGGGAGAATTCATCCCATTCACATTCACATTTATGATTACTATCTGTGTCTTTTTCTCCATCCTTTTTTCCTCCCTGTTTATGCTTTTCTTTCTCCTTTCTCCTTTCCCCTCCTCACTAGTGTTTTGCTTTTGACCAGTGCCTTCTTCAGTCCCTATTCCCGTCTATTATCCCTTTACCTTTTCTTCCCCTTTACCCTTACTGCTTCTTCCTTCCCTTCTATCCCCCCTCCATTTTCTTTCCACTTTTCCCTCCTACTGCCTATAGTGCAAGTTAGATTTCTATACCTAACTGATTATGTTATTCCCTTCTTGAGCCAAATCTGATAAGAGTAAGGTTCAAACAATGCTCATCCCCCTCCTTTCTTTACGTCTGCTCTAATAGGTTTTTGTGTCTTTTCCTGCAATATAATTTACCCTTGTCTGCCTCCTCCTTTCTCAGTACAATTTCTTAGATCAGACTAATCCACTTACTTGGATCCATTTAACCCACTTGATTAATTTTTTTTTTATCATTACATCAAAGTCAACTTATATTCACCGCCTTTATGTATACTCCTTTAACATGGTACAATAACAATACAGTTCTCAAGAGTTGCAAGTGTCATCTTCCCTTGTAGGGATGTAAACATTTTGCCCTTATTAACAACATATTGTATCTTTCTGTCCCATTTACCTTTTTATGTCTCTTTTGAATCTTGTACTTGAAGATCAAATTTTTTGTTGAGCTCTGGTCTTTTTGTCATGTAGGTTTGGAAGTCTCCTATTTCATTGAATATCCATCTCCTTCCCTGGAAAATCATGCTCAATTTTGCTGGGTAGTTAATCCTTAGCTGCATTACAAGCTCCTTTGCCTTACAGAATATCATGTTCCACACCCTACGTTCTTCTAATGTAGAGGCTGCGTAATCCTGACTGTAGTTCCATGATATTTAAATTGTTTCTTTCTGGCTGCTTGCAATAATTTCTCTTTAATCTGGTAATTTTGTAATTTAGCTATTATATTCCTTAGCGTTTTCAATTTGGGATCTCTTTCAGGTGGGAGTGGTGGATTCTTTCTATAGTTATTTTACCTTCAGGTTCTAGGACTTCAGGGCAGTTTTCCTTTATGATTTCCTGAAGGATATTGTCCAGGCTCTTTTTTTAATCATGATTTTCAGGTAGGCCTATGATTTTTAAATTGTCTCTCCTGGATCGATTTTCCAGGTCAGTTGTTTTATCCATGAGGTATTTTATATTTTTATCTATTTTTTTCATTTTTTTGTTTCTGTTTGACTGATTCTTGCTCTCTCATAGAGTCATTAGTTTCCACTTGTTCAACTCTAATTTTTAACATATTGTTTTCTCTTTTAGATTTTGTACTTTCTTGTCCAATTGGTCAATTATATTTTTAAAAGATTTGTTTTCTTCTGTGTGCTTTTTTTTCCAGTTGGCCAATTGTATTTTTAAGGGATTTGTTTTCTTCAATGTAGATCAAAACATACAACCAGAAGAGGACAACAAAGTCAAAGATCCTTCATCCAAAGCCTCCAAGAAAAATATGAATTGATCCCAGGCCATGGAAGAGCTCAAAAAAGATTTTGAGAAGCAAGTAAGAGAAGTAGAGGAAAAACTGGAAAGAGAAATGAGAGTGATGCAAGAAAATCATGAAAAACAAGTCAACAGCTTGCTAAAGGAGACCCACAAAAATACTGAAGAAAATATCACCTTAAAAAATAGCCTAACCCAAATGGCAAAAGAAATCCAAAAAGCCAATGAGGAGAAGAATGCCTTAAAAAGCAGAATTGGCCAAATGGAAAAGAAGTCCAAAAGCTTACTGGAGAAAATATTTCCTTAAAAATTAGAATGGAGCAATTGGAAGCTAGTGACTCTGAGAAATCAAGACATTGTAAAACAAAACCAAAAGAATGAAAAAAATAGAAGACAATGTGAAATATCTCATTGGAAAAACAACTGACCTGGAAAACTAGATCCAGGAGAGATAATTTTAAAAATATTGGACTATCTGAAAGCCATGATCAAAAAGAGTCTAGACATCATCTTTCAAGAAATTATCAAGGATAATTGCTCTGATATTTTAGAACCAGAGGGCAAAATAGAAATGGAGAGAATCCACTGATTACCTCCTGAAAGAGATCCCCCAAAGGAAAACTCCTAGGAATATTGTAGCCAAGTTCCAGAACTCCCAGGTCAAGGAGAAAATATTGCAAGCAGCCAGAAAGAAACAGTTCAAGTATTATGGAAATACAATCAGCATAACACAAGATTTAGCATCTTCTACATTAAGGGACTGCAGGGCTTAGAATATAATATTCCAGAGGGCAAAGGAAATAGAATTACAACCAAGAATCACCTACCCAGCAAAACTGAGTACAGTCCTTCAGGTAAAAAATGAATATTCAGTGAAATAGAGGTCTTTCAAACATTCTTGATGAAAAGACCAGAGCGGAATTGAAAATTTGACTTTCATATAGAAAACTCAAGAGAAGCATGAAAAAGTAAACAAGAAAGAGAAATCATAAGAGTTATTAAGGTTGAACTGTTTACATTCCTGTGTGGAAAGATGATATTTGTAACTCATGAGACCTTTCTTGGTATTAGAGTATTTGGAGGGAAAAAATTATATGTATGTATACATATATGTATATGTGTGTATGTAGATAGATAGATAGATAGATAGAGGGCACAGGGTGAGTTGAAGATGAAGGGTTGATATCTGGAGAATAAAATTAAGGGGTTAGAGAGGATTATACTGGGAGAAGGTGAAAGGGACAGGTAAAATGAGGTAAGTTATCTTACATAAAACAGAAAAGAAAAGGCTTTCACAGTGGAGGGGAAATGGGTGAAGGTGAGAGGGAATGAGTGAATTTTATTCTCTTTGGATTTGACTTAAGGAGGGAATAACATACACACTCAATTGAGTATGAAAATCTACCTTACCCTACAGGAAAAAAAGGGGGGAAGGGGACAAGAGAACAGGAGGATGATAGAGGTGAGGGCAGATTGGGGGAGGGGATAATCAGAAGCAAACACTTCTAAGGAGGGAAAAGGTCAAAAGAGAAAATAGAATAAATGGGGGGCAGGATAGGATGAAGAGAAATATACTTAGTTTTTCACAAAAAGACTACTATTGAAGTGTTTTGCATGACTACACATGTATAACATGTATAGAGTTGCTTGCCTTCTTAATGAGGGTGGGTGGGGAGAAAGGAAGGGAGAAAATTTGGAACTTTAAAAACAAAAGTTAAAAAAAATTGTTGTCACATGCAACTGGGAAATAAGATATATGGGAAATGGGGTATAGAAATCTATCCTGCCCTACAGGAAAATTGAAGGAGAAGGGGATAAGAGAAGGGGGGAGGATAGAAGGAAGGGCAGATTAGGAGAAGGGGTATTCAGAATGCATACCATCTTGGGTTAGGGGGAGAGATGAGATGGTGAAAAAATTTGGAACTCAAAATCTTGTGGAAGTGAATGTTGAAAACTAAAAATAAGTACATTAATAATAAGAAAAGAGAATGCAATACTAGAACTCAAAAAAAAAAAAGATCAGGACTGGAGATAGATATTTGGCTGCCATATTCAAAGCAGTGATAATTGAATTTGTTGCGATTCCACTTAAAAGGATAGGAGGATAATAGAAGCCAAGCTGCTTGAGTACAGAGACTATTGATCTTGTCTCTATCCCTAGTATCTGACATAGTCCCTAGCACACATTCAGATACTGAAATGATCTGTGACTTTATTGAATTCTCTTTAATCCCATAAATTGCAAGCTGCTCATTCAGTTTCATGACATAATCTATGGAAAATACATTCTTAATCCACTTATATATTACTGTGTGGATGGTCAGACCAACCTCTTTCGAGTGCTATGGGCATCTAATAAGGTCTACAATGTTTTAGACTTCGAAACAAATAGCATGATGTCACAGAAATTAGGAATATCTGGAGGACCACAACCTTTGGTGGGAAGCAATTTCCAATATGGATTCTTTATTAGATCTCCTGTTTCCTACACAGTGGCTACATAAAAATACTTGATGAATTGAAATGAGCCTATAGAAAGAAAAGATATGAGGGATAATGATAACATCTCAAGGAATTGCTATATTTACTGTTAGGAAGGGTGAAGAAGAATCAACAAGAGACAATGTAGGAATAGTCAGAGTATTAACTGGAAAACTAGGATAGTATAGCATGAAAATGGTCAAAGAAATATGGAGTTTAGGAAAGTAACTAATAACATCAAGCTCAACAGGAAAGAGAAGGAGAATAATGACTAAGAAAAGGTCAATGGTGTTCATGGTCCTTTTTAATTTTGAAAAAGTTTTCATTAAAAATGAGGTAATGAAAAGTTAAATGCTTTAATAAAAAAAAACCTACTAGAATTTTCATTAACCTTCCTATCTGTTCTTTGAACTGTAATAAATGTCACTCTTCAGTTGGCTTTTTATTGCTCTGGCACATTGGTTTGGGAGACATGTGGGGCATCAGCTTTCTGGCTCTTCCTTCAGATAGCTACTGTGATTATTGCAGTCAGCCACTTAGGACTGTTCTAATGGCATAACAACTATTTGGGTTGCCAGTCAATGATAATGAACAAGAAGTGCCATCTCCTCACTTGGGTCCATCGGAATAATTTTATTCTACAGTATGAAAATTATAACATCATAGGAATGAGAAATGGAAAATGTCCAACTCATCCTTGGGATCATGCCTTTCACTTAGTGAATTCATCTCAGTGACTTTATATGGCACTGAAAACCTGCCTTTGTGTTTATTTGGGTCTTATCATGCCAGAGACTGTCTACTATTTATTGCGGCATATGTCAACCTTTAATTTTTTTCAACTTCTTCCAAATTGGGGTCAGTTTATTAGCTATGCATACAAGCAGCTGAGCCCTCTCTACTCTCTCAATCACTTCCCCTAGACTTCAGTTACAGCAGTTCCTAATAGGCTAATGAAAAACATGCAAAGCAGAGCTGGTCTGACCTCCCCCTATCATCCTTAAGCACAGGCTAACAGAATCTCCTCGACCTATTAGTTACAACCTCAGAGAGAAACTGCAATACAAAGACTAATCTTTTGAGTCAATATTATATGGGTGATAGGTCAAAAACTGAGTGCTTTTAAACTGTCAAATTCAAGCCAACCTATACCCTAGATTGACTTTTAAACCATGATTTATATTTTATTGGACTTTATTATGACTTACTGTGATTCAGTTCTTATAAGAGAAATGGAGCCTTATTGGGAGACAAACAGAAATATGGATAGGTTGGATATCAAAAACAAACCTAAAGCTGTTAATGACAAAATGGTGGACTCTTCCACAATTACAGAATGTCATGCTACTATAGCAGTAAAAGAATGTATCAATAAAGGGATCTATGATATAGGAGCTCTAAAAAGAAAACCCAAATTTATTTCTTTGAACAGATAACATATCTGTGATGAGTGTACAATGTAACATGACTCATTAGTGATATTTATTTTTTAGTGAATGACTAGTTCCAGTGAAACAAGTCATGAATTTGGATACAGAGTACCTGGGTTTCAATGCGGGCTTTCCTATTTTCTATGTGTGGGACCTTATATGTTACATTATTTCTCTGGTTCACAATCGCTCATCTATCAAAAGGTACTCTGATCTCTTAGAGCTTGAAATCTATGATCTAATAAATGAAATATTATATCAACTGATATTAGTGGCCACATGGATTAATCAGAAAAGTGCCAGACTTGACATTAGGATATCTGATTTTGAATCTTGCTAGGGACATTCATTATCTCTGTGACTATGGGTAAATCACATTACCTCTCAAAATCTCAGGTCCCTCAACTTCAAAATTGAAATAGTAATGATTGTCTTACCTGCCTCAAAGTTGCTGGGAATAGTGTTTTGCAACCCTTAAAGCTCAATTGCTGTAACGAGTCAATGGACCAGGAAAAATTCCTTGATCCCATGGTTATTATTTTTATATCACCCTATAACCTGTTTTATTTAGATTCCCATAATAATAGCAATAATAAAAACAATAACCTGTAGTTTGTCCCATTTGTTCCTCATAACAACCCTGGGAAGTAGGTGCTGTCATTAACTCCATTTTACATAAGAGCAATCTAAAGCAAGTAGAGATTTAGTGAGTTTCCTTCGGTCACACAGCTAGCAAATATCTAATGTCAGATTTGAAATCAAGTCTTCTTGACTCTAAGTCTAGATCTCTCCCCACTATTTTAATCTTTTTTGGTTTCATAAATCACCTTCATGGTGGCTCAATGGTAGGAAGAGGGCCATTTCTGGCCCATTAATGAGATTTTGAGGCATCAAGGTGGTATATTTGATGGAGTAATAGACTTGGATTAAAAAAGACCCATCTTTTAATCCTGCATCAGACACTATCTAGCTGAGTAACTCTGGAAAAGTCACTTAAACTCTCTGTGCCTCTCTTTTTTCACCCATAAAATGAGGGAGTTGGATTCATTGACCTTTAATATCCCTCCTAATACTGAATCTATGATCCTCTGAGGGATGTGTGATTTCATCAGAATGGGGAACTCCTAGATAAAAGAATTACCAATCTATATAAAAAACCTTATCTTTACCTTATATACTTGGAAAGTTGCCCAGAGCACTGAGATGAAGTCATTTGCTCAAGGTCTCACAGCCAGTATGTGTCAGATTTCAGAACTTGAACCCAAATCTTCCTGATACCAAGGCTGGTTTTCTGTCCTCTCCTATACCATACAGCAGCTCTTTTCATGAGAGGCAGCTAGCTGTAATGAATAGTGTCAAACTTGGAGTTAGGAAGACTTGAGTTTAAATCCCACACAGATAGTTACCATGGGCATGTAATTTAACTTCTGGCTGATTCAATTTCTTCATCTATAATAAGGATACTATAATAGTACCTACCTTACTGGGTTGTTGTGAGGATCAAATGAGATAGCATGTCCAACATTTTGTAGACTTTATATTACTATATAAATTCCAGCAGTCATTATCTATACCTGTGGATTAAAGAAAGAGTCTGTGAATGGATCTTTTATTGTACTTCTCAGCAGATCCCCAGGCAAATTTTGCCACTGAAATTTATGGATTCATGAGCTGCTAGATTTGGAAAGGAACTTAAAAGTTTTTGATAGTTATTTTTCCCCAGTATTCCCTACAGTTTCATTTTTTTCATTCATTGTTCCAGATCTTAAAAACTTTAGATGAGAAAAGATTCAGAGGAGAATGGAAGGAAATGCAAGGTTCCCCTCCAAATCCTTTTTCTATCATTGGAGAGGATCAAAATAACCTGGCTTCCTTTCAAATTCGCAAGCATGAAATTTGGTTGCTAATCAAGACAAGTGCACTTGTTTTCTCAATAGTGTCTTTGTTATCTACTAGGTGTAACATCAAATTGAAAAATCATTATTTAGAGGACAGTTATGGAAGGATAGAGAAGAAAGTATCTGAATACAATGCCTTCACTCCCAGCACAATGCCCAAGGCTCCATTTCCAGCTGCTAAACCCTTTGGAATATTTGATGCCTTCATTCCTAAGGTTTATAATCCATTATGACATAAAGAAAACCTGAGGGGCAGTTATCTACCACACTCCCTGTTAAGTGTGGAGAGTAGAGAATTGACCCTCCTGACTTTGAAATTGTTCCCCTAAACTTTTAAAGTTTTATTCTACAGATGTGGAGATGATCCTAGTGATTAGATCTCTCTTTAAACTAGGAATTATGAGGATACTCAAATTGCTTTTTTTTAAAAAAGTATTTTTTTTCAAAACTTCAGAAACAAATACTTCATTCAGTAGAAGGAGAATACCACTAGAAACATACTGTTTAACATAATTTGCACCCATCACATGTAAAATGCATACTCTGCACAATTTTTAGGCATGATAAAGTAAATTGATATTGTCTCCATTGCTGTATGCATGTTCTGTAACAACCTAGGGTCCTCCTTAGAATTATCTATTATCCTTTTACATGCAAAAGAAACATTCCTGTTAGAGATTTGTCTTTATATATTGCAGGAGGTCAGGCTAAGAAAGCAGGATTTATAGAACATGGTCAGGTCAGGCAACTCAGGTAGTCAGTAGTCAAAGTGACTATATGTTCATGAATCTTAGCACAAGAGTGGCTTAAAATTTACTCAAGGCTAAAAAGAAGATGGATTATGATAATCATATAAGGTTGAATAAAGGGTAGCAAAAGTAAATATAAGGCCCAAGGAAGGAAAAGGTTCAAGTTCAAATAAAGAGAGCTTCCAATAGAGACAGTGTCCAGTACCCTGGATACTGAGTCAAAATTGCTCTGACAGAACTTATATTCTCATCTCAGACTTACAGAATAACCCTGGGTTTCTCTTTGTTTGCTAAAGGAACCTCACCCATTTTACATCGGCTATAGTTCCCATAGAAACAAAAAAAGCTCCCCTCTCAAGATCTTTAGGGATCTTCATTTGAAAAAAAGACAACTCTTTCACTATTTTCATTGGAAGAGAATACAGATCTTTCTAGACTGATTTAATGACTCAGATATCATTTTTATCTTTTATTTTCTTCTATCTTGAATCCCTTTGGCAATATGGAAAATCCTGTGAACCTAATCTCAGAATACTTTTAAATGTGTAAAATAAGACCCATAGAATTATAAAGGAATCAAATTATATTAAAATATAGTTGTTGTTGTTGTTGTTTTTAAAGTTCAAAAAGCTCAGGCTAAGAACCTTTCTCCTAGACTATCTGTGGAAAGAATATGAATCTGTTTGACAAAGAGGGAACTGTAAAATCTTGGGAAAACTAGAGCCCTCAAGATGATTATTAGCCTTGCTTCCAGCCTAGCCATCATCAGCAGGAACAAACCTGCTTGTGATAAGATTTCTTCATTGATTGCTTTAAACAATTACTCCTCAGCAGCCACAGCTACTGAAGACTCAGATAAGAAATATTAACCATCAACATTCATCAGCATAAATTGATATGATTCTCTCAATAGAAATGACTTTAAAGAAGATTCATTGCCATCTTCTTTGAAATTATACAGTTTATGGACCACTGAGTTTTTCCTTTTGACTTGAAGATGAAATTTCATATATGTGTTGTCTCCTACACTAAAATGTAAGCCTCTTGAGAAGAGGATTGCTTTGTTTCGTTCTTCTATTTGTATCCCAGCACTGCATTTGCACATAGTAGATAGATGGATAAAGCATTTTTAAATTCTCATTACGGGCTAGGGATTGGGATAAACAAGGAATATACAAATTAATGCAAATATACAAATTAATTTTCATACCCATATAAGACCTCAAGCTCTAGTGAGGAACTCAAGGAACCTATAATCTAGTAAAGGAAGACAAAATATAAATGGGAATTATAAGAGTGGGGTTGGGCAGAAATTTATACAACACCTACTTTGTTCCAGGAACAATTATCTCATTTGCTCTCATTTGGGAATAGGTAGGAAGATGTGGTCTTCAAGGGCTGGTTCAAGGCAAGATAAAAGAAAAACTCAGAGATAGGATGTCCAGAGCCTAAGTCCAAAGTTCTTATGGTTGGGGGGGAGGATGGAGTGGAGGATGAGAATCATAATCAGAGTATAGGCAAATAAATGAATGACAAGTAACAATATTTGTTCTTATTCATCCTTTCCAATCCACTCTGGGTCTGGGGAAAAGTTATTTCTGTCTCTGTTATTAATAAGAACAGAAATCCCTACTATGAGAACTATTTACAACTATTATTGAGTTAGATGAGGGATCTAGGAAATTGCCTTATTTGATCAGATTAAGTCAAAATAGAAGTTGGAAGTGGTATTGATGAAAATTTGCTTTCTTTTCCCATAATTTAGCCCTGGTTTAAGAATGACACAGGGCTATCTTCCATCCACATTGCACTCAGCAAATTCATAAGAGGCCAGTATTCCCAAACCTTCTAGCAAGCTAATCAAGGACACAGGGTAAGAAGTCTCCCTCCTCAATGGACTGTTCATCTACTGGGGATTTCTTCTCTTCTATGTGAGCAGAATAAGAAAAAAAGAGTCCTTCATCAATGATAGAAAATGTCTCAAACAGTGTAAGGAAATTTCTAACCAGTTCTCCTAGCATTCTTTTTGGGACCCATGAACAGGAAGGAAGGAAGAAATGAATAAAAGAAGAAGGGAGTAGAGAAAACAATAGAAAGAAGGAAAAAAAAGATGGAAGGGAGAAAGAATAAGACAAATGAAAGGAATTATCACATTTGGACACAAATATTTCACTTACCAATGTGAAAGATCAGTGAATGATAGTCTGACTCAAGAAAACACAGTCAGGAAAAGCAACTTAACTACACAAGGTGTATACAAATGAAAGCTATGCTGGAGACAACGTAATTATAAAGGGCCTTATCAGTTTTTCAAGAGATCTCTAAGATATGATGATTCTAAAGTGTCCAGATTAACATTATTACCCCCAAAAAGTTATCAGAAAGTTATTAGTAACAATTAAAGCATATGCACAATTTCTCATCTCTATAAAATCTCTCTGAGAATGGTCTTTGCATGCATCACAATGGACAACCTTGATAAAAATGTGAGAAAGGAACAATCAGGCTTTTGGAAAAGATTATGTACAATTCACTACATCCTTCTAGTCATGCAATTAACTGAGAAGTATAAAGAATACAAGATTTTCTTACACCCACCTCCCCACATAAACACATACTTAATGTGTTTATTACCGTGTTTATTGTCCGCTGATACAAAAAAAGTGCCTGATTCAGTCAAATAATATACAGCTTTCAAGACTTTCTCACAACAAAATATTTTAGAATTTCACCAAAGTAATTTCCATCAGGTGTTATGAAGGGATAAAAGTTACTTTTTCTATACAACTATTTAGTTTTCACATGCAGAAACATATGAATGAGGAGACTAGCATAACACCTGAAAACCCCTCAGTGTGGCCAGTAATTATGATGCTTGTTTATATTCCTAGCAATAAAAAATCCAGCTTCCAAGTAACTTCATATGATTACAACCTTTCAGAGACTTTGTATCACCTAAGCACTAATTTAGGATCTGGTGGAATGGAAAACTCTTAGAACATCAACTCTTCCCTAAAGGCCACTTGCCAAAAGTTACTCAATGGGTGAACAGAGTATATATAAATATGATTCCTATTTGAACACTGGGGAAAAGGCCATATATAGCTGAAACACAACAATTCTTTATTTTAACAAGAAGGAGCACTTAAACTATGTTACGTGCCATTTTTTCATATTAATTTTGTCATAAGTGAATAATAAAGCTGAAAGTAATAAAATTTAAAGATTTTAATCAAATAGTCAAATCAAATCAAATCAAATTAAATCAAATAATCAAAACTTTGTCAAATAGCTTCTGAGACTTAAATTGGAAAAAAAATGCAGCAATAACTACCATCAGTGGATACTTCGGGTTAAGAAACAGTGTTTGGTCCCAGTTGTCTTTACACCCAATGAATTAATTCAGAATACAATTTTCTTTGACAGAGTATACCATATAAGCCAGACTTTGAGGTAAGGAACCTAGTATGAAAGACTGTAGGGTTTTATTTTTGTTTTTGTTTTTGTTTTTCATTGAACTTTCTCCTTATATCCTACAAGCATATCAGGAAACAGGAATAGTTTTCCTTCTCTTCATTAACTAGTTTCAGATTTCTTGGTGGATTCCTTCCCTTCTATACCATCCTCTTCTCAGATTTAAGGTGGATATGGTACTATAAATACTTAAGTTTGTACTAATAAAAATCCTACCAAATACCTATGCTTTATATCTATATACTCAGATTATGCTGGAAAGAAAAGAAAGCAGGAAGATTAAAGATTTGTTATACCTGCATTTCACCTTTTTTTTCTTTATTCTGATGTAAAACCTAGGGTGGGATCAAGGAGGACAAAATAATGCAGAGAAAGAAAAAAAAAGCAAACTATGGATAAACATTGGAAGCATAAATAAAACAAGAAAATGATGAAAATAACATTGAGATTTGTGTGATGTATCTTTTCTGTGTAAGAGAAAATCTGATAAATGAAAAGTCGAGAGCTGATTACAACTACCAGTTTAAAACTTCGGGCATTCTGCAACCATAATAACCTTTTTGAAAATCTTCTTTAATATCATAATCCCCTGTGGAAATCTCTAGAATTTACTATAAATGAGAATCTGCCTCAAGAAGAAATGTGGAACTATGCTTATGAAAATGGATTGAAAATGAATGGGGCCACCTTACAGATGGGGCAATGGACTCAAATAAAATAGTCAGCTGTGGAAATAAAATCCAATATCCCTAAAGTTCTGATTTGCCTTTGTAGACACTGTAGAAGAATAGGATTCAATATGAATATTTATATACTAGAACATTTCATTGATTATTAAGATTTTGCTGTACCATAGGTTTAGTTATGTTGCTATTCAAATTTTGACATCCACCCCACCCCCAATAATGTAAGAAAATACATTGACTGTGTCACCTTCTCCCAATGGCTGAGCAACACCTCTAAAGTGCTGCCTTCTACACTTTTCTGTTCTTCTTTCTGACAAAATAGGTTGAGTAGAAGAGTGAAGGCCTTGTGCTAAGAAAATGTATTTTTTTTTTTGCTGAGAGGTATTAAAATGAAACAAAAAACAGTGCCAAACATCTTATGTTAAACACAGCAAATTCTAAATACACTGAATATGAAGCTCCCTTTAGATTCTTATCTTTCTTTAAGATAGCTGGCTGTAAAACCATGCTTTTGATCAAGAATATCTCTGTGCTTTCTTATTTCTAGGAAACAAAAGAAAATAAAGACAATTATTTAAATTCTAATATTGTCTGTATTATTCATTTGGAATATATAATACAATAATAATGATGATAACAATAATAATAGCACTTATACATTAATTTAAAGTTTGCATATTGCTTTATATCTTATTTAATTTGATGTTTATAGTATTCTTGTGAGATAAGTGTTATTTTTATCCTGATTTTACAGATAAGGAAATTGAAACTGAAATAGGTTATTTGACTTGCCCAGAGTGACCCAACTAGAAAGTGGGTGAGGGCAGATCTAAGCAAAGGACTTCCTGACAAAGCTCAGCTCTTCACCTAATACATGACCTATCTGCTTCTACATACACCTTATGGCAGTATTTGTATTATGTCTCTTCCTATTCTTTCCACGTGCTGTCCTCCATGTTTTGAATTCTCTCCTTCTTCATCATCACCTACTGGATTACCTGGATTCCTTCAAGTCTCAGATAAAATCTTACCTTCTTAAAGTAGTTGTTTCCGCCCCACTCTTGTTGTGGTGCTGTCTCTTTTGATTACTCTAATTATTTGGTATAAAAACTTGTTTGTATATAGATATGTGCATGTTGTCTACTCAACTAGACTGCGATTTCCTTGAGGGTGGGGACTGTTTTTGTCTTTCTTAGTATCTCAAGGGCTTAACACAGTG
Source organism: Vombatus ursinus (assembly GCF_900497805.2). Taxonomy (NCBI): domain Eukaryota; kingdom Metazoa; phylum Chordata; class Mammalia; order Diprotodontia; family Vombatidae; genus Vombatus; species Vombatus ursinus. Next base: position 10,602,511 of record NW_020954687.1, read on the forward strand.
CCTGGCATAAAGTGGGTACTTATTAAATGCATACTGACTTGACTTATTGTTTTGGTCATTCTTTCCCCACAAAACAGAAGAAGTAAAGAAATGAGGTAGAACCACCTTGTAATTTTAGATTTATGTTATTGATCATTTTAGTGAAAGTTGGGAATTTTTAATGAAGATTCCATGATTTTTATTACCAAGATATGAAAAGGGAAATTTGTCTATATTAACATTACCAGTCAGAAGAATAATTTCATAAATTGTTGTTTTCCTGGAAAACAATCCCTGTGCCTTACTACATGGCAGACTAATGTAAGTCACCTGCACTGACTTTAATAGCATGGTGAAAAATAAGGCTTTCCAAAACAAACTATGAAATGCAACTAGATGTCATTCAAAGTAAAAGTATTAATCATAGTTATACAGGAATGCCAGTTGTAATCATAACACTGAATAAGTAATTTGTTACCTTAACATTTTATTTTCTTAATTCTCCACTTACAAAAACAGTTCTCATATTAGCATAATCAAAAAGTCATGGAATATTATAACTTTGAGCCTAAGCTGGGAAATGCCCAAAATTATATTTCAAACACCAAAATATGTATTTGCTTTCATATTTCAAATAGGATCACAGTATTTAAAAATCTTCAATGTACTTCCACAATTAGAAATAGAATGCTTAAAAATTCTTGAACATGACTATATTTCTTATAAGGAATATTATTCAATTGAAGCATAGTTGTCTCTATCCCCACATAAATGAGAGGAAAAAAAATTTATAATAGCTGAAATCATTTGAAGCACTTGTAAATGGGGCAGTCATTTTTAATGTTGATTCCTATTTACTCAAGACATAAAAATGGTATATCATCCATTTTTTCAGGAGATCATTACTACTGATCTAAGGGGATTTTTGGCAATGCTTTTGAACTTGAACATTAATTGCATTATGAACCACTAGGAGTAGAGATTTTTTAAAAAGCTAGCAAACAAACAAAAACATGATCTGTGATTTTGTTCACATAGAGGACTCTGAATCAATGAATGGATCTTTATTAAGCACCTATGATTCAAGCACTGTTCCAGGAACTGGGGACACAAATACACACCAAAAATAAAGTAATTCATACCTGAGAATCACACCTTCTGTCAAAGGAAGAACAAGTACATATAAGTATAAAAAGAATAGTTTTACATCTGTATATATAATACATGTATATATGTAAAAACATAAATACATATGCTTGTGTATATGCATGTGCTTATTTACACATGTATATTTTATGCATGCATATATATGTGTGTATATACATGCATATATACACATATACATACTTGGGAAATGATATCCCTTGTAAATAGGAGAAATAAGGAAAGGATCCTGTAGAGGGGTTCTTTATTTTTGAATGAATTCCCTCTAATAATACTATCAATACTTTCTCTGCAACTTAGACTATTAGAGAATTGCCTTGAACACTGAAAGGTTGTGACTTCCTAGTCACACAGAACTTATAGTTCACTGGAATAATTTGAAAACAAGTCTTTCTTACTATAAGGCTAATATTCTATCTGCCTGTAGATGTTGCCTTTCAGAATGTGGTTTCAGAGAGAGGCAGCTGGTTGTACAGTGGATAGAACACTGGGTATGGAATCAGGAAGACTTGAGTTCAAATCCTACCTCTGAAACATTTAATTGTGAAACTCTGGGAAAATTTCAACCTTTGTCTGTCTCGGTTCTCTCAACTGTAAAATGATGATAATAATAACACCTACTTCCCAGGATTGTTGTCAACCCACCAAAATGACTTTCTAATGAATCATCTCATTACAGAGTTGGATAAACCCTCATAGGACATCTAATTCAATCCTTACATGAACTAGTTTTCCCTCCTTATCTTTGCCTCCCACCTCCCCTGGTTTCCTTCAAGTCTTAACAAAAGCCTCATCTTCTGTAGGAAGTTTTCCCCAATCTCTATTAACTGTAATATCTTCACTCAACTATCTACAATTTATCTCATACATTGTCTATATGTTCATAGTTGTTTTCATATTGTCTCTTCATTAGGGTGTAAATTCCTTGAAGCCAAGAACTCTTTTACTTTTCTTTGTATGCCCAATATTTAGCCAGTGCCTGGCACATAGTATACACTTAATAAATTTTTATTTATTGATTGATCTTCTAAAATACCTTTCACAAGTTATCATCCAACTTTATCTAGAGGGTATCTGTTGATATGGACTTCCTTATCCTAATTCTGATTCTAATTTTGGATAATTCCTTAAGAAATGCATTTCCTTTTATCAAGCAGAAATATACTTCTATGTGGCTTCTATCCACTGATCTCAAGTCTGCCTTACGAAATCTAAAATAACAAATTTAATCCTTTATCTACATAAGATACACTAAGGAGCTATTTATTGAATACACACTATTTGGCACTCACTTTACAGAGGTATAGGACAAGGGTAGGGAACCTGTGGCCTCAAGGTCATATGTGGCTTTCTAGGTCCTTGGGTGCAGCCTTTTGACTGAGTCCAAGTTTTACAGAACAAATCATTTTTTAAGGAAATTTATTCAGAGAAGTTTGGATTGAGGACACAGGTTCCCCACCCCTGGTCTAGGAGCTACAGAAAAAAATAATATATTGTCCCTTAAGGTCAAATTTGTTTCTTGCCAAACCAAACTTTGGTAAACTCACTCTCAGTTATTCACCCATAAAATAAGAGAAATTCAGAGTTATAAAGTTATAGAGAAGTTATTCAGTTAAAAATCAAAGTTATATCAACCTTAGAGTTCAAACAGTTCGACATGTCCCCATGCAGGAATTCCCTTTATGATATCCCTGACAACTGGTCATCCAACCTCCATTTGGGATCTCTACAAAACAGTTTGTGCTTTGGGGGAAGCTTTTGTTATTAGGAAAGTTGTACTTACATCGAACTAGTCTCCCCCTCTACAGGATCAACCAAACATTGAATAGCACAGTTTCAAGTCCTCTCGCCATCCTATTTTAATGAAGGGAAAAATATGGGATGTTTATTTGAGTATCCTATCTTCAAAGTGTTAGGTTCCTTGTTTTGTTAGAAATGGGATTTAGAATCTATTTAGAGTTTAAGAGTTTCCCAGTCCCTGAGCTGTCCTACTTGCATTTATGAGGTTGGGGTCACATATGCTAGAGGTATAACAACCACCTTTGTTGTAATGCTGTATGATTTGAGAAGAGGGTGCCAGAAATGCCTTCCAAATCATTTTAGTCCATTATCTTCTGGTATATTTAAATTACCATGATTGTCCTTACTCATAGGCTATATCCGAGGAACACAAGCCCTGACAGAATCTACACTAGAGCAATTATTTAGAACAGATGTTCAATAACTGTCACCCACAGAAACTATGAAAACTGTTATTTGGGCAGCTAAATGGTTGTCATCTCTTTTCTTTGAAATTCATAGGGAGTTAACCCTTCAGGTCATAGGATCATAGATTTAAAACTGGAAGAAACCTGGGAGGCCATCTAGTTCAAGCCACTTTTATTATATATATTATATATATATATGTATATATATGTGTGTATATATGTATATTCTATATATACATACATATATGAATGAAGAGCAAGGCTTAGAGAGGTTAAGTGATTTGCCTTACCAAATATGCCAAATCAAACAACACAGATTGTTGTCATTCCAGTTCTTTTTCAGTTGTATCCCACTCTTCATTACCCCATTTGGGTTTTTCTTTGCAAACACAGTGAAGTGGTTTGCCATTTCCTTCTCCAGCTCATTTTACAGATGAGGAAACTGATCCAGAGTAGCAAAGTCAAAATTCAAACCCTCACTTTTGTAACTCAAACGAACATACATTACACTCTAATATGCTCTCTCACTGCCCACTTATTGCTTCCTTTTATTTCAACCATAAAAGCCCTGCAAAAAGTATATAAATATAAATACATGTACATATGACCACATATATGTACATTCATCTGTTTGTTTGTTTTTGTTTTTAGGCAATTGGGGTTAAATGACTTGCCTAGGGTCACACAGCCAGTAAGTGTTAAGTGTTTGGTCTGAGGCTGGATTTGAACTTAGGTCCTCCTGACTTCAGGGCTGGTGATCTATCCACTATGCCACCTAGCTGCCCCTATGTACATTCATCAGCATGGGTATATAGGCATATATGTATATGCATGTACCCACATGTATGAATGTGTGTATAAACACATGTGTATATTCATAGTACACACATGCACACATAAACTTGAACACATGCATACATGCACACTATTGTCATCACATACAAGGATCTACTCTTGAAGTCAAAGTCAAAGGACCCCTGGATTGGTTTCAAGGAGGATATGGAAACTACTAGAAGCTTATTTAGATTAACAAAGGTAAAGGTGAAATGCTGGGTGCTTTACCTCTAATAGCCCAGTAGTGTCTCCTCTCAAATGAACTCACTACTCTGAACCTTATTTATAAAAGAAATGCATTACACTAGATTATCATTTCTTGAAGAATGGTCCACAGACTCTTGAGGGACCTTTTCAAGGGAGTCCTTGAAGTCAAAACTATTTTCAGTTAATAATAACACAATTTTGCCTATTAAGATATTCCTCCATTTTCCAACTACATATGTCTGTGAAGATTTTCTCCATATACTTAAATCAAAACAATATATCATAACAGATCGAATACAGGAACAGATAAGAATTAAGCTTTCCTGTATTAAGCTAGACATTAGAAAGATTTTCAAAAATATACCATTCTCACTAATTTTATTTTTATATAGTTATTTTCACTAAACTGTTATTTATGTTAATATATAATATGCTTATTTAAATGTATTAATATTTTAAAATTATCATTTTTATTTCTAATTTGGTAAATATTGAAAAGTACAAATCACAAAAATCCTTTATGCATCCTAAAAAAGTTTTTAAGACTGTAAGGAGCCCTGAGAACAAAAAGTTGGAGACTGCTGATCTTGAGGATTTCTAAGGACCTTTACAGTCATGATATTCTACTTAATTTTATACATACTTGCTATCTGATTCTAAATAAGTCTCATCAATCACAACACTCTGAAGTTAAGCATGGAAAATAATCTTACTGTTGTTAGATTTATTTCTTCTCTATAGAAACAAACTTTTGTTATCTACATTTAGAAAGGATGCTAAATTGTTTTCTGCTTGAAAAATCTCCAAGGTCTAGAACTTCATCTATTAACACCAAACTTTTGAAAAGTAAGTGTGGTAAGTGGGCCTCTGAATCCTCCTTGAACTTTCTTTTTCACATCTATAAAAACATCAATGGATGACTTAAAATGTTAATGAAAAATTTGCCCTTTAATTTGGGATGTTAACCTTTATTATAAATTAATTTAACTTTAGAGTATACTTTTAAAAAGTTAAAGGAAATTGAGAAAGGTACTATCCCAATTTTTACACACTGGCAAAACTTAGATAAATGTCTTTGGTTTGAGAACATCATTTATCATCACATGTAATATGCCCACGAGGTGAGCTACTAACTACTTGTTGTTCTTGATAAGATCCTTATCAAATGCTTCTTTTTAAATATTCTTTTTTATTATTTTGAACTGCAAATTTTCTCCCTTGGACATCTGACCATTCCCCAATTGAGGAACATCCTCTTAATTTCTAATTAGTTACCACCACAGAGGTAATATATATATATATATATTATATATGTGTGTGTGTATATATGTATATATGTGTGTGTATATGTGTATATATATGTATATATGCATATATATACACACACATACACACATACATACACATATATATACACACATATATATAATATATACATATATACACATGCAAATATAGTTTCTCTTTTTCTTTGCTCTTTGGAATACACACTGAGTAGTTATATTACTAGGTCAAAGGGTAAGCACAGTTTTATAGTACTTTGGGCATAGTTCTAAATTTTTCTTCAGAATGCTTGGACAGTGTGCTGGTGTCTAGTTTTCCACATCACTTCCAGCATTTGTCATTTTCCTTTTCTGTCACTTTAGACAATCTGATAGATGTAAAGTGGTACTTCAGAGTTGTTTTAATTGGCATTTCTCTAATTATTAGTGATTTAGAGCATTTTTTCATTTGACTATTGATAGTTTTGATTTCTTCTTCTAAAAACTGTTTATATTCTTTGACCATTTATCAATTGGGTAATGGCTTTTATTTTTATAAATTTGGATATTTCTTATATATTTGAGAAATTAGGCCATTATTAAAGAAACTTGCTAATTGTTTTTTCTTCACTGTGGAGATATACTAGTAACCTTTTGTTATAATAGCTATGTAAATATTAATCTAACTTGCATACTTTACCCATCCCACTCTCTCATTACTCTTCAATCTCTCCTTGTCTACGTTTTTTCCCTACTGCCTACAAACATGTGCATATCTTCCTTGTTCTCAAAAATCACTATTTTATCCATCGATTTCCACTATCATTCTATACCTCTCTTCCCTTACTAAACTCCTTGAAAACATTGTCTGCAATTGGTGATTCCACTTCCTTTTTTCCACTCTCTTCTTATTTCTATATTTTGGCTTTCATCCTCATCATTCACTGGTGACTGGAGAAAGTAGTTTCAGTTGCAGACTTTGGCCCTATTGATCATGATCATTTCCTTAATATTCTCTTCCCTCTAAGATTTTTTGATTTTGTTCTTTCCTGGTTCTCTTTCTGCCTCATATAATGATCAAATTGCATAATATATGCAAAATGCTTTGCAAACCTTAAAGCACTATATAAATGCTATTTTACTACTAGTACTACTACTGGTACTGTTACTACTTTTTACTCTTTTTACAGTTTGCTGTTCAGTTTACTACTGCTACTACTACTACTTCTACTACTACTTCTATTACTTCTGCTACTACTACTCCTACTACTACTTCTACTACTTCCACTGCTACTACTTCTACTGCTAACACCTAGCTTTAAGTCATCTTTGCTGGATCTTTATCCAGGACATTCTTATTATGCATGGGTGTCCTCCAAGGCTCTGTCTTGGTCCCTCTTTTCTCTTCCCTCTATACTTCTTTATTTGATAATTTTATCAACTGTAATCTATTTAATTATAATCTTTATACAGATAATTATCAGATCCAGTCATCTAATCCCAACTTCTCTGCTGACCCTCAGTATTGCATTTCCAACTGCCAATCAGGTATCTTAAACTAAATGTCCCATTGACATATTAAACCCAACATGCCCAAAATGAAACTTCTTATTTTCCCCAAAAAGCTCTCCCTTCTTTCTTTAACCTTTACCTTAACATCAAGATTACCACCTTCTTCCTAGTCACCAAGGTTCACAACCTAGATCTCTCCTCAAGTTCTAATTTTCACCCCCTTTAATGAATCTGTTGCCAAGTCTTGTTGATCTCACCTTTATAACCTTTTAAAATATTTATTTATTTTAATTTATGGAATAAAACAAACATTTTCATAACATCATACAACAATAACAAAAAAAATGATTGCACATGAAACCACAAATCTACTATGCTACCATTTGCTTTTCCTTTTTAAATGAACAACACAAATATCATGTATATTTATTCTCCTCCACACTTTTTTCTTCTCCCCACCTCCAGAGATGGCTACTTTTAGACATAAATATATGTATACATATATGTGTGTGTATATATATATATATATATATATATATATATATATATGTAAAATCAATTATACTTAGTTCTATTTATCGGTTGTTTTTTTTTTTCTGGATGCAGATAGAATCTTTCTTCATATGTCCTTTATAATTAATTTAGGTATTTGTAATAGTCAAAATAACTTATTTGATCAAAATCATTCTTAAAACAATATTGCTGTTACTGTATACAATGTTTTCTTGGTTCTGCTAACTTCACTCTTCATGATTTCTTGCAAGTCTTTCCATGTTTTTCTAAGATCATTGAGTTCATCACTTCTTAGAAACATTAGTATTCCATCACAATCATATACTACAACTTCATCAGCCATTCTTCACTTGAAGAACATCCCTGCAAATTCCAATTCTTTGCCACCACAAAGAGAATTGCTATAAACATTTTAATATATGTAGTTTTCCCCCCTCTTTCCCTAATCATCTTTGGAATTAGACCCAGTAGACTCCTATTTCTTTTTTTTAATTTATTTTTAGGAGATCCCCTATTTCATTCCATCTTCTATGCACCTATCAACGTGATCTTCCTAAAGCCCATGTTTCACCATGTCACAGCCCAATTCAATAAACTCCAATGACTTTCTATTACCTAGAGATCAAATGCGAATCTTCTGCCTTTTAAAAGCCTTTATAATCTGGCCCCTTCTTATCTTTCTAGTCTTCTTAAACTTACTTCCCTCATTATATTCTATGATTCAGTGACATTGACTTCCTTGATTTCTCACAGAAGACACTTCATCTCCTGGCTCCATGCAATTTCATTGCCTGGCTTATGTGCCTGGAATTTCCTCTCTTCTCACCTTCACCTCCTTGCTCCCTAATCTTTCTATTAGTCTCATCTAAAATTCTACATTCTATAAGGCTTTCCTAGTCTTCTTTAATGTTTGTGCATTCCTTCTGAATTATCTCTTACATAGTGGTTTGAATGTTGTGACCCCACTCCAAATTAGACTGTAATGTCCATCAGCTTAGAAACTATTTTATTTTTCTTTTATTTGTAACTCCAATATTTAACATAGTGCCTGTCACCTAGAAAGCACTTAATAAATACTTGTTGACTTGATCTTACTTGTCATACAAATAAAGATTCATTAGAGTGTTTATAGTTTTTCTATGTGACTTTATAGAATTAGCTTCCTGTCCTGAACTGATGCAAAATTATAATTCAGGCACTGCACAAAACTATGCAGTTAGGCATTTAGTGGGGCAGAGCCAAGATGGTGGAGTGAAAGCAGTGACTTGCTTGAGCTCTCCCCCAAACCCCTCCAAATACCTGTAAAAAATGACTCTAAACAAATTCTATAACAGCAGAATCCACAAAAAGACAGAGTGAAACAAATTTCCAGCCCAAGACAACCTGGATGGTTGATTAGAAAGGTGTATCACACTGAGCAGGGAGAGATATGAAGTCCAGCATTGGGTGCACATGCAAAACAAGCTTCAGTGAACTTGGAGCAGCCCTCAGAAGACTGAATCATGGGTATCTGTGGCAATTTCCAGACTTCACAACCCACTAATGCCAAAGATAACTTAGAAGGTCAGTAGAAAAAGTCTGTGACTGTGGTGAGAGAGAAGCTTGGTTCTACCCCCAGTCCCTGTGCACTTGGGGTGGCAGATGATTCCTGAGCTTCTGGCCTACAGCCTGAGGGGGAATCAAGTGGCTGATCAAAGAGGGATTGCAGGGATCACTTTGCTGGTGCAGGATTCTCTTGCTATGCCTGTGCTTGGATCTGGGTCACAGTTCTGGATAGCAGTCCTGGGACAAGGAGGAGTGCTGGCGTGGTGGAACTTGTAGTGGTGGTGGAAAGGAAATTCTTCTCACAATTCCAAGGCAGAAAAGAGTGCTTGTGGTCACTCATAGACCAGAACACAGGCCAAGAAAGAAGTAAACACTTTGCCCTTGATTGTACCACCCTGGAAGAACTGAAAATGTACAGGTCCCTAGAAGTATCTCTGAAAACAGATGCACAAAACCCCCAAAGCTTAGGACAGTACATTCTCCACACTGGAAGCAGAACCCTACCTTAACAAAGACTTAAAAACTCAAGTAATTGGCTGGGATCTTGACCAAACCTCACAAAAAAAGTCAGACCATAGAATCTTTCTTTAGTAACAAAGAAAATCGAAACATACAATCAGAACACAATAAAGTCAAAGCTCCTACATCCAAAGCCTCCAAGAAAAATATGAATCAATCCCAGGGCATGGAAGAGCTCAAAAAGGATTTTGAGAAGCAAGTAAGAGAAGTAGAGGAAAAACTAGGAAAAGAAATGAGAGTAATGCAAGAAAATCATGAAAAACAAGTCAACAGCTTGCTAAAAGAGACCCCCAAAAATACTCAAGAAAATAACACCTTAAAAAATAGCCTAACCCAAATGGCAAAAGAGGTCCAAAAAGCAAAAGAGGAGAATACCCTAAAAAGCAAAATTAGCCAAATGGAGAAGGAAGTCCAAAAGCTTACTGAAGAAAATACTTTCTTACAAATTAGAATGGAGCAATTGGAAGCTAGTGACTTTATGATAAATCAAGACACTGTAAAATAAAACCAAAGAATGAAAAAATAGATAACAGTGTGAAATATCTCATTGGAAAAAAAACTGACCTGGAAAATAGATCCAGGAAAGAGAATTTAAAAATTATTGGACTATCTGAAAGCCATGATCAAAAAAAGAGCCTAGATATCATCTTTTAAGAAATTATCAAGGAAAACTGCCCTGATATTTTAGAAACAGAGGGTAAAATAGAAATTGAAAGAATCCACCGATCAGCTCCTGAAAGAGATCCCCAAAGAAAACTCCTAGGAATATTGTAGACAAATTCCAGAGTTCCCAGATCAAGGAGAAAATATTGCAAGCAGCCAGAAAGAAACAATTCAAGTATTGTGGAAACATAATCAGGATAACACAAGATTTAGCAGCTTCTGCATTAAGAGACTGCAAGGCTTGGAATATAATATTCCAGAGGGCAAAGGAAATAGGATTACAGCCAAGAACCACCTATCCAGCAAAACTGAGTATAATCCTTCAGGGGAAAATGGATATTCAGTGAAATAGAGGGCTTTCAAACATTCTTGATGAAAAGACCAGAGCTGAACAGAAAATTTGACTTTCAAATACAAGACTGAAGAGAAACATAAAGAGGTAAACAGGAAAGAGAAATCATAAGAGACTTATTAAAGTTGAACTGTTTACATTCCTGCATGGAAAGATGATATTTGTAACTCATGAGACCTTTGTCAGTATTAGGGTAGTTGGAGGGAAAAATATATATGTATATTTATCTATCCATCCATCTATCTATCTATCTATCTAGAAGGGGTGAAATCTGGGGTGAAGGGGTGAAATCTGGGGTGAAGGGGTGAAATCTGGAGAATAAAATTAAGGGGTGAGAGGATTATACTGGGAGGAGAAAGGGAGAGTTGGAATGAGGTAAATTATTTCATATAAAACAGACAAGAAAAGGCTTTTACAGTGGTGGAGAAGTGGGGCAAGGTGAGAAGGAATGAGTGAATCTTATTCTCATCAGATTTGGCTTTAGGAGGGAATAACATACACACTCAATTGGGTATGAAAATCTTACCCTACAGGAAAATAGGAAGGGAAGGGTACTAAAGAGCAGAGAGATGATAGAGGGGAGGGCAGATTGGGGGAGGAGGTAATCAGAAGCAAATACTTCTAAGGAGGGACAGGGTCAAAAGACAGAATACAATAAATGGGGGGCAGGATAGGATTAGGGGAAAATACTTACTTTATCACAACATGACTACTATGGAAATGTTTTACATGACTACACATGTATAACCTGTATCCAGTTGCTTGCTTTCTCAATGAGGGTGGATAGGCAGGGAGGAAGGGAGAAAATTTGGAAACCAAAGTTTTAAAAATAGGTGTTAATAATTGTTTTTACATGCTATTCACAAATAAGATATACAGTAAATGAGGTATAGAAATCTATCCTACCTTACAGGAAAATTGAAGGAGAAGGGGATAATAGAAGGGGGAAGGGTAGAAGGGAGGGCAGATTAGAGGAAGGGGTATTCAAAATGCATGCCATCTTTGGGTGGGGTGGGGGATGACATAGGGAGAAAATTTGGAACTCAAAATCTTGTGGAATTAATTTTTTAAAAAAAGGGAAAAAAACTGGGCAACTAGGTGGTGCAGTGGATAGAATGCTTAGCCTGGAGTCAAGAAGACTCATCTTCATGAGTTCAAATATAGCCTCAGATACTTATTAGTTGTATGACCCTAGGCAAGTCACTTAACACCGTTTTCCTCAGTTTGTCATATGTAAAATGGGTTGGAGAAGAACATAGCAAACCATTTCAGTATCTTTACCAAGAAAACCCCAAATGGGGTCATGAAGAGTCTGAAATAATAAGAGAACAACAATAAAACTGCAATGAATGCCTTCTCATCATCAAATAAAATCATATTAATGATGTTATTGAATCTGTTGTGTGTAAAATGAAGTTTCCTAAGCCTCTTCTTTTCTCTCTATGTGGACCTTCTCTCTATCATAGAAGAAGAGTTATTTGGGCATCCTATATACTGATAATCCCTAGCATCATGTTTGAGAAAGATCTAAAAAGACTGCTTAACTCCTAGCCTACCATGTTAGATTTACAGCTGATTTAAAGTTGGGAAGACCTGGGTTTGCATTTCATCTCAAATAATTATTGGAGTATGACCCAGAACTTGTCCTCTCTCCATCTATTTCCTCTTGTATAAAATTATGAGAATAGTAACACATATTTCACATGGTTGTTGTATTAATCAAATACGATAATGTGTATAGCATGCTATATAAACCTTTGACTGCTATATAAATATGAGCTCTTGCTATTACTATATAAGCCACAGATATCAGAGGCTTGCTATACATCTTAGATTCATTGTTCCCTGCCCCAAGGAAAAATGAAATAATAATTCACATTTCTAGAGTGCTTTAAAGTTGTAAAGTATTAAAATCCATTAAGTAATTTAATCCTGTCAATTACCTTATGAGGTAGATTCTATTGTTATTTTATAGATGAGGAAATTGAGTCTAAGAGAGGTTATATGACTTTCCCAGGGTTACACAGTAATGTTTGAGGAAGTATTGAAACCTAGGCCTTCCTATCACCAAGTCCAGAATTATGGACAAGTTGATACAGCATGGATTTTTGTCCAAGAGATGAACCTAGGGTTCATTATTTTTTGTTTTTGCTTTTTGGTGAGGCAATCAGGGTTAAGTGATTTGCCCAGGGTCACACAGTTAGTAAGTGTCAAGGGTCTGAGGCAGGATTTGAATTCAGGTTCTCCAGACTCCAAGCCTGGAGCTCTAACCACTGCACAACCTATCTGCCCCTAAGGATGGCATTTTAGCCATTTCTCCCTCTGTAATGTCTTGCCAGAAGGAAAGTGCAAGGGGGAAAAAACTAAGTTTGTTCTGTGGTAAAAACCAGTAACATTTGCTATATTTTGCCAATGATTTGAATATATTTTATAGTTCTTTATCCCATTTCTTTTCCCTGTTATAGTAGTTTTCAGTCTCCTAATGTTTAACGTCTTATGTTTAAAGTATGATGTAAAATGAAACAAGATGCAGTATTTAAAGTCTAAGATAAAAATATCTATTATCAAACACATGATGGGATTGATGAGATCAGTCTAGTACTGCACTGGGAACAAATCAAAAAAATAAATTCTGATATGTTCAAAGTATTAAAATGAACTAGTTAAGCTATATAAAATTCTTTTGGGGTAACGACCATCCTTATCAGTTCCATTTGACAGATGAGGAAACTCAGATATGAAAGGTTAATAGCTTTGCCTAGAGTCACACAGAATTTTGATAGCAGAGAAAGAATGAGAACCTATTTTATATTCATAGTCAACAATATGGTTTAAAAGATGTCAGACAAAGGGCAAAGATTTTTTTTAACTTTTGCAATAGTGATAAATTCTACTTTAAATAAGTAAAAATTCCAAGAAGTCATTTCAGTACTGGAAAATTAGAGGTGAACACAGACCATATTCCTTCATACCAAAATTTGGGGGGAAATAATTAAATATGTCTTTCTTTGTTTCATTCATTGAAAGTGTGATTAGTGAATATAATGTCCAAAAACCATTTGAATCTCCAAAAAAATTAAATAAGTTGGCACCATTAAAAAAATAGGAACAAATCTCCTTATAGCACGTAATAGAAAAGATGTTAGAACATCCTTGACTCCTCTCTCACATTCAATCCACATATCCAATTCATTGTCAAATCTTATCATTTCTACATTTACCCCATCGCTCCAAAAGTTATTCTCTCTACTGACACAGGCACCTCCATGTTACAAACTCTCATTATCCATGCCTAGAATATTTAATAGCCTTCTAACTGGACTCCCTGTCTCAAATCTCTTCCTAAATCAAATCCCTCCTTTACTTAGGTGTCAACTTCTGAAAGCCCAGTTCTGACTTGCCACTCTCCCTGTTCCCCATCCCCAACACACACAATAAAATCCAGTGCTTCCTTATTTCCTCTGTGATCATATGGAAACCCTGTTTGCCAGTTAAATCCCTTCACATCCTAACCTCTTCCTACCTTTTCAGTTTTACATTTTATTTTTCTCTACGTACTCTTATGTCCCATGATACTCTCTAAATGCTGTGCCTTTTCACCAGCCTATGCTTGGAATGTTCTCTCATCTCATCTCCAGCTCCTACCCTGACTGGATTTCTTAATATTCACCTAGAATCTCTTCTTCAAGGGGCCTTTTCAGGTTCATTCTCTCTCCCTCCCCCTTCCACTTGTATTTCCAGTGCTTTTCCTCTTAAGTAATCATTTATTCATATATGCTGAATGTGTATATTTATTTGCATGTTGCATCCCCAATGGAATGCAAAATCCTTTGAGGGAAGGGACCATCTTGCACCTTTATTTGTATTTCCAGTGCTTAGCACAAGGTTTGGCATAGAGTAAGGCTTAATAAATACCTGTTCACAAACCGATTGACTGTTGGAAGATATGCCATATTATTTCTGTATTGTGATACATTCTAGTTCAGGAACAATTTTCTGACAGATATACCAAAAGTTATGCTTATTTTACTCTTTGAAGTTTAAGCTTTATAGGGTGTAGAAACAGAAATAGCCTTAGAAATCATGTAGACAAAGCCATTCACTTTACAGGTGAAAACAACTAAGGCCAGAAAACACTGTCACTGGCATAGGGAATACATGAAAGAACCAGGATGCAGACACTTGTCCTCAGTGTCCAAATCCCTTGATCTTTCCACAATGTTATAGTACCTCCATGAGTCTAAAGACAACCTAATTTTTCTCATTAACACATCATGAATGGATTGGACTAGATGGCCTCTGCTAAGACCTGAATTCAAATCCTTTCTCAGATACTTGCTAGATTGTGACCTTGGACAAATCACTTAAATACTCTGCCCCTCAGTTTCCTCATATGTAAAAATTTGTCTAATAATAGCACCTACTTCAAAGGATTGTTTTGAAGATCAAATGAAGTAACATATGTAAAGACTGCAAATTTGAAAGTGCTATCCAAATACTATTACTACTACTACTACTACTACTACTACTACTACTACTACTACTACTACTACTACTACTACTATTCTTATTATCATCTGTTGCCTCAACCATTTATTAATTTAGCAAGGAATTTTTAAAAACAATTGAATTTGTCAGAGTTTTACAACTATTTCATATTCTTTGTTGTATAATAATAGTTCCTTTATTTATTTTAAATTTATCTACTTCAAATTTAGGTGGGAACCTACCTGATTAATTTTCTGGAATTTGGTAAAGAAGCTATTCATTACTGCTAAGTCTTTGTCTTTCTGAATCTTAATACATTAAGACTTTCCTTGTTCTTAGACCTCCTCTAGTTCTATGTTATCTCTCTAGAGCTGAGATGGCCAGAATTGTGCATATCCCTCCATCTTTGGTTACACCTTTTTGGGGGCAGGAGTAGGAAACTTTACTATTTTTATTGTCATCCCAACAAATTCCTCTCTGAGATAAATTCACCCATATATGAAGTAAACTGAAATGGTTTATTTTTTTTTAAATTCAGTCAAAGCCATAAGAATAACAATTTTGTTCAGCAGCATTTTTCTTGATAAAAAATTACTACTGTTCGATAAAACCAAAATTGGGTAAAGCAAAGGGAATTTCACATAAGTTATCAAGCTGAGATACTCATTTCTCTCTGGGATGTGATCCATGCTTCAATGGCCAGTGCCAACACTATATTTTATTGCTTGAATTGTATGTTCATGTTGGTAGAGAGGGGAGGCATGTACATTGGGATGCACTATAGTAGTTATGAAAAGTATTACATAGATAGCATAGATTACTGGCCACTATTTGCTGATGTGTGAAGGGTGCCCTTGTCTAGTATGAAATGAATCTATTCTGTAAAATATTTTTGTAGATGTAAAATTCATGTTGAAAAATTTCAGCAATTCATGAGGTAAGATTTGCATTAAATTTATAAAATAAGAGGCTGAATGTTTCTAGGTCTTCAAAGAACACAGATGGAAGCTTACATAAATATTTACATATATAGGATCTATTATCTATATGCAAATAGAGATTTACATAGTGACATCTATAGATATAAACACACACAAATATATGGCTAGCTATGTATTTATATCTCTATAGTGAAGCAGTTATATATTGCTATCTTTATAGAGATATATAACTATATATTGTGGGTCCAGAGCTACTCTATTTTGAGAATCACTCCATTTTGTTCCCACATATTTCTGTACTTTCCCATTATAGTTTCTAATGGAAGTAACCCAAAATAGAATGTGCACCTTGTTCTGAGAATAGCCCAGGCTACCCCAATCTCCCACCTTCGCATCCTGTTATGCATGTGTTGCTTAAAAAATTCAAAATACATAATTTCTGGGTAATGATTTCATTAATAATGCTAGCATGTTACCAATAAAATGGGTCAGTGATATTCTCAAATGCCAAAGAAAAATCATGGTAGTGGGCTCACAGTCTATATGCCCTTAGAATAGTGGATGTTCCTGAGGTGGCAATCAACTCTGATTGGTTAATAATTAATGACAGAGAATACATATTATAATGAGTGGTAGATCTATTCTAATGAGAGGCTAGGGGATATAATTCTGATCATGCCATTTACTTCCAAATCACCCCCAGGATGTATATCCCCACCAAAGCCTGAGTAGAACACAATGCGTCAGGAGTTTCACCTTAGATTAAATTCCTTTTAAGGTTAGGTGGGGTAGCAATAGCTAGAATGAGGAGAATATTAATCCTAACTTCTATCATTAGTCCTGCCCTTCAGAGGCTGAACCTTGAAATTAGGACTTTGGGAAAAGAGAGAGAACCTGACCTCCCAAAATCACTGGTTATTAATAATTTATCTCATGCAGAAAGCCCTAAACCTGAAACTTAATAAAAAAAGGTTATTGTACCAGATCAGCCTTGATCCACAGCAACAGGAACCTTATTCAATCAACTTTTACTCCATCCCCTACCCTGTTCCTCCCTCCTTAAGACCTGTATAAAACTTGCGTACTGTTCATTCAGGGAATCTTTGCTTTTTCAGGTGAGGCTCTCCTGCTGGTGAACCCAATAAACCTAGGTTAGTTCAAATTATGTCTCAGTCAAATTATGTCTCAGTCCTGTTCCCAACATCAATAATTGAAATACACATGTATGCATATGACTCATACATATATAATGTGTATTATGCACTATATTATAGTGTGTAGTATATAGCGTACATTATATACTATATTATACATTTTTCACATACATATATAATAGCTGACATTTTTTGTGGCTTCTACTGTCAGGCAGTGTGCTAAGCACTTCAGAAATATTATCTCATTTGATCCTCCCAATAATCCTCAATATAAATGCTATTAATATCTCCATTTTATTTGCCCATAGTCACACAGACAGTAAGTATCTAATGCCAGACTTGACTCTGAGCCTTCCTGACATGAGGCCAGACACTTCCCTTTAATACAGATATATATGTATGTATATACATGTGTATATACACACACCCACACACACACACACATATATATGTGTATATATGTATATACATATATATATATGTACATGGATATAGATATGTGTCCATTCTAGAATTCCATTACATTGCTATAGTATTTTTTTCCCTCATTCACCAACTTAGACATTTAGGTTGGTTCCAGTTTTCCAGAAATACAAATAATCATTAATCATACTATAAACACACATATAGTTTCATTTTTGTAGATTTCCATAATATATACTCAGTAATAAAATTATTAGATTAAAGGGTATTTTTTTATAATATGTAAGGTACTTCATTATTTAAAAAAGACATGATTTTATTAGATGGGGTATTTGCTCAACTGTCACAGATCACTTCCCATTTTTCAGGTTTACTAGACAGTTTCATGAGTTGCTGTGGAGAGAAATAATTCATTACCTTATGAACAATCAGCTGGTAATGAGACTCTGAAACTGGCTAAGCTAGTCCACATATGATAGTCTCTTACTGGGTCCAACCTGAAAACTTTTTTAGCTCTTGTGGTAGATTTTTTAAAAAATCACTATTGTACAATTGTACAAACAATGTATGTGTGTCTTTTTTAAACATGATACTAGTAAAATTGAATTTTTTATTTTTGTGTTTCTCCCTAATTTAATTAAATAGCATCTCAAGCTTGCTTTCTGATGCATTACTTTGACTTTTAGGAAGGTTGAATACTATTGCAAATATTCCATGTATATGATTTTTTTATTATTTTTAAAAAAATATTTAGTACTTAGTTTCATTTACACACGTATCATCTTGTAACATATTATAAAATATCTAATTCCAAAGTTCCAAGTTCATAGTTTAGAGCTTATGTGAATGTTCTTACATGAAAGTAAAAATATCCATAAAACCCTCTAAAACAATAATACAAAATCAATGAAATCTCTCTCTAATTCAGAATTTTTTATCAACAAATAGAACTCTAATTATAAAATTGGAATCATATCGGACATTAAATAATTGTACAATGGATTCTTCTTAGAATAAACCTTGAAAGACAGCAAAAATGTCTGGAGATCTTCTTAGTGCCAGGTAAGTGGCAAGGTAGAGTACTGTACATACTGTTGGGAAGAGACTTGAGTTCAAATGTAACCTTAGTGATCCTGGGCATCCTTTAACCTCTGTCTGCCTTAGGTTCTTCAACTGTAAAATGGAAACCTTAGTAGCACCTACTTTACAGAATTATAGCAAGGATTACATGAGATATAATTGTAAAGTGCTTAGCACAGTACCTGGCACAGAACAAGTGCTTAATAAATGTTTGTTTCCTTTCTTTCTTATGGATAAATATTCAAATTCTGTTCAAAGAAACTTATGCTTAGACCAGGAAGGAGTCTCAGCTATCATTTAGTCTAAACCCATCATTTCACTAATAGGATATTGAGACACAGAAGTTAAGTGATTTCTTGTTGGTCATTTCAGTCAGATCCAATTCTCCATGACCTCAGCAAATATACTGGAGTGGTTTGCCATTTTCTTCTACAATTCATTTTACAGATGAGAAAACAGGCAAACAGAGTTAAGTGACTTGCCAAGGGTTACATAGCTACTAAGTTTGAGGACTGGATCTGAACTCACAAGACGAGTCTTCCTGACTCCAGGTCCAGCACTCCATCCACTGCACCAAGATCATGCAGTCAGTCAATTCCAGAATTCTTTCCACTGTACCATCCTCCATAGTCTGCCATCATCTCTATTCCCAGAAATGATTCAATGTTTAGAATTTTTAGAATCTCTCTTGAATTTTTTGGTACCAGCTATTAAAGACTCAAGTTAAATTTTAGAGAGTAGTACAGTAAGAAAGAATCCTAGAGGAAGACTAAGGACACCTGGCTTACAGTTTTTGTTCTGGCATTCATTGGTTTAATGACCTTAGAAAAATCACTTCCCCTCTCTGGTTTTGTTTTGTCACATGTAAAATGGGGAGGAGGGTGGTTAAGGTAGATGATCACTAAGACTCCATCCAACTCTAACATTCTATGATTACATTTTCTTTGATTTTTCATCCAGGAAATAATTTTTCACAGGAACACAGTGTTTTTTTTTTAATGTAGAATTTTTGTTATTCTTCCTCCCTAGCTCCTAAAACTTCCCCCCAAATATCTAAATTTTATTCTTATTTTGTTATCTTGGACATTTGAGTTTTTAGTTTCTTCTACCCTGTTCCCTATGGCTTCTACCATTTGTCTAACAAATACAAGTTAGTTTATGCTTCAGAGTTGATAAATAAAATGATGCTTTTCTTCTAATAGGTTTACTATATTAAAAATATTTAACTAAATCAGAATTTTTTGAAATTGAAAATGATCGCAGATGACATATCTGGTTGTAACTGAATTCATTAGGATGAGTAAGGTAAAGTAAATGAAGAAATTTCAGCCAGAAACAGATTACAAGAGTCTTTACTTTTTAAGTTGAGTCATTTTTATTTTATCCCAAAGGCAATTTGCCATTCTTTGTATCTATAGTGTTTAGCACAGTGTCTGGAGCACAGTAAGCCCTTGATAAAAGATTGTTGATGAATTATCTAAACAACATGCCTCTTCCAGTGCACATCACTACACTAAACAAATATGATAAACTTACCTGTTGAGCTGAATCAAACATAAAAATTTGAATGATTTTTGTGAGTTTATCATATATTCTGCAACTTTCCTGAATTTAGTATCTCAATTAGGTTTTTTTTAAAGATCATTTGATTTTCTATGCAGACCAATTATTATGTAAGTCTGCTATGTCACCTGAAAATAATACTTCAACTTTTTCATCGACAATATTAATCCCTTCTATTAATCCTTTTAATTTCCTCATCTATACAATAAGGTCATTGGACTAGATAATCTCCAAGATCCTTTCCAGCTCTAATACCCATGATCCTATTATGTTCCTTGTCTTCTTGTTACTGATAGAATTTCTTATACTATGGTGAAAAGAAGTAGTGAAAGATTTGTTTGTATATTTTAGTAGGAAAGTTTTTAATATTTTTGCTTGATTATGATGATATTTCAAGTAAGTGTTAGGTTGCCATTTTGTAGAGAAATTTTCTATTCCAATCTTAATATTTTCAGTCATGAATTGATGCCTTTTCAATTTTTTCTATAGAATATTTTCTTTAAAATTATTAATAATAAACCACACAATCTTTAGAAAACAATATCATGAAGAAAAATATTTTCTTTAATATCATAGTATTAAAATGTCCATTTGTTAATTTCAAAACAAAAAGAAAATGTAAAAATATTGATATAATGCATTATAGTGATACCTTAAAATGTTGAAACAGGCTTACATGCCTGATAGGAATTCTTCTTAGTCATGATATATCATTTCTTCTGTAAAATGTGGGAGCTAGGCTAGATTCAATTCAATTATTCATTTCCATAAGCACTTACTAAGTTCATTCTAGGTATAACTCATTGTTCAGATACAAATACAAATACAATTCACTGTTTGGATACAAATACCAAAATGAACTAGTTTCTAATTTCAAAGAGCTTGCATTATATCTAGAGGATCTCTAGGGCTCCTTATGATTCTTCTATAATTCAATATCAATATTCTAATATTTTTCTAAGTTAATTACATATTTGCATATTATATTTGTGCAATTTGGTTGTAAATTTTAATTGTATTTGTGTGATCATTGTAAGGATTTAATTTATTTCATAAAAAGCATTCATTGTTTTTATTTAGGGGAAATCTGAGAATATTTCTTACTTTAAATTTTGGTGAGAAATTAACCTGTGATTCCATCTGAACCATCTGCTTTTTTAGTGGGAGTAACTTCTCAATGACTGTGCTTGTTTCTTCCTCTGAGATGGATCAGTTTAATTATCTATTTCTTGTATTGATTTTGTTAATTTATATTTTTGCAAAAAAATTGAAAAGCATACCTTTCACTTGAGTTATTGAAATGAGCAACACTAAACCATGACTTCTCCATTTTATATGCAAGGGTTTTTTTTGCATTAATTCTCATTAATCTTTTGTGTTGTTCTGATTTTAATATTTATGATGATAAATGACAAACATCAACAAATATAAATATTTCCCTAAACAATTACAATGTGTTTTTTATTTATTCACTTTATGTATATTCTTTAAATACTTATATATTTAACATCTTCCCCAACATATACACTTGTTGAGAGTAAATGTTATTTCATTTATTGCACTTCTCCTCAGACCTCAGTAGAGACAACCAAGAAACTTGAAACCAAGAGCACGGAGAATAGCAGTTCCCCAGCAAGATCAAAAGATCTGCTTCTAGCCAGGATTCCACACCTGACATTAAGGGAAATAATCTCTAAGGAAGATACAAACTAAGGAGATTACTGGGTATAGCAGTACTCCCATAATTACCAGTCTTGCTTCAAGTTTGTACCCCACAGTTGTTTTGAGGGGAGCAATCTCTGTGAAGAAGGAGACAACATTCTTTATAACTATCAGCACCATCCACTGACCAATTGCCCCTTATTAGGAAGTGAGTCCAAGTGTCCCAGGAATGGATCATAAAGTACATAAGAAGACTAGAAATGCAGGAAAGGATCAGATTGGGGGTCTTAAAATGTCAAAAAGAGTATTTCATCTTTGATCTTAGAGTAATAAGGAGCTACTGAGTTAGAGGGAAGGGGAGGAGACAGTGATTTGGTCAGACCTGCACTTTAAGAACATCACTTTGGTAGTTGTTTGGAGGACAGATTGTAGTGAAGAAAGACTTGAGGCAGGGAGAGGAACCAGAATTTAATATAATATAATATTTAATAGAACATAACTACATAACCATAAAACATTTTATAAGATAAGATAGTATAATACAACACAATATAACAAATAGTCCAGATCAGGCCTGCACAACCTGTGGCTTGTGGGCCACTTATGGTCTGCAGGCATACCAAAAGATTTCAGACCGCCTACAAAAAATGTAGAGGATGTGTTCCTCTTCATTTTTCATGGGCTGTCCGAAATCCTTTGGTGTGCTGTAGGTTGTGCAGATCTGGTCCAGGAAATAAAGACCTGTATCAAGGTTTTTGTCATGTGAGTGCAATGAAAGGGTATATATCAGAGCTATAGAAGGTTTAGAAACAATTAGACAGGTGGCATGATTGCAAGATAATTGAGGTCATGATTTGGGTGACTAGGAGAGTGGTGATGCTTTTGTCAGTGACAGAAAAGTTGGGGAAAGGGAAGGCTTTTGGAAGGGAGATCTGTGATTTCTATTTTGGACATCTTCAGTTTGAGATGACTACAAGAAATCTATTTTGAGAAGTTCTAAAAGTAGTTGGTATTATGGAAATGGAGCTCCAGAGAGAGACTAGGGAGAGATCATTTGCATAGAAGTAATAATTGAATAGTTCCCTACAGATTGGACATGGTGATAGGTGCTAAAAATTTTATACAGTATACAAAATTCACTGTAACTCCCTTCATGGAACTTGCAATCCAATGGATATGATATCAACATTGAAAGCCATAATAACATATGAAAAGTATAGTAAAGAGTACTAAAAATTAGTAGTAATATGAAAATTATTACCAAAAAGCAGATGGTCATTGGAGATTTTTGGTAGACATTTCACTTGAGTTGGGATTTAAAGGGACATTAGGAGTTCAAGCAACCAAAAAATAGGAAAGGAAGGGATTCAGTGAAGTGGGAACAACTTGAACAAAGAAAGGCACAGGGTTTTCAGACCTCTATATTCAAAAGACTTTGAATCATAGTGTTTTATTGTATAACAGAGTATAAAAAATATATATAAAATAAAATCAAAAGTTCTTTAAATCAGGTACAAGAATTAGAATTTTGCTGATGTAGCAGAGGGGAACCACTGAATACACACACACACACACACACACACATATACATACATATATTCATAGAATGAAAGTAACTTTAATATGTATGTTTGTTTTAAGGGTATGTGGGTATGATTAAGTGAGAGATAGGATAGGAGATTGTAATCAAAGAGCCAAATGCTAAATTTTCAGTGTGAGAATTTACACCTATAAATCAGCAAATTCTACAAATCAGGGCTTTCTTTATTGTTTTGTTAATTGTCTAAGCTTAAAAAAGTGATGGAGAAAGTAATAAAAATTAAAGTTAAAGGAGTGCCATGTGTATATTTTCTACCCAGAGAGCTAGTTTTAAAATATTTTCCCAACACATCCCTCTTTTAGGTTCACTGACTTTAGAAATCAAAAGGACCTTGTAACTTCATCTAGTTCAATCACTTCATGAAATGAGGTACTTCAACTTCAGAAAAATGAAGCTACCTGCCAAAGGTTACACAAGTAATATGCATCAGAGTTAAGAATTGAAATCAGTTCCTCTGACTCTAAATCTAAATCTTTCCATTTCAAATTTCAGCATATTGAGAGTATTCCAAGTCTGAAACATAATAAAGACCAAAGTTTGGACTATTGAAACATGGGTGAAAAGAAATCTATGAGGAGATTGTTGAAGTTAAGGGTGAGAAATTAAGATATTTGATTTCCATAAGGGTCATTAATATGACTATCATAAATGCAAGAATGAATGGTAGGGGATGGAATGGAGAGAAACCTTGTGAACTAGGGACTAAACTCACAAAATATCTAAAATTAGTGAATGATTCAGAGGTCAGTAGATAATATCAAGGACAGGTTGAACTTATTTCACATTGATTAAATGGGTCTTTTGAAAAAGGAAAAGATATTTAGGAATGACATTAGAGGAATGGCTTAGAAGTGACTATAGCAAATAAAAAACATATCTACCCATCCTCATGGCCCTGTGAGTCAAGCTTGGTGAAGTGAGAGAGGGAGTGGGCACCAATAGAATGTGCTGAAAGGGATCTATCTATTGTCCTCAAGGGAGAGTCACTATTTCATTAATTCAATAAGATAAAATGAATGTTGCTTTAAAAGTTTAAGGATAAAAGGTAATTTTTTGATAATATGAGAGTAACCAAGTGCATAGGTGGGGGGTGAACCAGACTGGAATTCTCTGGGAAATGGAGGAAAGTAGAAGTGCTCCCTCTCATCTCTATAGTCTGAGCTTCTGGATCTCCTAAATCCAGGTTCAGTTGGCTTCATTCTACATGGGTAATATACAAGCCTATGTTTATCCTAGAGAAGGTTAGATATCTTTTTCAATTCAATGGATATTTCTTGTTGAACTTTATGCTCAGTGGTAGAGGAGATAAACTATAAAGAATGAAATTTCCTTCAGACAGATTAAAATCTAATGCAGATTTCCTGCTACTCTTATTCTGGAGAGTTCATCCGCAATTGTCTTGTTTCTTATTTGAATCTCTAAGATCTGATCTTTGACCTTCTCAGTATTTGAATTAATATCAAGTCTGCACTAAATATGAAGACCAATTGGAGGATATTTATCTTTTAAAAAAAAAGTTAGTATTGAATAAAGGAGAGCCAACCAAGTTAACAAAATACCCCCCACAATCATAAAATATGGATACTTTCTCAAAACCTATTGATTTGGCTGTGACTGAGTGATTGAGCAAAACATTATTATTCCTCGTATTCCAAATATGTAGATCTCAATGAGGAGTTAATTTATACTAACAATATTGTCCAGGATAACAATGCAGGTAGTTTCCAAATAAAGGAAGAAGAGAGATTTGTAAAAAAAAAAATAATAATAAATATAGTGATATTTGTATTGTATAGGACTAAGAAGTTTTAGTTTTATTTAGTAGGCAATAGGGTACCACTTTGAACAGATGAGTAACTGGTTCAAATGTGTGCACAAGAAAAAATAACTTGATAATAGTATGAAGAATAAAGAGAAGAAATAGAGTGAGACCAATTAGGGAGCTGAAGTATTATTCTGACACCAGGGGTTAAAATAATGGGAACCAAGATTGGGTGATGGCAATGGAAAAAAAAAAAGAAGGGAAGGAATGGATTGGAGATGTATCTTAGAGGTACAACACACAGAACTCAGCAATTAAAGGAGAAAAAGTGAAAAAAGAAAACAGAGGTCACAATTGTGTGTAATTGATAAAAGAGTGGTTTCAGTGGTCAGGAGGATAAGATGCTTTTAGAGAAAAAAATGAGTTCAGTTTGGGAACATGTCAAATTTGAGATGATGGTGGAACATCCTGATGGTGATAGAGAGTGGCTAGTTGAAAATTTAAGAAAAGAATGAGGGAGACTGGGAGTAAAAATATGAAACATTTCATTAATTTGTGCATATTTTATCACAAGATTTATTAAAATATTCTCATTTTATGATTCAGTTAAATCATGTTTACATATTGATTCTCTATCAAAACATAAAACAAATGGAATAGTTGTGCTTATCAGCATATAATTACACAAATATATTCCTTCATAATGAGTGAGTCAAACTTACTAATCAGTTTGAATGTAAATAATTGGTAAGGTTTTAATAAATAATCAAAGATATTATTTAACACTATATCCTCTTAGCTATTCAATATTCATAATTCTTAAGAGGATTGACCCAATATTTAAGGTAGCCTTTAATGCAATTTAATATTTAAGTGAACTTCAGGAAGTCCATCAACAAAATATTTTGCCTTCAAATGGAAATGAACTAGCTATATGACCTTGAGCAAGTTAATTAATTTCTCTGGTCATCAGTTTCCTCATTACTAAATGTACAAAGTTGAATTAGATGATGTCTAAGGTCACTTCTTACACTAAAACTTTATAACTGTGAATTTAGTCTTCTGCTAAAACTATAGCTACTTAATTTTAAATTTTCTATTCTGTCATTTGCATTCACAACTAATGAATTAGTCATTTCAATAAGCATTTATTAACTTCCTACTTTGGTGCTAGGCATTGTACTAAATCCAAGGGATATAAAAAAGGGAGGAAATAATAGTCCCTCTCCTCAAGGAATTCACAGTTAAGTCAGGGAGAAACAAACAAACAAACCAAAAAAACAAAACAAAACAAAACAACTACATCTAATCAATACATATACAAGATAAATTGGAGATAATCTCAGAGGAGGGAAAATACAGTATTAAGGGGGATTAAGAAAAGCATCTTGAAGAACGTGAAACTTTAGCTGGAACCTGATAAAGTGAGGGAAATGAGAGGGCAGAGATTAAAAGAGGAAAAAAATAAACCTCCATGAATGAGGGCAGCCAGTGATTATTCCCAGAGTCAGAAGAAATGGTTTTAAGAAAAGAAAAAACAGCATTAATAGTGGGGGAGAGCAAGGTATAAGAACCCTGGAAAAATAAGAAGGATGTAAGTTATGAAGATCTTTAAAAAAAACATACAGAAGTTTATATTTGATCCTGGAGGTTATAGGGAGCAACTATATTTTATGGAATAAAATTTTGATATGGCCAGACCAGGACTTTACGAAGATTAATTTGACAAAGTGGAGAATGGATTGGAGTAGAGAGAGAACTGAGGTAGGAAGTCTATTGCAATAGTCCAGATGAGAGCTGATGAGGGACTGAGGCAGTGGTGGTATTCAGAGGAGAAAAGGGAATGTATACAAGAAATGCAATGAAGGTAGACTCTACTAGAGTTAGTAATTGAATGTAGACGGTAATGTAGAAGGTAAGAGAGAATAAGAAGCTAAAATATACTCTTAATTTTAAATTTATCTAACAATTAGCATGGATAACTTGCATGCCTTAAATCTGAATATTATAAAATAAGGATAACTGTTGGTAAATCATGAGAGAGAACAAACTTTTAAAAAGAATATTCAATAATGATGTATGTTATTGAATTATAGTTCTGGTCAATTTATAAGTAATCTAATGTCATTTAATTTATTATTAAAAAAGAAAGTCAGGATTTCATAATTACCTGTTTTTCTTGTCCTAGTATACTGCATTGTAGGGTACAATATTTCTATGACTTTCCATATCTGTTCTTTTTTCTCTGCTCCCTCATAGGAATATTGCTTCTCTGATCATTTGAATCTTCTTTGATTATTAATTCTCTGATAATGTCCTTTGCAATTCCAGAGGCACATCTCTTTCACTTTTCAGTAAAGTTGGCATGAATGTTTCATCTCCCAATTTACCCATTTTACAGCATATATAAAAATCCCCAAGTATGAATATAAAAAAATTAAAATCACAGAATCAATGACTTTCATGGCAGCCATGAGAAATATATAACCCACTGCAATGCAGTGATTGGTAGGCCTACCAATCCTTATTCTAGGACACTCATAAAACTATATAATCTCCACTTTCTTTATCGTCCCTTTGTGCTTGAGTCATTAAAAAAAAAGTAACTTTAAAATATTTCATAAGAGTGAAGGTTTCAACATTATGGCTTTGCTTCTTTTTTATATATTTTCATAATTTGTCCCTGATGCTCCATTGCTATGATAACATTTGGGAAGATCTATGCCAGCACTGCCATGTACTAAATTTGCATCTTGTATGCAAAATAAATGCTTAAATGTTTGATTTTAAAGGAAATAAATGAATTTGGTCTGATAGTGATTTTTTTCTTATTGATAATAATCATATTTGAATGACAGAATCATGAAACTAAAAGGGATTTTGGCAGACATTCTAGTTTATTACTTACCAGTTGTGTAACAATGAACAAGTCATTCAGCCACCATATATGCCAACTTCATCATGAGAAATGGGGATAATAGTAGTACACGTCTTCGAGCTTTGCAAACTTTAAAGCACCACATAATTTATTATTGTTATTATTAGTACCTTGTTTACAGATTTCTTTCATCTATATTAATATAGCTATATGTTTATTCTACTTTTAAATACTTCAAAAATTATATTCTTTAAATTTCTTAAAAATATATTTTTGTCTGAAGTCTTTGTCTATACCCATCCTTCCTGCTGTTTAACCTTTTTTCTTCTTCAGTTGATGGTAAACTGAAAATAATTTAAATTAACATCTTGTATATTATAGTTTTTCATAAACTTGAATAGGAGTAGTAAGAGACTTCAAATTTTGATGATTTATGTCTAAATTTATCTCTATTGCTTTTAATATTCCCTTGACATTCCAAATTATAAATTATCTTCATTGTGGTTTTTATTTTCTACCTATTGTTTATATCTCTTTCAATTTATGAAGCCCAGAATTTGACAAACGTAAAATGATTTAATACAAAGGAATTTTATTTGGAAACTTTGTTTTAGTATCAAACTATATAGAATAAAATAGGAAGAAGGAAAATAAAGTCAACTTCCTGAATTTGTGGTTTTATTTATCACTTACATTAAACAATAAGAAAAAAATAATGGATATTCATTCTTTTCTTCAATAGTCATTTGTTGCACATCTACTGCACAATAAGGAACTGCTTCAAAATGTGGCAGGACAGGAAATGCAAATTATACCTGATTTTCATATCTGGCTCTATGTTTTACAAAAAGTTCTAAACATATACAAAATATTTATAATTCTTTGAGATGACAATTGAAATCCAAAGTTTGCCTACCTATTGGGAAATAGTTGAAAAAAGTTATGATTTATAAATGTGATGGAATACTGTTTTGACATAAGAAGTGATCAAGAGGACAATTTCAGAGAAACCTGAGTGTACTTACATGAATCTATGTAGAGTGAAGTGAACAGAACCAAGGAAACAATTTATACAATAACAATATTGTAAAGGCAAACAACAAAAAACTTCAAAAGAATTAGGATAATCTTAATGACCTTCTGTGATTCCAGACTAATGATGAAATAATGCTATTCATTTCTTGATGAAGATGTAACTTAGCATGCAGAATGAGATTTATATATACGTGTGTGTGTGTGTGTGTGTGTGTATGGGTGTGTGTGTGTGTATGAGTATATATATTTGTATGAATATATAATATGTATATGTGTGTGTATATCTTTTTGACATGGCCAATGAGGGAATTTGTTTTGTTTGACTATGCATGTTTGTGATAGAGTTTTTATTTTTATTTTATGTTTTCTATTCACTTGGGGGTAGGATGGGGTGGGATGGAGAGAGGGCAAATTTTTGCTATTTGAAAAAAAACAAAATTCAATATATTATTTTAAAGAGTTGAATAAATGAAAATTTGCATTAGTAGAAGAAATTTCCTCACCTCACCTGGGAGTTCCTTATACAAATAAAATCACCAGTTCATTCCCTATCTCCTTTGTTCATTATAATTTGAATAGGGAAAGAGTATTAAATATTCAGAGGATCAGGAAAGGCTTATCAAAGTGGGTAACACAGGAACTGATCCTTGGGAAAGTCAGGGATTTAAAGTGATGGGGGTAAGGAAGGATATACCCCAGTCATGGGCATTAACAGATGCTAACACAATGATCTTTCCTATACATCAATTAGATTGTCCTCTTCTGAAACTCTTCAGTGCCTCCCTAGTGCAAATGGTTTTGTTGGCATTAAGGATGCATGACAATATGGTGTTACACTACCTTCCCAACCTCATCTTACATTACTTTTCTCCACAAATTCGATATTCCAATCAAACTGAACTGTCCTCTAATCATGCTTTGTGTGCTACCTGTTCATTTAATTCCTTATGTTTATAAAGTATTTTTTTGTTAGAATCACAAAATTTGAGAGTTAGAAAAGACCTTTCTACCATTCATTTCAACCCATAAGAGAAAAAAATACTCACCATAAACTACCTTGACAAGTGGTTATCTAGTTTCTGCTTGAAGATCTCCAAGGAGAGACAAACCCTACCTCCTGAGAAATCTGGGTTCATTTTTGGACAGCACTGAGGATGAAAAGGTATTTAGGATTTTTTTTGTTTGTTTGTTTTTGTTTTTGTCCACCCCCGCCCCCCAATCTAAATATGCCTTTTACCAGTTACTGTACTTTATCCCTGGTTCTGTCCTCTGGGGCCAAGCAGAACCAGTCTAACTACTATTCTCCATAATAAGGTCTTCTGATACTTTAAACTAAGTTATCATGTCCCCCATCCCCCCCCTTTTTTTTGTTTTTCTTTATAGGCTTAAGTTTCCTAGTTGTTTTTACTGAATCTAACATGTCATTATCCTAGGTGTCCTTCTATGAATGAGCTTATCTCTAGGTTAAAAAATACTCTCCTTAAACTGTGAATTTAACCATCTTCCAGATGGGATCTGACCTGGGTAGAGAAGGACTATAACCTCTTTATGCATGAAAACTATGCTTCTCTTAATCAGATCAAGTTTACATAAACTTGGTGAACTAACACATTACAATGCCGAATCTTAATTAGCCAGGTAGTCTACTAAAACCCCTATATCTCTTTTTTTCCCCTGATTAAATGCCCTCCTCCTATACTTGTGCAGTTGATATTTTGAAACCAAGCATAGGATTTTACATTTCTCTCTACTGAATTTCTATTAACTTGATGAATTGCTGACCATTTTCAGAAATTTGTGTGAAATTCTATTTCACCTATGAAACCTTCCCCATAATTATTTTCCCATTTACACCTCATATACCATTTTATTTTCAGCTTTCTAGTGCATTTCCTATGTAATAGGATATATTACTATTATCTGTCTTCTTTTCTTGTCCTCTTACCAGAAGGTGAATATCTATGAGGGAAGTGACTGCGCCTTTGCTTTGTATTTATTTATTTATTTTTGTTGTTGTTGTTGTTTTTTACTTAATGCATTCAATGCTAATAAAAACAAAATAAAACAAACAAAAAAAAACCCCTGAATGAATTTGGAATCAATATTGCATATACTGTTATTTAAATAGGTAGACTGGCCAAGTATTTGAGCCTAAAGAAATACATAATTTGGAGACTTCAGGTGTGATAAAATGAAATTAATAATTGAAGGTAAAAAGTCTATAGGTTAAATTATTTTTTTAAAGTGAAGCCCTTACATCTTCATTCTTTAATTTTGTTTTAAGGCTATTCCTATGGAAAATTAAAATAATGCTCTCAAATTTATTTCTTTGTAGTTTGTAATGTTGCTTTCTGATCATCTCTCCTCCCTTTAATCTGAAGGCTACTGACTAAAGCTTAAGATCTGAATTATGTCACTTTCCAACCCCCATTGTGATAAACAAAAGTTTTATTCATTTAGGTCTTCTTTCTCTGAGAAGCTACACAGAGAGCTCCAAAGAGCAAAAATACAATTAAGTACACTGTTGAAAAGGACATATATTTCATTTCTTCTCACAGGAATAGGATGGCATTTTCTAAAAGTCAATAGATTCAACATATTAACCTTAATTAAAGATAACATAATATTTAGTGATAGTAATAAAATACCATTATTTGAAAATTAGCACATAAAATAAACTATAAGAGCAATGTACAGTACAATTCATGCTATCCTGTGCCATAAAAATATAGCTGATGATGATTTTACCAGGTTAATCATGCAGTCATAAGATCAGAAGTTGAGAGAATATTAAGGAGACCAAGTTAATGGAATATATTTTATCAGGAGATTTTAGAAATAGAAATATTCTTCAAACACATGTAAGATAAAATTCTCTCTCCAAGTTAGAAGTTACATTTGGACAAAGAAATTAAGATATAAATAGTATCTGTCCAATTTATTAATAGTATTCCTGTGATAATCTGCTTTCCTTCCTTCAGTAGGTACACAATAAATAATTTACAAATTTATCAATAAAATCAATTTAAAAACATGAATTAAGAGGCCCTTGTGTATACAATACCATGCTAGGTATTGAAGGAGATAAAAAATTTAAATAAGCTAGTACCTGCCCTCATGAAGCTTCCTATCTACTAGAAGAATGAGAAATACATTATTATGATACATCACAATGGTTGGTAATTCCTTCTTCCATCAGTGGAAGAAATCACAAAAATATCAGAATATGAAGAGACTTCCGGAAATATCTAGTCCAGTTCACAATTGAGAAGGAATCCCCTCTACCTCCAACAAGAGAAGTTAAGAAGAGGAAGGAGTTACTCTTTGCAAAACAATGAGCTAAGTGCTAGGGGAGATGCAAGATAATTAGGACTTGATCCTTACCCTATTTGATGTAGCTAAGACAATATGACATTTATAAATATGAAATAAATAACCATACTCTCACTACAGGCTATACTATAATATGAAAATAAAATTCAAGATGCAAGGTACTATTCAAGTTCAGAGGTTAAAAAGCTATTTTTAAATTGTGGGCAAACAGTCTACTTGGGAACTCTTTTAAAAACCCCAAATATGGATTAATATGTAAAAATTGCTGTTTTTAAATAAAAAATTATAATATTTATTGTATTTTACTTATTTTAAACAAAGTAATGTTCAAATATGTATTTAATATATATGCACATATACATTCACACATATCTATGCACACATAGATATGTGTGTTTGTATTTGTATGTATGTATATTTGTCATTAAGATGGTGCTATAGTGTACCATTATTTTTAATGTGCCTATGTTCTCTGCCAGTTGGTTCCAAAATGGAGTGATTCTTTGGAACTGGTGCCCCTTTTCTGCCAATCTGCCACTTCCTACAGAAATAGAAACTCCTTTCCTTCCCCTTAAACATTTTCATAGGTTTGAGAGTCATTTCGTATTCCTCTTTGTTTTATGGTATGTTCTGGTCAAAGAAGGAATCACTGAGTAACCTTGTCTTCTCATTCTAACTGGATTGTAAATTCCTTAAGAGCAAAGGCACCCTTTGTATCTTGTATCACAAAGACCTAGCCCATTCCCTTGGGCAAACAGGCACTCAATCAATGTTTACATAGATTTTGATGGGGATGGCAACTTTTGCTCTCCTCACATGCTGCTTTTGAATAAACACAAGTAGAATTCACATTTGACATGGGTCCTACAGATATCAAAGCATACAGATAAGAAGGATAAACAACATGCATAAGAGTAAAGGTGTCTGTTATTCAAGCAAGTCAACTTCCAAACTGAGGCAACACTTCTAGTTGCCAGGCAGAATTTAACACATACTAGTAGTGTTTATGTTATCATGTATTTAAAGCTTTGATTATATTTGTCAAGGACTCTAATTATAATTTGAAAGTTTTAGTCAAAGTTATTAATAACCAACCAATTAATAAGGCAATTAACAATACTTGCTAAGATTTTACTGTGTGCAAAGCATAGATGCTGGAGATAAAAAAACAAAAAAAAAAGCAAAGCACCCTTGAGGAATTTATACTCCAGCTGAAGGAGATGGCATATACAAATATAGGTTTAAAGGTTTATACGTCTAGCACCTAGAATTCAGCAGACAGTTGAATGCTATTTTTTTAATAAGTATAAAAATACAAGGTGATTTGGGCAAGAGGGCACTAGTATCTTGTGGTATTGGAAAAGGCTTCATATAGAAGGTGATGGTTGAGTTGCACTATGATCCATTCTTCTGCTTCCCCTTATCCCATTAAAAACAAACAACTGGTATAACCATGTATTTAGAACAGGCTTCAAGAAAGGTTATGGCACCTGGTAGTTTGGATTTTTCTGAGAATTATAAATAGTGTAAGTTTTCCCCTACATGGAAGGGAAATAATAGTAGGACTCTAGAGGAAGATGCAGCAAGTACACGTAAACAAGAGTTTTGGTTTAAAAGTTATATTTTTTTTTTATTTCTTGTTACTCTTTAAGAGCAGCAAAAACACAGAGAAAATCAATTTTTCATCTCCTCTTATTCTTGTAGTCATCACATATTTCCCAAACTATTTTCTGTTTCTTTATCTGCTCCTAAATTTTGATGTTTTCATATTAAACTGTGATTGATTATAATTGCTCTTTTCTTGAAATATTTTATTCATTGTGCACAGAGCAAAAGAGGGAACTAGTGAATGGTGTATAGTACTAAGCACTATCAAAATGAAAGTTGGAGCTTCAGACTAAAACACCTAGAGTTTCATCGTGACTTAGATACTCTGAACAATAATCATGAGGAGAATTTATGGCTTGGATTTATCGATAACTTTTAGAAAGCCCTAAATAATAGAAGAGGTGAAATACATGACACAGGACCATTTGACTTAGTTCATTGAGTCACCTATACATAGACTTAGGTTGTCCAATAAACAACAAAACACAAAATGCTTTTTCTGAAATGCAGATAAACTACAAGTAGAATTCCACCCCTTCCTCTCCTCCTTTCCTATTGTTCTTTCCTAGCAATTAAAAGTTTCTCTCCCACTTAAAAGTATGGAGCGGTGAATAAGTCTAGAGTCTAGAACTTAGTCTAGAATCTAGACTAAAAGAGACTCATGCTCCAGGTCGAGCCAAATGAGGAATAGGAAAAGAATTTGACTTATTCACAAAATGCTAATTGTAGGAAGGAAAAGGATAGTATCTTTTTCCTTTCTTTTTTGCTTTCTACTCAAACCCCCAAACCTTGCCAGATAGTACCACCTCCTGGTGACACTACAAATACACTTTTATAGCTACCTAGTGTTTCATATCTAATATTCAACAGTGAAGTAAATAAGGTTCCTTACAGATTACCTTATCTAAGTGGAGTCTTTCAACTTGATAAATTTTGAAACAATAACATAATTTTACAAAGAAACTGAAGAGATCACTTTGTGCTACTAAAAGTTTTGTATACTGGCTCATTAACCACAAAAAAGCAGTTAAAATGAAATGCATTTGATATACTTTCACAGTAACCAGTATCTGTGATAATGTTCATTAAAATAGAAGAGTTGTGCTACCCTGAAATTATTAATCACTCTACAATATTTATGTGGGTATGATATGAGAGAGAGAGAGAGAGAGGAAGGAAGAAAGAGTTCTAACAATGTCTTTGTTCTTTTAGAAAAATGTACATCAGTACCTTTCCATTCACTTTTGCATCTTTGAGAGGAAAACAGGGCAGGGTGGGGAAGGAGTAAAAGAGAAATCATGGTGTAAAACTTGAATTAACACTTAGCTCATAAGAATTTTTGATTAATCAATAATTCAAGTAACAAAGCCTTTGTAGAAAAAGAACAGTCTCAAAATGGGGTGGTAGTCAGAGAAGTAGGGGCTGGAAAAGAGATATAATACCTCACCATACACCTAGTACATAATACTATGACTTTATCTATATACTTTAATAACAACTACAAGTAATGAAATTATTATTATATCCTAATTTATTTCTACATATGAATATATAAAATTAATGTAAGTAGCAAAACAAATAACATAAATAAAAACCATTTACATGACTAGAACTTTTGTAGATTTGTAGATTAGGAAATTAAAATTTTAAATGAATAAGACAACATGTCCTACTAGAAAAGATTGCACATTTGAAGTGAATAGTCCTGGTTTCATTCTCAGTACTAACATTTACCATAGCGAATTGACTATGTGATGTAACTTCTCTGAGCAAAACTTTTTTTTATCGGTAAAATGGGAATAAGAATATATTCTCTACATACAATTATAGATTTCTAGAAAAAAGGACATTAAATAACAGGGTCTAAACCTCTCTCTCTCTCTCTAGATGAGGAAATAGACTTGCCCAACTGACTTGCCCAAGGTCACAAGATGGTAAAAGCAGCAAAGCCAAGAATCATACCAAAATCCATTGACTCCAAGCCCACCCTTCTCTTTACTTTAACAGAACTTTACATTGAAAAAGGCATCTTAGAGTGTTATATCAGTGTGAGATGTTATTTTTTTCTCTTTATGTTAGCACTATTTTATTATTATTATTTTATTATTTTCCTATAGACAGAAAATATTAGGAATTGGGACATTCAAATCCTCCTGTTATTGTCACTAAAAGTTGCATGACCTAGATCAATACCTTTTTACCACTCTGTCTCAGTCTCCTCATCTGAAAAATGTGTGGTATAAATAATACCTAAAATTCCTGTCAAATCTAAAATTCTAGAACTTATAATTTTTCTATCTGTTGAATTATTGGTCATTAGAAAAATGTTAGTGATATGTAAGGGTTCTAATTATAGTTATAAAACAGTGATACAATTATTTTTAGGGAAAATATGATCATATTTAGTTCACAATTTTAGGGCCTCAACCTTGAGAATTTGAAAAATCTAAAAATGAGCTTATAGTGGGGTGCTACTTAGTCTTCATTAATAGTGTAAGTAGGCCAAATATTCCAATTCCATACCAAGATTTGTGTGATATATATATATAGATATATATATACACACATATATACATATATATATATGTATATATATTTATATTTGTTCCTGACATAGAATAAGCACTTTTATAGTAAACTCGTCTAAGTACTGAGTGTCCTTATTAAGGATATCAGCAAGTATGCATATCTGGTTATTTATGGTAGTAATGATCGCAATCAATAAAATACTTCAATTTATTCCTAATAAAATTTCTTATTTAATCAATGCACAACAACACTGGGAAATGGGTATTATTATTATCCCCATTTTACACTTGGGGAATCTGAGGCAAACAGAGATTAATAACATTTCCAGAAGCATGTAGCTAGTAAGTTTTTTTGTTTTTATTTTTGTTTTTTTTGTTTTGTTTTGTTTTTGGTGAGACAATTGGGATTAAGTGACTTACCCAGGGTCACATAGCTATTAAGTGTCAAGTGTCTGAGGCCAGATTTGAACTCAGGTCCTTCTGATTCCAAGGCCAAAGCTCTATCCACTGTGCCATTTAGCTACCCCTAGCTAGTAAGTTTTTGAGGCTATGTTTGAACTCAATTCTTTCTGATTACAGGCCCAGTGCTCTAGCCACTGAGGTGCCAATTGAATTTCTTTACCACTTTCTCAGATACTCCTTTACCACTTAGTAGGTGGAAAGGCCCACAAATATCATTTAAAAGCCAGGAGCAAAGCATCATGGTGAAATGTAAGAAACCAACATAAGTGCTTAATAAGCTAAACTGGTGGAGACAGTGGGAGTAGAAAGATTACCAAAGGAACCTGAGAACATATCAAGGACTATTTCAAGTGCACATGTTGAGTCACTTAGGTCTAATTTCAAATGTGAATCATTTCACGCCCTGAGGTAAATTTGGACATGTGGAACATAAGCTCAGCGAAATTGTTCTCCATGTCACCTTTGACAAGGGCTAAAGACAAATAGATTCCTTCAATATTATTAGTAGTAGTTTTCTAAATCTTGAAACTCTATTCACATCAATTTAGAAAATGCTTATCTCTGTTGTGGATCAGCTAGGTGGCACAGTAGACAGAGTGCCAGGACTGTAGTCAGGAAGATTCATCTTCATGAGTTCAAATCTGGCTTCAGATACTTACTAGCTGTGTGACCTAGGGGAAGTCACTTAACACTGTTTGCCTCAGTTTCCTCATCTGTAAAATTAGCTGGAGAAGGAAATAACAAAATACTGTAGTATAATACTCTCACTCTTCCCTATCAACCTGTGAAAACCCAGAAAATATCACCCCAGAAAAAACCTTGGAACAGCTGAACCAGAAGAAAGATGGGGAACAGTAGTGCAGTAGCCCAGGTAGCTAGAGGGATTAATAGGAAAGGCCCCTCTTACCCAGGGGGAAGGGGAGCAGTATGGAATGGGAGGCATCCCAGCCAGCTAGTGGAAAGACCCACTTTAGCACACAAGGAGGAGATTCTGGTGCCTTGGCATTCTACAGCAAACGGGTCTCCCAGTGCCTCAGCAAAAGTAAAGGAAGCAGCACTACAAAGGGCCCCAGGTGGTTAAGCACCCTGCAGCATTCATCTGAAAGGAGCTGAAGAAAACAACCTAGAGTTCCCTGAAAATTCCAGCCTTGCTGATTCCAGTCCAACAACAGGTAAGTTTCCAGAACCCTACAGCTTCCAAGTGCCAACATAAGAGGCCCCAGCACACAAAGCCAGTGACCAAGACCTAGGCTCCCAACACAAGAAGCTTGGATCAGTGCCCTCTTCTCCCCAGCAGGAAAGCTAAATCTCTTTAAAGGCCAGGGAATAAGGAAATACCATGAGTAAAAAGAAATGTATGATAGATTCATATTATGAGAAGAGTGAAGATCAAGACAGAAATTCTGAAGAGGACAACATTGTCAACAAACCCACACTGGCATCATCAAAAGGGAATATGAACTGGTCTGAAGCCCAAAAAACCTTCTTAGAAGAGCTCAAGAAGGATTTTAAAAGTCAAATGAGAGAGGTAGAGGAGTTTTTTAAAAATACAATTGGCCAATTGGAAAAAAAGTACACTGAAGAAAACAAGTCCCTAAAAAACCCGATTGGCCAACTGCAAAAAAAGTACACTGAAGACAACAAACCCCTTAAAAATACAATTGGCCAATTGGAGAAGAAAGTACAAAATCTAACAGAAGAAAACAGTATGTTAAAAACTAGAATTGGACAAAAGGAAACTAATGACTCTATGAGAGAGCAAGAATCAGTCAACAGAAACAAAAAAATGAAAACACAGATGAAAACGTAAAATACCTCATGAGTAAAACAACTGACCTAGAAAATCAATCCAGGAGAGACAATTTAAAAATTATTGGCCTACCTGAAAATCATGATGAAAAAAGAGCCTGGACAGTATCTTTCAGGAAATCATAAAGGAAAATTGCCCTGAAGTCCTAGAACCAGAAGGTAAAATAACTATAGAAAGAATCCACCGCTCCCTGCCTGAAAGAGATCCCAAATTGAAAATGCCAAGGAATGTAATAGCTAAATTCCAAAATTACCAGATTAAAGAGCAAATACTGCAAGCAGCCAGAAAGAAAGAATTTAAATATTATGGAACCACAGTCAGGATTACACAGGACCTTGCAGCTTCTACATTAAAAGACCATAGGGCATGGAACATGATATTCCATAAGGCAAAGGAACTTGGATTACAAGTACAAATCAAGTACCCATCGAAAATGAGCATGATCTTTCAGGGGAGGTGGTAGATATTCAATGAAATAGGGGTCTTCCAAACCTTCCTGATAAAAAAGACCAGAACTAAACAGAAATTTGATCTTCAAGTACAAGACTCAAGAGAGATATAGGAAGGTAAATGGGACAGAAAGATATAATATGTTTTTTTTTAATTCATCATTATCTTTTTTATTTTTTTAATTAATAAATTTATTTAATTTTAGTTTTCAACATTTACTTCCACAAGATTTTGAGTTCCAAATTTTCACCCCATCTCACCCCTCACCCCACCCCAAGATGGCATGCATTCTGAATACCCCTTCCCCTAGTCTGTCTTCCATTCTATTTCTTCCCTCCTTCTCTTATCCCCTTCCCCTTCTATTTTCCTGTAGGGCAGGATAGATTTCTATAACCCATTTCCTGTATTTCTTATTTCCCAGTTGCATGTGAAAACATTTTTTTAAACATGTGTTTTTAAAACTTTGGGTTCCAAATTTTCTCCCTTCCTCGCTCCCCACCTACCCTCATTGAAAAGGCAAGCAACTCAATATAG
This sequence comes from Vombatus ursinus, assembly GCF_900497805.2. Lineage (NCBI taxonomy): Eukaryota > Metazoa > Chordata > Mammalia > Diprotodontia > Vombatidae > Vombatus > Vombatus ursinus. The sequence goes on from NW_020954687.1 coordinate 10,642,579, forward strand.
CCTATACATGTGCATTTATGCAAAACACTTCCATAGTAGACATGCTGTGAAAAACTAACTCTATTTCCCTTAATCCTATCCCACCCCCCCATTTATTCTATTCTTTCTTTTGATCCTGTCCTCAGAAGTATTCGCTTCTGATTACCCCCTTTCCCAATCTGCCTTCCTCTCTATCATCCCCCTACTCTCTTGTCCCCTTCCCCTCCTATTTTCCTGTAGGGTAAGACAGATTTCCATACCCATTTGAGTGTGTATGTTATTCCCTCCTTAAGTCAAATCCTATAAGAATAAGATTCACTCATTCCCTCTCACCTTCCCCCCATTTCCCCTCCACTCTAAGAGCCTTTTCTTTTCTGTTTCTTTTTTTTTGTGAGATAATTTATCCCATTCTACCTCTCCCTTTCTCCTAGTATAATCCTCTCTCATCCCTTAATTTTGCTCCCCAGATATGACCCCTTCATCTTTAACTCACCCTGTGCCCTCTATCTATCTATCTATACATACATACATATAATTTTTTCCCTCCAACTCCCCTAATACTGACAAAGTTCTCATGAGTTACAAATATCATCTTTCCATGCAGGAATGTAAACAATTCAACCTTAATAAGTCTCTTATTATGTCTCTTTCCTGTTTACCTCTTCCATGTTTCACTTGAGTCCTGTATTTGAAGGTCACATTTTCTATTTAGCTCTAGTCTTTTCCACAGGAATGCTTGAAAGCCCTCTATTTCATTGAATGACCATTTTTTACCCTGAAGGATTATATTCAGTTTTGCTGGGTAGGTGATTCTAGGTAGTAGTCCTAATTCCTTCACCCTCCAGAATATCATACTCCACGCCCTCTGGACCCTTAATGTAGAAGCTGCTAAATCTTGTGTTATCCTGATTATGTTTCCATAATACTTGAATTGTTTCTTTCTGGTTGCTTGTAATATTTTCTCCTTGACCTGGGAATTCTGGAATTTGGTTACAATATTCCTAGGAGTTTTCCTTTGGGGATCTCTTTCAGGAGGAGATCGATGGATTCTTTCAATTTCTATTTTGCCCTCTGGTTCTAAAATATCAGGGCAGTTTTCCTTGATCATTTCTTGAAAGATGATGTCTAGGCTCTTTTTGTAATCCTGGCTTTCAGATAGTCCAATAATTTTTAAATTCTCTCTCCTGGATCTATTTTCCAGGTCAGTTGTTTTTCCAATGAGATATTTCACATTGTTTTCTAATTTTTCATTCTTTTGGATTTGTTTTATAGTGTCTTGATTTCTCATAAAGTCACTAGCTTCCAATTGCTCTATTCTAATTTTTAAGGAAGTATTTTCTTCAGTAAGCTTCTGGACTTCCTTTTTCATTTGGCCAATTTTGCTGTTTAGGACATTCTTCTCTTCATTGGCTTTTTGGACTTCTTTTGCCATTTGGGTTAGGCTATTTTTTAAGGTGTTATTTTCTTCAGTATTTTTTTGGGTCTCCTTTAGCAAGCTGTTAACTTGCTTTTCATGATTTTCTTGCATCACTCTCATTTCTCTTCCCAGTTTTTCCTCTACTTCTCTTATTTGCTTCTCAAAATCCCTTTTGAGCTCTTCCAAGGCCTGGGACTGATTCATATTTTTCTTGGAGGCTTTGGATGTAGGAGTTTTGACTTTGTTGTCTTCTTCTTGTCATATGTTTTGATCTTCTTTGTCACCAAAGTAACATAATATAGTCTGACTCTTTTGTGCTGCTTACTCATGATCCTGGCCAATTACTGGAGTTTTAAACTCTTTTTGTTAAGGTAAGAGTCTTCTTCCAATGTGAAGAATGTACTGTCCCAAGCTTCAGGGGTTTATACAGTTGTTTTCAGAGATACTTCTAGGGACCTGAAAATTTTCAGTTTTTCCTAGGTGCTATGATAAGGGGCGAGGTGTTTCCTCTCCACAGCCACTACAAACTCCACCACACCAGCACTCCTCCTCGCCCCAGAATCACCCCTCAGAACTGTGACCCAGATCCAAGTACTGGCACAGCAAGAGGTTCCTGCCTCAGCACTGGCAAAGAGATCCTTGCAATCCCCCTCTGATCACCCACTCAATTCCCCCTCAGTCTGTGGTCTGGAAGCTCAGGATGCAGCCGCTGCCCTGCAGGTGGCTGAGACCTGGCTTCTTCTCTCACTGCAGTCACAGACTTTTCCCACTGACCTTCTTAGTTGTCTTTGGTGTTCCTGGGTTGAGAAGTCTGGAAATAGCCACAGCTGCCCATGATTCAGTCTTCTCAGGCCTGCTCCAGGGTTGCTGCAGCCTGCGAATCCACGCCAAACTGTACTTCTGTCCCCGCCCGGCGCAATATACCTTTCTGATCAACTATCCATGATGTCTTGGGCTAGAAATTTGTTTTACTCTGTTTTTTTTTGTGGGTTCTGCTGCTTTAGAATTTGTTTAGAGTGATTTTTTGTAGGTATTTGGAGGAGTTTGAACAAGAGCGTAGGCAAGTCACTGATTTCCCTCCACCATCTTGGCTCTACCCAAATAGACAATATGTTGTTAATAAGGGCAAACTGTTTACATCCCTACAAGGGAAGGTGACACTTGTGATTCTTGAGAACTGTATTGTTATTACACCATGCTGAAAGAGTATACATAAAGAGGGTGGACATAAGTTGATTTTGATGTAATGATAAAAAAAATCTAATCAAATGGGTTAAATGGATCCAAGTGGATTAATTTGATCTCAAAAATGTACTGAGAAAGGAGGAGGCAGACAAGGGTAAATTACATTACAGGAAAAGACTCAAAAACCTATTACAACAGAGGGAAAGAAGGGAAGGGGGTGAGCATTGTTTGAACCTTACTCTCATCAGATTTGGCTGAAGAAGGGAATAACATAATCAGTTAGGTATAGAAATCTAACTTGCACTATAGGTAATAGGAGGGGAAAGGGGAAAGAAAAGGGAGGAGGGATAGGAGGGAGGGAAGAAGCAGTAAGGGTAAAGGGGAAGAAAAGGGAAAGGGATAATAGAAGGGACATGGGGCTGAAGGAGGCGCTGGTCAAAAGCAAAACACAAGTGAGAGGGGGAAAGGAGAAATGAGAAAGAAAAGCATAAACGAGGGGGTGGGAAGAATGGAGAAAAAGACATAGATAGTAATCATAACTGTAAATGTGAATGGGATGAACTCTCCCATAAGACAGAAGTGGATAGCAGAATGGATTAAAAACCATAATCCTACAATATGTTGTTTAGAGGAAATACATTTGAAAAAGAGTGACACATACAGGGTAAAGGTAAAAGGCTATAGCAGAATATATTATGGTTTAGTTGAAGTAAAAAAAGCAAGGGTAACAATCTTGATCTCAGACAAAGCAAAAGCAAAAATAGATCTTATCAAAAGAGATAAGGAAAGAAACTACATTTTGCTAAAAGGCACCATAGACAATGAAGTAATATCATTACTAACATATATGTACCTAATGGTATAGCATCCAAATTCTTAGAGGAGAAGTTCAGGGAGTTACAGGAGGAAATAGACAGCAAAACTATACTAGTGGGTGACCTCAACTTCCCACTGTCTGAACTAGGTAAATCTAACCACAATATAAGCAAGAAAAAGTTAAGGAGGTGAATAGAACATTAGAAAAGTTAGGTATGATAGACCTCTGGAGAAAACTGATTGAGGATAGAAAGGAATATACGTTTTCCTCAGCAGTAAATGGCACATACACAAAAATTGACCATGTACTAGGGCATAAAAACCTCACAATCCAATGCAGAAAGGCAGAAATATTAAATGCATACTTTTCAGATCATGATGCAATAAAATTATATGTAATAAAGGGCCATGGAAAGATATACTAAAAATAACTGGAAACTAAATAATCTAATCCTAAAAAATGATTGGGTCAATGACAATAATGAAACAACATACCAAAACTTATGGAATGCAGCAAAAGCAGTTCTTAGGGGAAGTTTTATATCTCTAAATGCTTCCATAAATAAAATAGAAAAAGAGGAGATCAATGAATTGGGCATAAGACTAAAAAAACTAGAAAAAGAACAAATTAAAAAACCTCAATTAAACACCAAATTAGAAATATTGAAAACCAAAGGAAAAATTAAGAAAATTGAAATTAAGAAAACTATTGAACTAATAAATAAAACTAAGAGTTGGTTTTATGAAAAGACCAATAAAATAGACAAACCTTTGGTTAATCTAATTTAAAAAAAGAAAGAAGAAAACCACATTACTAGCATCAAGAATGAAAAAGGTGAAACTACCACCAAAGAAGAGGAAGTTAAAACAATAATTAGGAATTATTTTGCCCAATATATGCCAATAAATTTGACAATCTCAGTGAAATGAATACATATTTACAAAAACATAAATTGCCCATATTAACAGAAGAGAAGTAAGATACTTAAATAACTACATCTCAGAAAAAGAAATTGAACAAGTAACTGATGAACTCCCTAGGAAAAAATCTCCAGGGCCAGATGGATTTACATGAGAATTTTATCAAACATTTAAAGAAAAATTAATTCCAATACTCTATAGATTACTTGGGGAAATAGGTGAAGAAGGAGTCTTACCAAATTCTTTTTATGTTACAAATATGGTGCTGATACCTAAACCAGGAAGAGTCAAAACAGAGAAAGAAAATTATAGACCAATTTCTCTAATGAATATAGATGCAAAAAATTTTAAACAAAATATTGGCAAGTAGATTACAGCAACTTACCACAAGAATAATATAATATGACCAGGTAGGATTTATACCAACAATGCAGGACTGGTTCAATATTAGGAAAAGTATCAGCATAAATGATCATATCAACACCAAAACTAACAGAAACCACATGATCATCCAAATAGATGCAGAAAAAGCTTTTGACAAAATACACCGCCATTCCTATTAAAAACACTACAGAGCAGAGAAATAAATGGAGTCTTCCTTAAAATAATAAATAGCATCTACTTAAAACCTTCAGCAAGCATAACATGTAACGGGGACAAGCTGGAAACACTTCCAGTAAGATCGGGGGTGAAACAAGGATTTCCATTACCACCACTGTTGTTCAATATCATACTGGAAATGTGAGCTTTAGCATTAAGAGAAGAAAAATAAATTGACATATTATAATAGGCAAAGAAGAAATAAAGTTATCACTCTTTACAGATGACATGATGATATACTTAGAGAATCCTAGAGAATCAAGTAAAAAACTACTTGAAATAATATTCAACTTTAGCAAAGTTGCAGGCTCTAAAATAAACTCACATAAATCATTGACATTTCTATATATTACCAACAAAGTCCAACAGCAAGAGATAGAAAGAGAAATTCCATTTAAACTTACTGTAAACATTATAAAATATTTAGGAATCTACCTCCTGAAACAAACCCAGGAACTCTATGAACACAATTACAAAACACTTTTTACACAAATAAAGTCAGATCTAAATAATTGGAAAAACATCAGTTGCTCATGGGTAGGCTGAGCTAATACAATAAAAATGACAATTCTACCTAAGCTAATTTACTTATTCAGTGCCATTCCAGTCAAACTATCAAAAAACTATTTTATAGGGTTGGAAAAAATAATAACAAGATTCATTTGGATGAACAAAAGGTCCAGAATATCAAGGGAACTAATGAAAAGAAATGCAGGGGAAGATGGCCTAGACATTCCAGATCTTAAATTGTATTATAAAGCAGCAATCATCAAAACTGCTTGGTACTGGTTTAGAAATAGAGTGGTGGATCAGTGGAATAAGTTAAATATGCAAGACACAGTAGTCAGTGACTATAGTAATATATTATTTGATAAATCCAAAGACCCCAGCTTCAGGGATAAGAACCCAATCTTTGAAAAAAACTGCTGGAAAAACTGGAAAAGAGTATGGCAGAAACTAGGCATAGACCAAAATCTCACATCATATACTAAAATAAAGTCAAAATGGGTTCATTATTTAGATATAAAGGCTGATACTATAAGTAAACTGGAAGAGCAAGGAATAGTTTACCTATCAGATCTATGGAGAACAGAAGAATTCATGACCAAATAGGAGATAGAGAACATTATGAAAAGCAAAATGGATAATTTTGATTACATTAAATTGAAAAGTTTTTGCACAAACAAAGCCAATGCAACTAAGATTAGAAAGAAGGTAGAAAATTGGGAAACAATTTTTACAACCAGTCTCTCTGATAAGGGCCTCATTTCTAAAATATATAGAGAATTAAATAAAGTTTACAAGAATAGAAGTCATTCCCCAATTGATAAATGGTCAAAGGCTATGAACAGACAGTTACCAAATGAAGAAATTCAAGCCATCTACAGTCATATGAAAAAATGCTCTAAATCACTATTGATTAGAGAAATGCAAATCAAAACAACTCTGAGGTACTGCATCACACCTATCAGATTGGCCAACATGACAAAACAGGAAAGTGATAAATGTTGGAGAAATGTGGGAAAATTGGAACACTAATGCATTGCTGGTGGAATTGTGAACTGATCCAACCATTTTTGAGAGCAATTTGGAACTATAAAAATGTGCATACCCTTTGACCCAGCAATAGCACTTCTAGGGTTATATCCCAAAGAGATCATACAAATGGGGAAAGGACCCACATGTACAAAAAAATTCATAGCAGCTCTTTTTGTGGTGGCAAAGAATTGGAAATTGAGAGGACGCCCATCGGTTGGGGAATGGCTGAGCAAGTTGTGGTATATGAATGTGATGGAATACTATTGTGCTATAAGAAATAATGAATAGGCTGACTTCAGAAAAACCTGGAAAGACTTGTATGGTCTGATGCTGAGTGAAGTGAGCAGAACCAAGAGAACATTGTACACAATAACAGCCACTTTGTGTGATGACTAATATTGATAAACTTAACCCTTGGCTATACAAGGATCTAAGACATCTCCAGAGGCCTTATGATGGAAAATGCTATCCACATCCAAAGAGAGAACTATGGAAGTTGAATTGCTATTTTTTTTCTATTCTGTTGAGTTTTGTTTCCTTTTTCTGATGGTTCCTCTTATTGGTTTTAATTTTTACTTACAACATCACTGATGTGAAAATATGTTTAATATGAATGTAAATGTATAGCCTATATCAGATTTTGCACTGTCTTTGGGAAGGTGGTGGGTTGGAAGGGGGAGAAAAATTTTAAACTGAAAAGCATATGGAAGTGATTATTGATAAATCAAAATAAATTAATAAAAAAAAGAAACTACAAAAAAAAAACAAATAGGGTCTCAAAGAGTCAGACATGCCTGAAATGACTAAACAAATATTTCGCATATTTAGAAGTAGCAATGTGTCATTCGTAGTATGTCTGTTTTTATCTGCCATAATTATTGATGTTCTCAGTGTTCAGGTGAGAATGGCCGATTGTTCCACCCTATTCCTCATTCCCAAGAAGAAAACATTTTCCTTTCATAAACTTTCTCCATACATGAAACTGGCAAAGCAAAAAGATTTAACATATTGGTGCCTCAGTATTCAGCTGGTGGGAAAATGTTGTGATATTTATGCTTAAATTATTCATATATAATTAAATGGTAATTTAATTAAACAAACATACTTCAATTAAGCAGCATTTAATCTGACACTTAACTACCACGAACAGACCATTAAACTATATACAAAATGACAAAATGGTAATTCCCTGATTTAAAAGGTCCATTCTTTCTCATTCCATAGTCTATGATATTATAGGTTTGTTTATTTGTGGTAAATTCCCATTTTAGTTTATTTCAGGAAAGCAACCTACAATTACAAAGCAGAAGTTTTGTCCTAAATTCACCCACCGTATGAAACGTAATGTTACAGTACTTTCTTGTCTCTCTGAATTTAATTTCATTATCCCTTAGTAACTCATTGCACTGGATCTGTGACCTGAGGTGCTGGTGAACAGGACATAACAAAGTTATAATACTTCATGTACCTTTGGGCCTGGCATGAAAATTTGATTTTAGTGTCTACAGATCTTTACCAGTAAACATGAAAGATGACCAACCCAATAAAATCTAATCTAAGTGAGGGAAATATTGAGTTAAGGAAATCTATTACAAATCCTAACTGTGGGACAGCTAGGTTGTGCAGTGGAAGTTAAAAAGACATGTTTGTAACATTTTGGAAGACCACATTCCATTACTGTATCAGAGGCTCAGGATCTATCTGAGTTAATATTAAGAGAGAAGTTTAAATCATCACATGAGTACTCTACCCCTGAGAAAGAGTTATGCATAGTCCTGGAATTTTCCTGCATGGTAGATTTATAGTCCATGTAACATTATTTCATGAATTTCTTAACTTAAGGAAAAGTGTCACAGCAATAATATAAAATTATGACATTTTTTTACTTGCTTCTAGCCTATTCCACACTCCTCTGAGAGCAATATAAGCCCAGCTGATAAGTACAATCCTAAAGGGAAAGCAGAGTTTTATATGACCATAGAGTCATGGATAATAGTCAGTCAATTAAAAAAATTATTAAGCACCCACCACATGCCAGAGTGATAGAAAATGAGAAGTCAACTTTGATACCTGGGAGACTTGGAGGATGGTGTTGCCCTCATCAATAACAGAAAAAAAAAATTGGGGGGGGGAAGGTTTAGAGAGCAAGATAGCGAGTTCAGTTTTGGACACGTTTTGTTTAAGATGTCTATTGGAAATCAGTTTAAGATATCTAAAAGGCAATTGGAACCTCAGATAAGCAGATAGATTTGAGAAAAATAGGTTCTGGCACGGTGTTTCATGTCTAAGTTTCATAGGCAATGAAACCTGGACAATGAGGTCAGCACAACTGCTCTGCAGGCATTTAATTTGGTAGGCAGCCTCTTCTCTCCCACACTTTCTTTTGGAGCCTCTCAAACACTGAGCTAGCTCTGGTAATGTGTGCATCAACCTCCTATGAGTACATCCCTGAAAAGTATACTGCCAAAGTAAGTGAACTTATCTACAGCATTCAAAATTCCTCTATGTGCTGACCTTTTCTACTACAAAAGACAACAACGAACAAGAGCAAGATAGGTTACGTTTGAGCATCATCAGCATAGAGATGGTGATTAAATCCATAGCAGCTGATAAAATCACCAAATGAAATATTATAAATTATGAGTTGATCCAAATATTCATACTGATCCTTTCAAATGAAATCATACTGACATTGTCCTAGGGAAAAAATCAAGAATGTTAAATCTTAGGCAGGTAAGGGTTGGTTTATTATTATTATTATTTTTCCCTCTTGAACTTGTAGTTTTATTAGTATATGGAATACCCAGTTAGGGAATTTCCTCTATCAGTGTAGGTCAGTAACTGCTCTGTAACAGATAATCTTATAGTTTTCTGGGAACATTGAAAAGTTATGTGACTTGCTAAAGGTCACCCAGTTAATAAGTGACAGACTCAGGAATTGAGACATTAGGCTGTTTATCAAACTAAAGATCTACAGATTAGGTCAGAATTCTTGACCTTATTGTTGTGTAACTGTGAAATCTGGACAGTATACCAGTGCCATGCCATGCCAGGAAACCGAATCATTTCCATTTGAATTGTGTTAGGAAGATTGTGAAGATCACCTGGCAAGATAAGGTACTGGACACTGAGGTCCTTTCTCCAGCTAAACTGACAAGCATTAAAACTCTAGTGCTAAGTGCACAGACCTGATGGGCTGGCCACATTGCTCAAATGCCAAACGTACATTTAATATAAAATACTATTTAAAGGAGAACTTCTATAAAGCAATTGCTCACACAGAAGTTAGAAAAAAATGATACAAGGATACTCTCAAGAACTCACTAAAGAACTTTAGAATCGTTTGTGAGAAATGGGAGATACTGGCACAGAACCACTCCACACAGCATGCCTGAATCAAAGAAGGCACTGCGCTTTATGAGCAAAGAAGAAATGCAGTAGCTCAAAATAAATGCGAGGTGCTCAAATTTAGAGACATCTCCACTTCAAATGTTTTCATGGACTATTTGTGCCTGACCTGTGGGAGAGTGTTCCAAGCTAGGATTGTTCTGATCATCTAGTTGGACACACTGTACATCGACCCCAACATAGTGATGTCATTTTGGTCCTTTCTGGGCACTCAGGAAAATAATAAACCAACCAAAATTATTTTACTTTATTTTGATGATGTTGGCCTATAGATATATAATACTTATCTTAAAGTCCATTGGTATGGGACTCTGTCCTTAATAGTGGAGATGAATGTTCTGCCTTGTGTGAGAGACAGGGTGGAATTGGTGAGAGGTTAGAGAGTTCCAGCCTTTGACGATTCCCTTTGGAACTCTTTGAAGAGCAAGCCACTTTGGTCATTTCTGAGTTCCAGTTCTGAGAGGTAAGATGGAAGAGGCCAACCCCAGGCTGTTGAAGGAAAAGACTCTGGGAAGACATGTGAGGAGCTGGTGGTCTTATTATGTCCCTGTCTCCAGCTTGCTACACTAGAGACTGCAGAGAGCTTCTCCTTAGATGAGAATCAAGTTCCAACTCTTAGTTGAACTGAGTTACCTTATTTTCAATGACAGAATTCCTTCACAGTATTGTCAGGTACATATCATCTTATGTACACCTTCTCTGATACTGTTTTACTATGATTTGGATAAACTGGTTTCTTTGCTATTCATTATAAGTATTTATTGTGGAACTGGTATTTGGTGGGAAAGGATTCAAGTCTTGGTTGGAGTTCCCCTCCCCCAATGATAATAACAAAGAGATCAGAAGTCAGATGGAACCAGATCATATCCCCTAGACTAATAGTATTTAAGGGATAGATAAATATAATTCTAACCTGGTACCCCCATTCTCTGAGGAGAGTAGAGAAGCCTCTGGCCCCAACCTCCTGATGGCAGGAATGAATGTCTCCCTTGGAGAATGGTGAAGGGTTAGAAGAGGGTAGAGATGTTTATTCTGCCTTCCTTCAAACCACACAATGGCAGCCTTCGCTCCAAAGTGGCCTCTCTACACTTTGGGTCTTTCTCTTCACATGGGGCTTTCTCAGTATAGAGAGTACCCTGATCTTGACCTTCCCCCCTTCTTCTGTGCTTGTAAACAGGCTATTCCTTATTTTGGAAATCACTACTTTTTATGCCTTTGACTTTTTAAATCCCTCTCTTCTTGTTGATTTTGAATGTATTTTGGAATAGCTTAATCTTGCTTATATGTAGCTTAAGACATACATTAAAAAAAAAAGTCAATTAGTCCAGGCAAGCAAAGTTTTTGTTTTTAAATCTTAGATATTCAGTCCAAAGTTTTCATGTGCTATGAGTATAGTCATATTATTCTAGATTTCATCTAGGAAAATTTAAACAGAAAGTATAGACAAGAATGATCCAGAATGAAAAGGTATGGAGAGGCTGTGGGCTGCATTGGTAAAAGGTACAGCCTTGATGATGAATAAATCCATCTAAGTATTTAATTGAAAGTTTATTAAATGTAGTGTTTTGTGGTTATATACACTGTACTTTTTTAAGATCTAACCAAAAACATTAATAATAATAATATTAATAATAATTATAATATATAACAGAGAAAGATAATAGATAAAAATGCTTTTGGCCATTCTAGATGTAACTTTGATCTTTAATAGCAATTTAACTTCATCATGGTGTTTTCAAATCTGATGAAAGCAGTGTTATTTTTATGAAACTACTCATTCTTTTTTATGTTGATAGGGCACAGATGTCGTACCAGAAAATTGTTCAGTTATGTGATAGACATGTAATTATCTTGTGTCTAGTCTGCATATCTCTGATGTGAGCATGATTTCCCATGTTTTCCCTGCAATACAAAGTTGCTTTGACATGTACAGTTTCAAACCTAGATGCTTACTTAAGAGAGATCCTAGAATATTAAAAATAAATTCAACAACTCAGTGTCTTACATTTGAGATTTGATGACCATTATTTCATTAGAGAATTACAATCTGAATCTAAATAAAACATTGAGCAGCAACTTTTGTTTTATTTATTCCACTTAATAAATATTTGTTGGATAGAACTGACATCTTTATAATATTTTGAACCTAAAAATTTTGAGGTTTTTTGAATCTGCTTTTCCATAGCTAGTATAGCTGGTAAAATTATTTTTCTTTTCTTACATTTATGGTTAGCAAAGTTGTTATCTGATTGTTGAAATGTTAACTTTAAAAATAACAGTAAAAATGTCTTAAAGCTAAAAGAAAGGTACAAATAAGGGGACCAAGGTAGAAAGTTATAAAACTTACATTTCTGATTAAATGAATAACAGAATCATACACACACACACACACACACACACACACACACACACATATCACATAATAGCAAACAGGTTATGAGGAAACTCATCACTTTGTTTGTTTGTTTGTTTTTCCCTCAAAAAGTATACTTGTAAAAATAGGAAGTGTTAGACTTAGGAGATACCCAATCAGCATCACTACTACATTACTATATTTTTTCCATCACTTGCGTAAGTCAACAATAAATAAATTTAAAAAATCAAACCCTGATTTGTAGTATTTGCCAACTTCCAAAGTTTAAATGTTCACACTGAAAAATTTATAACTGACTCTTGGTATGTGCTGGCTTCAGCACAATACAGCTTCTAGTCATGGTAACTCATGAAAACAATCTGTAGATGTTAGATACATTTTGTTGGAGAAAATATTCACATGAATTTTGATCAATCAATCAAAGTTTATTAAAAGTCTACTGTATTAAGCACTGTACTAAGTGCTGGATTAAAAAAAAAGATCCTCGAAGTATGGGTGTTGGGTTAATTGAACTCTTTTCAATCATTCAACAAGTATTTGAGAACCCAGTATATATAAGGTATATGGTAACTATTCGTTGGCAATGCAAAAGTAAATGCTATCTATTATTATTATAAAATACATTTAAGGCAGCACCTCAGTTTTTTAGCACTTTATTTAGGAAAACCCAAGAAAGCCACATGGAGCAGGAAAACTGCACACCAAATAATGATGCTGCTTTTCCATATAATCTTTAGCTGAGGTATTTAAAGAGCAGATAGGATGGTGATTATTGCTAGTGGGTGTCCTACTAACTGTAGTATCATAGCCTTTTGGCAAGATTAGTTTCTCAGAGTCGCAGGCAGCCCCTATGAGGGCCCTGTCGCCGGTGTGCGATGCCCGACTGGAGCTGCCGCTGCCAACGCCACCGTTGCCGTCATCTCTGGGGACTCTGAGGCTCGCACCGGCCTGGCCCCGCACCTCATGGCCACCAGCGCCTGCTGCTCTACTTTTTCGGCGTCTTCATCTGCTACTTCTATTACGGGATCCTGCAGGAGAAGATCACGAGGGGAAAACACGGAGAGGGTGCCAAACAAGAGAAGTTCACATTTGCCTTAACCTTGGTCTTTATCCAGCGCGTGGTCAATGCAGTATTTGCCAAGATCTGGTGGATCGGACCAGGAACTGGCTCTATGCCGCCTCCTCTCTCCTACCTGGATGCCGTTGGTCTCCAGTGATTCTGCATTACAGTTTGTCAATTATTCAACTCAGGTCCTTGGCAAATCCTGTTAACCTTTTCCAGATATGCTCCTTGAATTGACTCTCCTGAAGAAGAAATACCCAGTGGCTAAATACCTCTGTGTGCTCTTGATAGCTGCTGGAGTGGCCCTCTTCATGTACAAGCCCAAAAAAAGGAGTTGGAGCTGATGATCATTTGGTTGGCTATGTAGAGCTACTTTTCAGCTTTATCTTCATGACAGTTGTGTACTTTGGCCCTCTGACCTGCTCCATCATCACCACAACCTGCAAGTTCTTCACCATCTTGGCATCTGTGATCCTCTTTGCTAACCCTATCAGCCCCATGCAGTGGGTAGGCACTGTGCTGGTGTTCATGGGTCTTGGCCTGAATGCCAAGTTTGGCAAAGGTTCCAAGAAGACATCCCTCTAGGAAGATCCAGGGATTCACTACAAAGCCATTTAACTTATTTTCTCAAATCTCAACATCTCCTTGAGAACTGGACTCAACAAGGCAAGAGGGAGGGTTCTAGGGGTTTTTTTGTTTGTTTGTTTGTTTTGTTTTTAAGAAAGAAATCATAGATTCTAAAAAAGTGATATTGTTGGATTTTGCATTTTTTTAACAGGAATGAGTAATGACTTTTCTTTGTGATAAGATAGAGGGGGGCAGTAACCTAGCCTACCTCAATAAAAAGAAGAGGGAGATTTTGATTAAAAAATTAAAAAAAAAGATTAGTTTCTCAGTAATGGAAGATTTCACCTAAGTTATGAGGATTCAGTGAATGGGGTACCTTTCTTTCACTGCGTGGGTATGCAAGAATGTTTTTCTTTAGATACATTCATTATTATATGCTCTAGTCGACAAGCATTTATTAAATGTCTAGCATGTGTGTCAGTCACTTTGCTAAATGTTAGGGATAATACAAAAAAGGTAAAAATAGCCCTTGTTCTCTAGGAGCTCACAGTCCAATGAAAATGCTCTGATGGAAAAGCTGTCAAGGGGGCTACTGGAGTAGATGTTTGTCTTCCTTCTTGTTACCTTCACCAAGGGTTCTATATTATATGGTTGTGTGTGTACCTTCCCTACAATGTTGTGAAAACCCTATTTGCCAGTAGAATTAGTCTGTGGTTACAGGACAATTCAAATACAGTCTAGGCTATATTCCATAAAGGTGATTAGATTATTACTTTGTCTCATTCATCTCAGGAGACATTGGGGATGATCTAATTTTACATTTCCATCACTAGCATGGAAACAAGAAAAGAACTCAGTACTTAGACTAGGGTGGAAGGTATATAGAATATTCAAAATGGACAAAGTGAGCCTAATTCCTAGAAATAGGCTACAAATTCAGACTGGGACCAGCAAAAAAGATGCCTTAATGCTGAGCACCTTTAGTTTTGAATGTATTAATACTTTTACTTTCCCTTACTGGATTGGTCCTAGTGCCTAGATGGGGGATAGTAGGAAGGGATCTCACTCAGTGTAGAGAAAAAAGTGATTCAAGTTAACCTTTAAGTATGGAAAAGGGTACAACTATAATTATATAAGTATGCTTGAAAGTGTTCTCTCATGTAAGCATTTCTCTGAGTTCTACTGAAGAGACAAGCATCTGGTAAGGAATCCCACAGAAAGAAGCAACTGTGTTGAATGAATTTGTGTTATCATCATACTTTAGCATTTAGGAAAAATACTGTAACTGTGTTTGGCAAGCTTCCCTTTCCCTCTCAATGGCCCCAGTAGGACATATATTCTGTAGAAAAACAAGTCTGTGAGGGCACAGCAATTCAGACAAAGCTCAGGCTTCATTCTTCAAGGGTGATTGGTATGAAACTCTATTCTTCCTTATAACCCTGCCCTTCAGGCCTTGATAATTTGAAAGCTAAAATAAATGGAGCTATTCATTTAAATGCAAATTCTTTATACAGAATATAAAGAAATCTACAAAATGACCACAGATGTTCAAATCATTTTATAACTAAATATTAAATTAAATCCCCAATCACTCACAATACACAGCATTGTGGTTTTTTTTTTCATTAAATGTAGAAGAGATTGCTTTTTAAAAACCCCTACTTTGATTTTCCATAGGTTATTGCCTATATTGGGACTAGATGCATGGCAAAGGAAATATAAATAGTATGGCTAAGACCAAAAGACTCTATAAACATAATGAGGAAGAAGAGTCAAACTGGGAAGGTGTCTGCAA
The DNA here is from genome assembly GCF_900497805.2 of Vombatus ursinus. Lineage (NCBI taxonomy): Eukaryota > Metazoa > Chordata > Mammalia > Diprotodontia > Vombatidae > Vombatus > Vombatus ursinus. The sequence continues at coordinate 10,658,243 of NW_020954687.1, forward strand.
TGGGCAGTAGGAAGGGAATTTAGACAAGTGGTTGAGGCACAAGGGGAATTTTTCATTTAAATGGGCAGTAGGTATCAGAGAGATCTAACATTAAAGAGAAAATAAAGTTTAGTTTACTGATAGCAGACACCATAAAATAGGAAGGAGGAATCTTTGTAGTCTGGGAGCAGGTAGTACGATGCCAAGAGGCTAGTCCTTATGAGAATTAGTAGGCTACTACTAAGAAGAATTAAAAAAAAATTTTAAAAAGGAAACTAGAACTGGGACAGTGATCAGGATGAGTTTGAATGGAAAAAGATGACAGTTGATTTGCTAGAAGCAGATTATCAGTCAATCAAAAAGATTTATTAAGCAATTACTGTGTGCTAGACACTGCATTAAGCACTGAGGATACAAAGAAACAAAAACAGTTCTTCTCCTCATAGAGCTCATATTCTAATGGAGGATATAACATATAAATAGGTACATTACATATATATGTGTGTATGTCTGTGTATGTAGAGTGTGTGTGTGTGTATTCTGTATACACATATACATATGTACTCTGAAAATTCATAAAATGGAGATGAAGTGTTTGGTATTTGTGAAGAATAGCAAACTGGCCATTTTAGCTTGATTGGCAAGTGTGCTGAGAGAAGTAAAAGTAAGAAAATGGGAAAGTTAAGAAGGGATCAGGTTATGCAAAGCTTTAAATGCCAATATATAAATTTTATATTTGATCTAGGAGGTAATAGGGAGCCACTGAAATTTACCAGTGGAAAATATATGACATAGTCAGACCTATGATTTAGGAAAGTCACTTTGTCAGCTAAGTTGAGAATAGATTAGAATAGGGAGAAATTGAGACAGTGAGACCAATTAGAATGTCTCCCAATATTGCAGAAGAAAAATGATAAGAGTCTGAACTAGGGTGTTGGCCGGATGAATGGAGAGAGAGGATATGTACAAGAAATATTATGAAGGAAGAAGTAACAATGTTTAATTATAAATTGGATATATAAGGTTGACATGAATGAAGAGCCAAGGATAATACCAAAGTTGTTAGGCTAGATGACTGGGAGGGTGGTAATAACCTTGAAAAACATAGGGAAGTTTCATAGAGGAGAGTATTTAAGGGAAAAGATAATGAGTTGAGTTTTAGATATGTTAAATTTGAGTTGTCTAGGGACTTCCACTTCTGGAAGCCAAAATGGCAGAGTAAAAAGGTAGTTGCTCTCACCCTCACCTATCAACTTCTGAAAGCCTAGAAAATATCACCCCAGGAAAAACCCTGGAACAGCTGAAGCAGAAGAAAGATGGGGAGCAGCAGTCCAGTAATCCAGGTAGGTTGAGGGATTAATGGGAAAGGCCCCTCTTGACCTGGAGGGAACAGGAGGCGTCCCAGCAAGCTAGTGGAAAGTCTCACTTTAGGACACCAGGAGGAGATCCTGAAACCCAGGTAATAGAGCAGGCAAACACCAACACCTGGATCTCCAAGTGCCTCACTGAGGGTGGGGAACTGGTGGAAACCAGCTCAGAAAACCACCATGTGCCTTGGCATTCTACAGCAAATGGGTCTCCCAGTGGCTCAGCAAAAACAAGGGAAGAAGCACTAAAAAGGGGCCCAGGTGGATTAACACCCTGCAACATCCATCTGAAAGGAGCTGAAGAAAGTGAAAAGAAAGGAAAAGCAGGCAACCTAGAGTTGACCTAGAGTTCCAGCCTTGCTAATTCCAGCCGAACACCAGGTATGCTGCCAGAACCCTATACCTCCAATTGCCAACATAAGAGGCCCAAGCACACAAAGCCAGTGACCAAGACCTAGGCTCCCAACACAAGGAGCTTGGGTAAGCGACCTCTGCTCCCCAGCAGGACAGCTCAATCTCTTTAAAGGCCAGGGAATAAGGAAACAGCATGAGCAAAAAGAAATATACCATAGATTTATATTATGAGAACAGTGAAGATCAAGGAAGAAATTCTGAAGAGGACAACATTGTCAACAAACCCACATCTAGAACCTCAAAAGCTAATATGAAATGGTCTGAAGCCCAAAAAGCCTTCTTAGAAGAGCTCAAGAAGGATTTTAAAAGTCAAATGAGAGAGGTAGAAGAGTCCTTAAAAAATACAATTGGCCAACTGGAAAGAAAGTACACTCAAGAAAACAAGTCCCTAAAAAATGCAATTGACCAACTCGAAAAAAAGTACAATGAAGAAAACAAATCCCTAAAAATTAGCCAAATGCAGAAGGAGGTACAAAATCTAATAGAAGAAAACAATTTGTTAAAAAATAGAATGGGACAAAAGGAAGATAATGACTCTATGAGAGAGCAAGAATCAGTCAAACAGAAACAAAAAAAGTGAAAAGTAGATGAAAATGTAAAATACCTCATTGGTAAAACAACTGACTTGAAAAAACGATCCAGGAGAGACAATTTAAAAATTATTGGACTACGCGAAATTAAGGATGAAAAAAGAGCCTGGACAGTAACTTTCAGGAAATCAAAAGGAAAACTGTCCTGAGTTTCTAGAACCAGAGGGTAAAATAGTGAAAGAAAGAATTCACTGATCACCTCCTGAAAGAGATCCCAAATTGAAAACACCAAGGAATATAGTAGCCAAATTCCAAAATTACCGTCAAAGAGCAAATACTGCAAGCAGCCAGAAAGAAACTATTTAAATATCATGGAACCACAGTCAGGATTACACAGGACCTTGAAGCTTCTACATTAAAAGACCATATGGCATGGAACATGATATTCCATAAGGCAAAGGAGCTTGGATTACAACTAAGGATCAACTACTCATCAAAAATGAGCATGATCTTTCAGGGGAGGTGGTGGATATTCAATGAAATAGGGGTCTTCCAAACCTTCCTGATAAAAAAGACCAGAGCTAAACAGAAAATTTGATCTTCAAGTATAAGACTCAAGAGAGATCTAAAAAGGTAAATGAGACAGAAAGATACAATATGTTGTTAATAAGGGCAAACTGTTTACTTCCCTATAAGGGATGACATTTGTAATTCTTGAGAACTGTATTGTTATTACATCATGTTGAAAGAGTATACATAGAGAGGGTGGATATAAGTTGACTTTGATGTAATGATAAAAAAAATCTAATCAAAAGGGTTAAATGGATCCAAGCGGATTAATTTGATCTAAAAAAATGTACTGAGAAAGGAGGAGGCAGACAAGGGTAAATTACATTACAGGAAAAAACACAAAAACCTATTACAGCAGAGGGAAAGAAGGGAGGGGGATGAGCATTGTTTGAACCTTACTTTCACCAGATTTGGCTCAAGACAGAAATAACATAATCAGTTAGGTATAGAAATATAACTTGCCCTATGGGCAGTAGGAGGGAAAAGGAGAAAGAAAAGGGAATAGGGATAGAAGGGAGGGAAGAATCAGTAAGGGGAAAAGGGAAGAAAAGGGAAAAGGCTAAGAGAAGGGAGGAGGGACTGGGGGAGGCAGTGGTCAAAAGCAAAACGCTAGTGAGGAGGTAAAAGGAGAAAGAAAAGCATAAACAGGGGTGGGGGGAAGGAAGAGAGAAAGACACAGATAGTAATCATCATTGTTAATGTGAATGGGATGAACTCTCCCATAAAACAGAAGAGGATAGCAGAATGGATTAAACACCATAATCCCACAATATGTTGTTTACAGGAAACACATTTGAAAAAGAGTAACACATACAGGATAAAGACAAAAGGCTGGAGCAGAATATATTATGCTTCACCTGAAGTAAAAAAAAGCAAGGGTGGAAATCCTGATCTCAGACAAAGCGAAAGCAAAAAATAGATCTTATCAAAAGAGATAAGGAAGGAAACTACATTCTGCTAAAAGGCACCATAGACAATGAAGTAATATCACTACTAAACATATATGCACTAAATTACATAGCAGCCAAATTCTTAGAAGAGAAGTTCAAGGAGTTACAGGAAGAAATAGACAGCAAAACTATACTGGGACCTCAACCTCCCACTCTCTGAACTAGATAAATCTAACCACAAAATAAAGAAGAAAGAAGTTAAAGAGGTGAATAGAACATTAGAAAAGTTAGGTAAGTTAGACCTCTGGAGAAAACTGAATGAGGATAGAAAGGAATATACTTTTTTCTCAGTGGTACATGGCACATTCACAAAAATTGGTCATGTACTAGGGCATAAAAAACTCACAAAGTAATGCAGAAAAGCAGAAATATTAAATGCATCCTTAGATCATTACACAATAAAATTATATGTAATAAAGGCCAAGGAAAGATAGACTAAAAAATAATTGGAAACTTAATAATCTAATCCAAAAATGATTGGGTCAAACAACAAACCATAGAAACAATCAATAACTTCATTCAAGAGAATGACAATAATGAGACAACATACCAAAACTTATGTGATGCAGTAAAAGCAATTCTTAGGGGAAGTTTTATATCTCTAAATGCTTACATAAATAAAATAGAAAAAAAGATCAATGAATTGGGCATATGACTAAAAAAACTAGAAAAAGAACAAATTAAAAATCCTCAATTAAACACCAAATTAGAAATATTGAAAACCAAAGGAAAAATTAAGAAAATTGAAATTAAGAAAACTATTGAGCTAATAAATAAAACTAGGAGCTGGTTTTATGAAAAAAACAATAAAATAGATAAATTTTTTGGTAATTTAATTTAAAAAAGAAAGAAGGAAACCAAATTACTAGTATCAAGAATGAAAAAGGTGAATCTGCCACCAACGAAGAGGAAATTAAAACAACAATTAGGAATTATTTTGCCCCACTATGTGCCAACAAATTTGACAATCTTAGTGAAATGGATGCATATTTACAAAAACATAAATTGCCCATATTAACAGAAGAGGAAGTAAAATACTTAAATAACTACATCTCAGAAAAAGAAATTGAACAAGTAACTGATGAACTCCCTAGGAAAAAATCTCCAGGGCCAGACGGATTTACAAGCTAATTCTATCAAACATTTAAAGAACAATTAATTCCATTACTCTATAGACTATTTGGGAAAATAGGTGAAGAAGGAGTCTTACCAAATTCCTTTATGATACAAATATGGTGCTGATACCTAAACCAGGAAGAGTCAAAACAGAGAAAGAAAACTATAGACCAATTTCTCTAATGAATATAGATGCAAAACTTTTAAATAAAATATTAGCAAATAGATTACAGCAACTTATCACAAGAATAATATACTATGACCGGGTAGGATTTATACCAACAATACAGGACTGGTTCAATATTAGGAAAAGTATCAGCATAATTGATCATATCAACACCAAAACTAACAGAAACCACATGATCATCTCAATAGATGCAAAAAAAGGTTTTGACAAAATACACCACCCATTCCTATTAAAAACACTACAGAGCAGAGGAATAAATGGAATCTTCCTTGAAATAATAAATAGCATCTACTTAAAACCTTTAGCAAGCATTTTATGTAATGGAGCCAAACTAGAAGCATTTCCGATAAGATCGGGGGTGAAACTAGGATGTCCATTATCATCACTGTTGTTCAATATTGTACTGGAAATGTTGGCTTTAGCAGTAAGAGAAGAAAAAAGAAATTGAAGGTATTAGAATAAGCAAAGAAGAAACAAAGCTATCACTCTTTGCAGATGACATGATATACTTAGAAAATCCTAGAAAAATGAATGAAAAACTACTTGAAATAATAAACAACTTTAGCAAAGTTGCAGGCTATAAACTGAACCCACATAAATCCTTGGCTTTTCTATATATTACCAACAAAGCCCAACAGCAAGAGATAGAAAGAGAAATTTCATTTAAACTTACTGTAGACATTATAAAATATTTAGGAGTCTACCTCCTGAAACAAACCCAGGAACTCTATGAATACAATTACAAAACTCTTTTCACACAAATAATGTCAGATCCAAATAATTGGAAAAACATCACTCATTGGTAGGCCGAGCTAATACAATAAAAATGACAATTCTACCTAAGCTAATTTACTTATTCAGTGCCATACCAATCAAACTACCAAAAAGTATTTTATAGAGTTAGAAAAAATAATAACAATATTCATTTGGAAGAACAAAAGGTCCAGAATATCAAGGAAACTAATGAAAAGAAATGCAGGGAAGGTGGCCTAGCCATTCCAGATCTTAAATTGTATTATAAAGCAGCAATCATCAAAACTGCTTGGTACTGGTTTAGAAATAGAGTGGTAGATCAGTGAAACGGGTTAAGTATTCAGGACACAGTAGTTAATGACTATAATAATCTATTATTTGATAAACCCAAAGACCCCAGCTTCTGGGATAAAAACCCACTCTTTGAAAAAAACTGCTGGGACAACTGGAAAAGAGTAATGCAGAAACTAGGCATTGATCAAAATCTCACATCCTATACCAAAATAAAGTCAAAATGGGTTCATGATTTAGATATAAAGGCTGATACGGTAAGCAAACTGGGAGAGCAAGGAATAGTTTACCTATCAGATCTATGGAGAACAGAAGAATTCTTGACCAAACAGGAGATAGAGAACATTACAAAAAGCAAAATGGATAACTTTGATTATATTAAACTGAAAAGTTTTTGCACAAACAAAGCCAATGCAACTATGATTAGAAGGAAGGTAAAAAATTGGGAAAGAATGTGTAATTTGTAATATATCTACATATACTGTAGATGACTTCCTCAAGGAATTTTCCATCCTTTACAGTAAGTCTTCTCTCTGTTAAGTATCAGCTATTTATCCTGTATATAGGTTCTTTGGTATATATTTCTTTGCATGTTGTCTCCCACACTAAATTTTAAGTGCCTTGAAGGCGGGGGCATTATATATATATATATATAACACATACATACATATATATATATACATATACATATATACATACATATATATGTAATATGTGTGTGTGTGTAAGCAAAATAAGTAAAATAAAATAAGTAAAATAAGTAAATAGTTTGTCTCCATTTTCATTAACACACCCTCTCCAAACAATGGCCCTATCCTTATCACTCCTTTAACCTTCCATTTGCTCCCATGATAGCAAAGAAAAACTTTTTTGTTAACATGAGAATTCATTATTCAGTTCATTATGAGTGATAGAATTTGTGGCATTATTATTATTATTATTATTATTATTATTATTATTATTATTATTAT
>NW_020954687.1:10665380-10784369 GCF_900497805.2 Vombatus ursinus
ATTATTATTATTATTATTATTATTATTATTATTATTATTATTATTATTTGGTAAATAATATTTTATTTTTTCCAATTACAAGTAATGATAGATTTCAACATTCTTTTTTTGTAAGACTTTGAGTTTCAATTTTTTTCTTCTTCCTTCCCTCCCATACCCCCTCCCAAAGACAATAAGAAATCTGATAGAAGTTTTACATGTGCAATCATGTAAACATTTCCATATTAATCATGTTGTAAAAGAAGAAACAGAACAAAAGAGAGAAGGCACACACACACAGACATGAAAATAGTATGCTTTAATTTGCATGCAGACTCCACAGTTCTTTCTCTGAATGTGGATAGCATTTTCCATCATGAGTCTTTCAGAATTGATTTGGATCATTGTACTGCTGAAAAAAACTAAGTCGATGTTTCTTATTCATTGCACAATGTTGCTGTTGCTGTGTGTGATGTCCTCTTGGTTATGCTCACTTCACTTCCCATCAGTTCATGTCTTTCCAGGCTTTTCTGAAATCTACCTGCTTGTCATTTCTTATAGCACAATAGTATTCCATTGCATTTATATACCATGATTTGTTCAGCTATTCACCAGTTGATGAACATTCCCTTCATTTCTAATTGTTTATCACCACAAAAAGAGTTGCTATAAATATTTTTGTACATGTGGGTCCTTTTCCTTTCTTTATAATCTCTTTGGGATACAGACCTAGAAGTAATATTGCTAGGTCAAAGGCTATGCACAGTTTTTATACACCTTCGGGAATAATTCCAAAGTTCTCTCCAGAATGGTTGGATCAGTTCACAACTCCACCAACAATGCATTACTGTTCCAATTTTCCTACATCTCCAGCATTTATCATGTTCTTGTTTTGTCATGTTAGCCAATATGATAAGTGTGATGTGATACCTCAGAGTTGTTTTGATTTGTATTTCTCTAATCAACAATGATTTACATTTACAATGAGCATTTTTTTCATATAACTAGAGACAGCTTTAATTTCCTCAACCAAAAACTACCTGTTCATATCATTTGACCATTTATCATTTGGGGAATGACTTGTATTCTTATAGATTTAACTCAGTTATCTATATATTTGAGAAATGAAGCCTTTATCAGAAATACTTGCTATAAAAATTGTTTCCCATTTTTCTGCTTTCCTTCTATTCTTCGTTGTGTTGGTTTAATTTGGGTAAAACCTTTTTAATTTCATGTAATCAAAATTACTAATTTTGTATTCCATAATGTTCTCTATCTCTTGTTTGGTCATACATTCTTTCCTTCTCCATAGATCTGACAAGTAAATTATTCCTTGTTCTCCTAATTTGCTTATGGTATCACCCTTATCCCCAAATCACGTACCCATTTTGATCTTATCTTGATATACAGTGTGAGATGTTCGTCTATGCCTAGTTTCTGGCATACTATTTTCAAGTTTTCCCAGCAGTTTTTGTGAAATAGAGTTCTTATCCCAGAAGTTGGAGTCTTTGCATTTATCAAACAGTTGATCACTATAATGATTTACTATTGTGTCTTCTGTACCTAACCTATTCCACTGATCTACAATGCTATTTCTTAGCCTGTACCAAATAGTTTTGATGATCGATGCCTTGTTTTGTTTTTTTTTTTTTGATGAATCCTGTTGATTTTCTTGATTTTTTGTTCTTCCAGTTGAATTTTGTTATTTTTTGGTTAAATAATTTTTGGTAGTTTGATTGTTATGGTACTGAATAAGTCAATTAATTTAGGTAGAATAGTCATTTTTATTATATAAGCTTGACCTACTCATAAGCAATTGATATCTTTCTAGTTATTTAGATTTGATTTTATTTGTGTGAAAGTGTTTTGTAACTGTGTTCACATAGTTCCTGGGTTTGTCTTGGCAAAGAGACTCCTCAATATTTTATATTGTTTATAGTTATTTGTAATGGAATTTCTCTATCTCTTGCTGAGCTTTGTTGTTAATATATATAAATGCTCATGATTTATGTGGGTTTATTTTATATCCTGCAACTTTGCTAAAGTTGTTCATTATTTCAAGTACTTTTTTAATTGATTCTCAAAGATTCTGCAAGTATACCATCATATCATCTGCAAAGAGTGATAGTTTCGTTTCTTCATTGCCTGTTCTAATTCCTTCAATTTCTTTTTCTTCTCTTATTACTAAAGGTAACATTTCTAGTAAAATATTTGACCATAGCAGTGTAATGGGTGTTCACCCTTGACCTTATTGGGAAAGCTTCTAGCTTATCCCTATTACAGATGATGCTTGCTGTTGGTTTTAGATAGACGCTACTTATCATTTTAAGGAAAGCTCCATTTATTCCTACACTTCCTAGTGCTTTTAATAGGAATAGGGCTGTACTTTGTCAAAAACTTTTTCTGCATCTAAAGATACAATTATTTTCTTATTGATATCATCAATTTTGCTAATAGTTTTTTTCTAACATTGAACCAGCCCTGCATTCCTGGTATAAATTTGACCTGGTCATAGTGTATTATCTTTGTGATAATGTACTGAAATCTCTTTGCTAATATATTATTTAAAATATCCTTCCTCTGTTTTGACTCTTCCTGGCTTAGTTATCAGTACCTTATTTGTGTCAAAAAGAATTTGGTAAACCTCCTTTTTCACCTATTTTTCCAAATAGTTTATATAGTATTGGAATTAATTTTTCTTTAAATATTTGGTAGAATTCATTTGTAAATCCATTAAGCCCTGGGGATTTGTTCTTAGGGAGTTCATTTATGGTTTGTTCAATTTCTTTTTCTAAAATGTGGTTATTTAAATATTGTATTTCCTCTTCTGTTTAATCTGGGAAATTTATATTTTAGTAAATATTCATTCATTTCACTTAGAATGTCAGATTTATTGGCATACAGTTAGACAAAGAAGCTTTTAATTATTGCTTTAATTTCCTCTTCATTGGCCATGAATTCACCATTTTTTGATACTATAATTTGGCTTCCTTCTTTTTTTAAATCAAATTAACCAAAGGTTTATCTACTTTACAGTTTTTTTTTATAAAACAGCTCTTAGTTTTATTTATTAGTTTCAATAGTTTTCTTACTTTCAATTTTATTAATCTCTCCTTTCATTTTCAGAATTCCTAATTTGGTATTTAATTGGAGATTATACCTCCCCTTTTCCTCTTCTCCCAGTAAAATCTTTTTTACACTTCTTAATTTTTTTTAAATCATCACATCAAAGTTAACTTATACCCACACACTCTGTCGATGTATACTCCTTCTAGCTGACCAAATAGAGATATAATTTTTAAGAGTCATAAGTATTATCTTCCCATGTAGGGATGTAAACAGTTTAACCTTATTGAATACCAAGGTTTTGGTTTTTTTTTTTCTTTCCTGTTTACCTTTTTGTGCTTTTCTTGAGCCTTGCATTTGAAGATCTAATTTTCTGTATAACTCTGGTCCTTTCATCAGGAAAGCTTGAAAATCCCCTATTTCATTGAATGTTCATCTTTTCCTCTGAAAGATTATGCTAATTTTTTCTGGGTAGTTGATTCTTGGTTGCAATCCAAGCTTCTTTGCCTTCTATAATATCATAATCCAAGCCCTCTAATCCTTTAAAGTAGAAGTTGCTAAATCCTGTGTAATTCTCATCATGTTTCCTTGATATTTGGATAGTTTCTTTCTGGCTGCTTGCAGTATTTTCTCCTTGACCTGATACATCTGGATTTTGGCTAAAATATTCTTTGGCATTTTCATTTCAGGATCTCTTTCAGGAGGTGATTGGTGGATTCTTTCCATTTCTACTTTACCCTCTGGTTCTAGGACCTCAGGGCAGTTTCCCTTGATTATTTCTTGAAAGATGTTATCCAGGATCTTTTTTTGATGATGGCTTTCAGGTAGTCCAAAAATTATTATATTGTCTTTCCTGGATCTATTTTCTAGGTCAGTTGTTTCTCCAATGTGGTATTTTACACTTTCTTCTACTTTTTTTTTCCATTCTTTTGATTTTGTTTGACTGATTCTTGGTATCTCATAGAGACATTAGCTTCTACTTGCTCAATTCTAATTTTTAAGGAATTATTTTCTTCAATTAGCTTTTGTATCTCCTTTTCCATTTAGGCAATTCCACTTTTAAAGAAATTGTTTTCTTCAGTGGACTTTTTTTTCCCAATTTGACCAATTCTATTTTTTAAGGAGTTATTTTCTTCAGTCAATTGTTGTGCTTCCCTTTCCAAGCTGTTGACTCTTTTTTTCCTAATTCTTTTGCATCCCTCTCATTTCTTTTCCCAATTTTTCTCCTACCTCTCTTACTTGATTTTTAAAATTCATTTTGAGCCTTTCCAAGAGGACTTTTTTGGTCTTGAGAACAATTCATAGTACCCTTTGAGGCTTCACATTGCAGGTATTTGCCATTATTGTCCTCTTCTGTGTTATGTGTTTTGATCTTCCCTGTAACCGTAGTAGTCTTGTATGATCAGGACTTATTTTGTTTTTTTGCTCATTTTTAAAAATTGAGGTCTGCTCCTGGGGTGCAGCAGTCACTGTCCCAAGCCTGCACTTGGAGCAGGGGCCTATTTATTAGCTTTCCACACTACGATGTCTGGGGCTGGTGGCTTGCCCACTGCATTAGAGTGGAGTGGCTTAGTCATGCATGTCTTGGATTCTGGGGTTGGCAGTTTGCCTCCTGCACTGGGGCTGGAGGCCTCACGGCTGGCTTGCTGTGCCACTGGTCTTCTAAGTCCAAACTGTGGGGCCTAGGTTGCTGATCTGTACTATGGCTAAGAGCTCCTGCTGACTTGCCTGGACACTACCTGTGCTGGGCTGCACTCCCTTTTACCCAAGTGAGACAGACCTTTCCTAAAATCCTTCTAAGTTATCCTGGGATGGAAAATTGTTTCACTCCATCTTTTTGTGGATTCATTTGCTCCAGAATTATTTTAGAGGCTTGATTTAACATTGTTTATGATGGAAACTGGGGAGATCTCAGCCAACTTCCTGGCTTCTCTATGCCATTTTAACTGTACCCTTCTCCCCTCTGCCCCTGGCAGGGGCATCTTTTGCCTCTTTTTCTAGCTCTGGCATCTAGCACAATACCTGGTGATAATAGATACTTAATATGGATTGATTAATTGATAAGAAGGGGAATGGAAAATATGGGATAATAATTAGCAAGGATGATAGGACCACATGAGCATTTTAAAGGATAAGGGAAAGATGGGCATGCTTGTATGCAGGTGATAGTAGAGAGACCAAAGAAAAGAGAGTGAGGGATAATAATGGGAGAGGATGGAACCAAGGGTGCCTATACAGGGGCTGATCTTGGCAAAGAGAGGGGTTATCTTGTCATAAGAGAGAAGAGTGAAGGAGGAGATAAGGAGGGAAAATAACTGACCAATATAAGTTGAGGAGGAAGGGGAAAGAGTAAGCTCTCTACAAATATATTTTTGAAGTATCAGATAAGATCTTTAGCAGAGCAGCTGATTTGTTAAGTAGTGGAATAATTGTCTTACTGTAGTGAGAACCCAGTCATTATTAGTCAACATAATTTTATAATGGATCCAATCAGCACAATTTTGGGATATCCAGCCCTTTTAAGCAGCACTAAGAACAAAGGAAGTAGATGATATAAGTAATCCAGGATTGGTTCAGAGTCAGACCATGTGTAATACCAATTTCTTTAATCTTTGGATCATTCTATCCTTTTATCTGCTTTGCTTAAAGATTGAATTAATCTTAATCATAGATGTAACAAAAATTATGTCACTTGAGATAAAGATTGTTTGGTCATAAGGTTGAGGAAGGGTATAATATATGGCCATATTAACACGAGGTTGTTGTCACATAAAAACAGAAGTCAGAGGAATTAAGGATATCTGGGAACTTGAAGACCAGTGTATTTGAAAGCATCAAAGGAATGTGACTGTACACCAGGCATTGAAGATGAGTGACAGTAACCTGAAGGTCCATAGACAATTCAATTCAACAAATGTCTACTAAGCAACTACTATGTATAAGAAACTATGTCAGGTACCATGAATACAAAGGCAAAAAAAAATTCATTCTTTCCCTAAAGGAGCTTATAAGTTACCAGTCAAATACAAAATTCACACATTTGAATAAATATAAAACGTATACAGATTTCTCAAAACTGTATATCATAAGTTGCCATCGATGTGTTTGCCTTCAATTATGAGTCAGGGAAAGCAATTAATTAAAAACAAAGGCATGTAATGAAATGAAATAATAAGAAAAATGACAACAAAATGTTTCCCTCTAGAACCTGGGGAACACTCTCCCCCAAACACTAAGAATCAGTGGAAGGGTTGGATGTAATTAAGGAACACATGTTGAGGATCACACATTCAGTCAATGAGCATTTATTAAGTGTGTTCTGTGCCAGGCACTGTGCTATGTCTGGGGATACAAAGAGAGGTGGCAGATAATGCCTGCTCTCAATGAAATCACAAACTTGTGGGTAAGACAACAAGCAAACAAATATGAATAAATAAGTATATATGAGATACACTGGAAATAATTACCCAAGGGAAGGCAAAAGAATTAAAAGGGATTGGGAGAGACTTCCTTTAGAATATGAGATTTTAGTTGGAACCTAAAAGAAACCAGGGAAGTCAGAAGTCAGATATGAAAAGGGCAAACATTCTAGGTATGGGGGAATAGCCAAAGAAAATGCTGTGATTGGAGAGATGGAGTGTCTTGATAATGAAACAGCCAGGAAATCAAGTTCAGTGGATCTGTGAATATGTTGGGAAGAACAAGGAATTAGAAGATTGGAAAGGTTTGGGGAGGTGGGTAGATTACAAAGGGATTTGAACAAAAAACAGGATTTTGTATTTGAGTAGGTCAGTAACATGGTTTTTTTTGGGAAAATCACTTGGGCAATCGATTAGAAGAAAGATTGGATAGAGGAGTGACTTGAGACAAGCAGACTCACTAGTTGGCTATTGTTATAGTCCAGTTATAAGGTAATGAGGGCTCATACCAGCATTGTAGTTTTATTAGAGGAAGAAGGGAGCTGTATTTAAGAGATGTTGCAAAGGTAAAATTGGCTGGCCTTGGCAATGATTGGATATAGAAGGGCTTGAGAGTTAGTGAGGCATTGAAGATGACACCTAGTTTGTGATCCAGGATGACTGGGAAAATGGTTGTGTCCTCAACAGTAATAGGGAAGTGCAGAGGGCATGTTTTAGGGAAGAGATAATAAAGTTCCATTTTATATTGTTGAGTGTTAAGATGTCCACTGGACATCCAGTTCAAGATGTCTAAAAGGCAGTTGGAGATATGAGAATGGGGTTTAAGAGAGAAAGGGCAGGATAGGTAGATTTGAGAATCATCAGCATAGAAATGATATCCATGGGAGATGGATCCATGGGAGATTATAAAAACAGATGGCCAATTCACTTACATGACAGTGAATCTCCCACCTTCAATGCTACAGGGCTACACACATCTTCTCACGATGTCGCTATGCTGCTCTTGCTAGGCCTGTGCTGGTGTCCTGTCTCTTCTAGATATTGTTCCAGCAGATTCTGCTCTAGCGAATGTCACCACAGTGTGGTCTCTGCCAGATCCTGTTCAGATATAATCTCTCCCACCTCCAGATTCTGACTCAGTTGAATTCCGTGGCTATCTTTTCAAAGGAGGAGTGGGTGTTGCCATTCTCTTCTACATAAATAAAATACATCAAAGCTGCCTCCTGCCCCCTATCTCTTTTACAAAAAGTCATAAAACCTTTGCTCTAAAACCAGCAAGACAGTATCCCCTATCTTTTTCTCTCAAAATCTTGGCTACTGAAACTTCTCTTTTCCCTAGCATTTGTCAATGTCTTTATAACAAAAGAACAGGATTTTCCCAGTTAGTTAATTGCCTTAAACTAAATGCAACCTTTAGAATTCTCTTCTTAGTGTAGGGATTAGGTTTCTAGGTTCTGCTAAATACCATATATGTCTTTCGATTGTTATTGTGCTATATATACTAGATAATGGCAACTTTGGGATTTGGAGTTCCCATTTTTCAAAGCCTAAGTCAGATTTAGATTTAGAGATGGAAGAGACCTTAGAGGTCATAGAATTCAGCTCCTTTCTTTTACAAATGAGGAAACTGAGGCACAGAGAGGTTAAAGTAATTTGCCCAGTTAGTAAGTGTTAGTAAGTGTCTAAGGCAGCCTCCAAGTCTGTGCACTGCCCACTATGCCCCTTAGCTGCCAAAAAAGGCAAAAAGACAAGATAATGTATTTTGCTATCCTTTCTTATGTAGATGTAGCCAAATAAATTTTGTAAGTGTCTTTAGTGTATTCTTTACATCTAAAAAGTAATTTCAGTAAAAAGAGTGATAGAAATTGGAGGCATCAGGAAAAGACCCACTATAAGATGTACCACCAGGTGTATACTTTGAAAGAAGCTAGAGATACTAATCCCCGGAATCACTGCCTAGTCACCTTCAAAGTAGAATAAAGGATCAGAAAAGGACTTAACTGTAGCAGCAAATACATATGTAGCAGATCGAATACATATCTATTTTTTCAGGACCAGTCTAATTAAGTTGAGACGTTTATTAACATGTTGGCCATAGGTTAATATACATACATACATATATATATATATATATACACACACACATACATATTTGCCACAGTAACTTAAAAAATCAGCTGTATTAATATCTCTTGTTTATACATATCCTAAATTCCTTTTCTCACTCTCTTCTCCCAGAGAATCATCTCATATAACAAAGAATTTCACAATAACTTTCAGAGACCATGTATTACTTAGCAGAGAGGTTGTGATCAGAGTTGCTGGAGGTTGTGAAATCACAGATCCTCTCAGTAGTAAGATAAGCAGTCTATTAGCATTTCCTCTTCTTAATTAATACAGATGTAATTTTCTGATTTAACATCTCAGCCTTTATCTCTCTGCTAACCTCCAGACTCATGTAGCTAATGTTTATTGGACATCTTGAACTGGATGTCCAAAAGAAATCTTAAACTAACTAATCTCAAACTGAACTCATTATCTTTCTCCTAAAACACTCCCTTCTTCTAAGATTCCCAATTTTATCCTCCCAGTTATCTAGAATATGTTGCTAAGGTTAATTATTATTGGCATTAGTCTAAGTACCTCAATCTTTACTCACTTCACATATCTAATCCATTTCAAGTCTTGTTTCTACCTTCCCATTATCTTCCATATAGATAGCCTGTCTCTCTTCTCACACAGCTGTAACTCTGCTTTAGGATCTTATCAGCTCATGCCTGGCCTATTGCAATAATTTTCTTATTGGTCTCCCTCCCTCAAGTGTCTAACCACTCCTGTCCATCTTTCACTCATGCTAAAGGGATCCATTCCTAAAGTTCAGATGTGACCATATCACTCCTCTACCCAATAAACTCTGGTGCCTCTTTATTATCTCTAGTGTGAAATGTGTGTGTGTGTGTGTGTATGTGTGTGTGTGTATGCTTGCTTGTACTTTTTTCAAAAATTTAAAGGCATCCATAATTTCAGTGATTGAACATTATCCAGAATTGGAATGATAGCATGCAGAGAAGGCTATTAACTATGAAAGGGATAATTTACATGTAAGCAAATATACAGGAAAGATTTGGTTGTATATTACTTTAAAAAATGAATATGAGTATTAAACTCCAAGTTTGTGAAGGATAAGATTTAACATAGTTAAATGACGTTCTGTTTATTTCTTTACCTGTATCAAAGCCTAAACTATTATACTTTAAAGAGAAAAATGGAAATAAATGATCTTTCCCCTTAAAAAATGTTTTGTACATACAAATGAATAATGAACACAATCTCCCATGGCTTGAAATCTGCTTTGTCAGTAGAGCAGTTGTCTGCTTTTTATCTTAATCATAGAATCAGAGAATTTCAAAGCAAAAAGGGGCTTTCAAAGTCATCTGATCCAGGGGTGGGGAACCTGTGGCTCAAAGCCACAGGTTCCCCTGATCTGGTCCAACCCTCTCATTTCCCCCCTTTTTAGCCCTTTATTTTTAATAGTATTTTTTTCCAATTACATGTAGACATTTTTTAACATTCATTTAAAATTTTTTTTGAGTTTCAAAATTTTCTCCCTCTCCCTCCCTTTTCCCTCCCTAAAAAGGTAGGAATTTTAAATAAGTTATACATCATGTGAAACATTTCCATTTTAGACATGTGTGAAAGAAGAAACAGACCAAAAGGAGAAAAAAAAACACAAAAAAGGTAAAGAAATCTGCATTCAAACTTCATCAGTTCTTTCTCTGGATGTGGATAGCATTTTCCAAAATGATTCCTTTGGAATTGTCTTGAATCATTGTATTTCTGAGAAAAGTAAAGTCATTCATAGCTGATCTTCACACAATGTTGCCGTTACTGTGTACAAGTGTTCTCCTGGTTCTACTCACTTCACTTTGCATCAGTTCAGGTAAATCTTTCCAGTTTTTTTTTTTCAAAATTCACCTATTTGTCATTTGTTATAGCACAATAGCATTCCATTACATCCACATGCTACAACTTGTTCAGCCATTCACCAATTGATGGGCATCTCCCCAATTTCCAATTCTTTGCCACCACAAAAAGAGCTACTATAAATATTTTTGCACATGTGGGTCCTTTTCCCTTTTTTTATGATCTCTTTGGGATACAGACCTAGTAGTGGTATTGCTGGATCAAAGGGTATGCACAATTTGATTGCCCTTTGAGATCATTTCCAAATTGCTCTCTAGAATGCCAACCCTCTCATTTTAAAGATGAGGAAGCCACCACTATTCATTTGTCTGAGGCTGAATTACTCTTAACCTTCACTCACACTTACAAGTGAGGATAATTGCAATGTTCCTTTTTTTTTTCTTCAGGGTGAGATAAGTCACAAAAGTTGAAACCAGACAGGAAGTCATTATACAAATTCAGTAGTTGTTTCTTATGTCAACAAACTGGAAATTCATGCAAAACATCTTCACCTCATAAAGGGCCTACTTTTGGTTTTTAGAAGCCAAATAATTTTCTTACTTACAGGTATTAAAAGCAAGGACAACATTTGTGTTATTTTAAGGTAAATAATGCAAACTGTTCCCTCCCACTCATCACACAGTGAACTTCAATTTCTACTTCAGAGCCTAAAGAGCCCTTCAATTTCAATATTTCTGTGTGATGTTGCAGTTCCTATGGACTTGAGTTACATTATGCCCCATGAATTATTATCTTTTTAATATTCGGCACATATTCGTCCAAAAATACTGAATCCAGTGAAAGAAGGGAAATAGTGAAAGTGAGTAAATAATATTTGAAGATGTCCACCTATAATTAAGACACCTACAGATAATTAAGAACTTGGCACAGAGATGCTTTAAGGTTATAACTGAATTGAAAGTGAATAGTACTGTCAATTATAAACATAATGAAATGTCTTGGACAAAATGTTATTCTTTTGCAGATGAAAGAAGTCAGATATAATTAAAAGGCAGGTTTGTAGTAGCCTATCTAGAAATAAAATTTTCTTATAAAATAGTTGAGGATCTATGGTTTTGTAATTCTAGGGAATTCCTGACATGAGAACGTCTTCCCCCAGTGTAAAAAACATCTTATCTTAGAATTCAATCAGCATATGTTTATCAGTCTTCTATATATCAATTACTGTGTTAACTGAATCCTAATTGAAAGGATCTTACCATCTATTGGAGAAGACAATATGCATATATGTCACATATATGTATAAGTACAAATGTATTTATATAGATATATGGACATACATATATAGAATAAATATATAAAAAGAATAAATATAAAAATAAATACAAATGAATGCTAAGTAGTTAAAAACAAGGCAGTTTGGGATGGAAGGCACTAAAAGTTGGAGGGGGAGGCAGTAAGGAAAGGGTTTGTGTAGGTTACATTTGAACTGTACCTTGAAAGAAGAGAGGGATACTGTGAGGAGGGAAAGAATGCCTTCCAGGTATAGGAGGGATAACAAGATTAAGGAGACAGTGCAGAGCCAGAGATGAGAGATCAAATTTGGTATGTGAGGAACATGAAGTAAGAAGTTCAATTTGATGGACCAGATAGTGCTGGAAAGCAAATAATAAACAGTGAGGCTGGAATGACAGATTAGAGTCAGATTGTAAAAGGCTTAAAGAATGAATAAAGGAGTGCTGGTGTGTGTGGGGGTGTGTGTGTGTGTGTGTGTGTGTGTTATCTTAAAGGCAAGAGGGCATGGTATTGAGCAGAAGAATGACATAGTCAGATCGGCACTTAAGGAAAAACTATTTGGCAGTAGTGTGTAGACTGGACTCTAAAAATGGACTGGAATAGAGAGATACTCAAGTCAGGTAGACCAATTAGGAAGCTGTTGCAATAGTCAAGGTCAAAGATTATGAAATCTTGAAAAGGTGTTAACTTTGTGAAGAGAGAAAGGCGGGGTAAAATACAAGTGATGTTGTGGATTTAGAAATGACAACATTTGGCAATTGATTGGATATGTGGAATAAGAGAAAATGAGCAATGGGAGATAATGAGGAGACTGGAAGGACCTTGGGGCCTTGAACTAGTAGGGTTTGTAAGAAGAAAAGATTTGGGAAAAATATCATTAGTTCTGCTTTGGATATGTTGAATTTGAAATGTGTCCAAGATATCCATTTTGAAATGCCCAATAATAAATTGGTGATGTAGAACTAATACTCGAGAGAAAGATTGAAACCAGATATATAGATCTGTAAGTCATGTGCTTAAATATGATGTTAAATTCATGAAAGCTAATGGAATTACCAAGAGAAAAAGAGTGTGGAGGGAGAGAAGAGAGTCTAGGAGAAAATTAAGAGGTATATTCACAGAGGCATGACTTGAATAAAGAGCAAGCAAGAGGAAACTGATAAACGGCAATCAGAAAATGAGGACGTGAACTAGGTGAGAACAGTTAGAAAAGCAAAGAGAGGAAAGAATGTCCAGTAGGATAGATTGGTCAACAGTCTGACATGTTCTAGATAGTTCTAGAAGGATAAAAACTGAAAAGAGACTATTAGATTTGGCAATTAAGAGACAGTTGCTAAATTTGGAAAGAAACATTTCAATTAATGATGAGGACAGAAGTCAGGATTACAAAGGGATAAAGAGAGGGTGAGAGAAGAGAAAGAAGTGAGTTGAATACAGTTATTTAATAAACATGTATTAAGCACCAGTTATGTGCCAGGCACTGTGCTAAATACTGGGACTACAAAAAGAGGCAAACGGAAGTCCCTCTACTAATAGTTTTTATAGTCTAATGGAGGAAACAACAAGCATGTATATATATATATGGATATATATATGTATGTATGTATAAAGCTATATACAGGATAAACAGGACATAATTAGAAGACAGAACGAACTAGAATTAAAGAGGATTGGGAAAGAGATGCTGTGGAAGATGGGATTTTAGCTAGGACTTAAAGGAAGCCAGGGAATCCAGTAGATGGAGATGCGGAGGGAGGGAGACTATTCCAGTCATCCACAGAAAATGCCTAGAAGCAGGGGGTGAAGTGTCTTGTTCATGGACTAGCAAGGAGACAGTGTCATTCAATCAGAAAGTACCTGGTGGGGACGATTGCATAAAAATACTGGAAAAGTGGAAGAAGAGAGGTTATGAGAGGCTTGAATGCCAGAAAATTCTGTATTTGATTCTGAAGGTGATAGGGGGACATTGGAGTTTATTAAGTAGGGAAATGATAAGGTCAGACCTGTGCTTAAGAAAAAAAAACACTTTGGTGGCTGTTTAGAGGATGGCTTGGAAAGAGGAGAGACTTAAGCTAGGCAGACCTACCAGCAGGCCATGGCAATAGTCCAAATGTGAGGTGATGATGGCCTATACTAGATGGGTGACAGTGTCAGGGGGACCTGAAGCAGGTCCTTAAGCCTAAGGTAATTCACCAGTGAGGTCCTGCCCTCCTGCAAACTGGCAGCCCCCAGGCTGTAGGTGCAACACAGCAAGGTTCCACCCCAGCAACCTCACTCTCAGCACAAGCCACCAGCAAGGCCTTGATCCCATTGCTGACTGGCAGTGAAGCACACCACCCCAGTGCTGGCCAACAGTGAGACAGACCCCTCTGTGGGGCCTACCAGCAAAGAGGCTCTGTTTCCATAGCAATCCAGAAGCCAGGACCACCCCTCAGGCAATTCAGTAACAAAATTACTCCTCTAGGGACCTTTAGCAGGGACTCCCTATTTCCATAGCAACCCAGCATCAGGGCCTTACCCCCAGGGCAGACCAGCAACAAGATCCCTCCTCCAGGGCCCCCTACCAGAAAGACTCTGTTACTATAGCAACGCAGTAGAAAGGCCACACCCCTGGAACAGGCCAGAGTCTAAATCCCACAATTGGGAGGAGGACAACATGGAGGCCCCACTTCCAAATACAAGCCAGAAGGGAAGCCTACCCTCTACAGAAAGCACGCAGTTAAGCCCTGAAGCCCAGTGAAAGCCAGCAGTAAGACCCAGAGCCCCAACCCAAAAAGCTTGGGACAGTACAGAACCAGAGCCCAACTCTCACATAAAAACACCAAGCCATGGGGGCAGCTAGGTGGCGCAGTAGTAGATAGAGTATGGGCCTGGAGTCAGGAGGACCTGAGTTCAAACGTGAACTCAGACACTTGACACTCACTAGCTGTGTGACACCCTGGGCAAGTCACTTAACCCCAATTGCCTAGCAAAAAACAAAAAAAACAAAAAACCCACCAAGCCACAAAAAAAGGTTAAAAAAAGGAGTGAAAGCAAACAAATAAACAAAGAAGAGCTTGACTATAAAAAGTTACTATGATAATAGGGAGGATGAAGGAACAAATGAGGAAAATAGTATCAGAGTGGCTACACATGAAGCCTCAAAAAAATAAATGTGATTTGGGAGGCAGAGTCAATATGGTGTAATAAAGGCAGGGACTGGCTTGAGCTCTTCCCCAAACCCTTCCAAATACCTTTAAAGAACAACTCTATTGTGAAATGATCCAACCATTTTGCAGAGAAATTTGGAACTAAGCCCAAAGGGCTATAAAAATGTGCACACCCTTTGACCCAGCAATAGCACTTCTAGGGCTATATCCCAAAGAGATCACACAAATGGGAAAAGGACCTACATGTACAAAAATAGTCATAGCAGCTCTTTTTGTGGTGGCAAAGAATTGGAAATTGAGAGGATACCCATCAATTGGGGAATGGCTGACCAAGTTGTGGTTTATAAATGTGATGGAATACTATTGTGCTATGAGAAATAATGAACAGGCTGACTTCAGAAAAAACCTGGAAAGACTTATATGGTCTGATGCTGAGTGAAGTGAGCAGAACCAAGAGAACGTTGTACACAATAACAGCCACGTTGTGTGATGACTAATATTGATAAACTTAACCCACTGGTAACATAAGGATCTAAGACATCTCCAGAGGCCTTGTGATGGGAAATTCTATCCACACCCAAGAAAGAACTATGGAAGTTAAATTGCTATTTTTTTTCTATTCTGTTGAGTTTTGTTTCCTCTTTCTGATGGTTCCTCCTATTGGTTTTAATTTCTGCTTACAATAATGTGAAAATATGTTTAATATGAATGTAAATGTATAACCTATGTCAGATTATGCGCCGTCTTGGGGAGGGTGGTGGAGAGGAAGGGGGAGAAAAATTTTAAACTCAAAAGCATATGGAAGTGATTATTAATAAATCAAAATAAATTAATAAAAAATAAAGAAAAAAAAAGACTCTAAGCAAATTCTAGAGCAGTAGAACCCATAAAAAGATGGACTGAAAAAATTTTCTAGCCCAAGACAACTTAGAAGGTCAGCAGGAAAAGTCTGTTGTACCAGGGTGAGAGACTGAATCAGTGTCAGCAATGACAGTTTCCAGACCTCTTCGCCCACAGACAGTAAGGGCATCTGATGAGTCAGAAGGAGATTTATAGCAGTCCCTTTGCTAGCACCAGAGGCAGGATTCTGTTGCATTGCCTCTACTTGGATTAGTCCCAGTGGGAGGAAGAACACTAGCACAGCTGAGCTTGCAGCTGCAGGGGAGCAGGGACCCTGGTTACAGTTCCAGGACCAAAAAAGTGCTTGTGGTTGCTCACAAACCAGCGCACAGTACAGAATAGTAGTAAACACACCTCTCCCTAGATCATACCACCTTGGAAAAACTGAATTACCAGAATTACCTCTGAAAATAGCTGCACAAAAATCCTGAAGCTTGGGAGAGTGCCCTCTCTCCTTGGGAAGCAGAGACTCACTTTAATATAGAGTTAAAAGTCAAGA
The DNA here is from genome assembly GCF_900497805.2 of Vombatus ursinus. Lineage (NCBI taxonomy): Eukaryota > Metazoa > Chordata > Mammalia > Diprotodontia > Vombatidae > Vombatus > Vombatus ursinus. The sequence goes on from NW_020954687.1 coordinate 10,681,613, forward strand.
AATAGGCTAGAAAATGAGCAAACAACAGAAAAAATAATCTGACCATAAGGAGTTACTATGGAGACAAGTAAGATCAAAACACATGCTCAGAAGAAGACAACAAAATTAAAATTCCTGCATCCAAAGCTTCCAAGAAGAATATGAATTGGTCTCAGGCCTTGGAAGAGCTCAAAAAGGATTTTAAAAATTAAGTAAGAGAGGTAGAAGAAAAATTGGGAAGAAAAAATGAAAGTGATGCAAGAAAATCATGAAAAAAAAAGTCAACAGCTTGGTAAAGGAGACACACACACACACACACAATACTGAAGAAAATAACACCTTAAAAAAAAACAGAAGAGGCCAAATGGAAAAAAGATAATACGTTCACTGAAGTGAAGAACTCATTAAAAAGTTGAATTGGCTGAATAGAAAAGGAGGTGCAAAAGTTCACTGAAGAAAATAATTCCTTTAAAGTTAGAATTGTGCAAGTGGAAGGTAATGACTTTATTAGACATCAAGAAACAATCAAACAAAATCAAAAGAATGAAGAAATAGAAGCAAGTGTGAGATGTCTCATTGCAAAAACAACTGACTTGGAGGCAGCTAGGTGGCGCAGTGGAGAGAGCACCGGCCCTGAAGTCAGGAGGACCTGCGTTCAAATCCAACCTCAGACCAAACACTTGGCACTTACTAGCTGTGTGACCCTGGGCAAGTCACTTAACCCCAATTGCCTAAGCAAAAAATAAAAAAACAAAAAACAAAAAAACTGACTTGGAAAGCAGATCCAAGAGAGATAATTTAAGAACTATTGGACCACTTGAAAGTGATGATCAAAAAAAGAGCCTAGACATCATCTTTCAAGAAATTATCAAAGAAAACTTCCTTGATATATTAGAATCAGAGGGTAAAACAGAAATTGAAAGAATCCATCCATCCCTTCCTGAAAGAGATCCTAAAATTAAAGCTCCCAGGGATGTTATAGTCAATTCCTGATCTCCCAGATCAAGGGGAAAATACTGCAAACAGCCAAATGGAAACAATTCAGATATGGAACCACAGTTAGGATAACACAACATTTAGTTGCTTCTACCACAAAAGATCAGAGGACTTAGAATATGATATTCTGGAGGGCAAAAGAACTAGGATTACAACCAAGAATTACCTACCCAGCAAAACTGAGTATAATCCTTCAGAGGAAAAATGGATATTCAGTGAAATAAAGGATTTGCAAGCATTCTTGATGAAAAGACCAAAGCTGAAAAGAAAATTTTATTTTCAAGTACAAGATGCAAAAGAAGTATAAAAAGGTAAAAAGGAAAGAGAAATCATAAGAGACTTAATAAGATAAAATTGTTTATTTTCCAACCTGGGGAAAAAAAAACACAACTCCTAAAAGCTTTCTTATTATTAGGGCAGTTCGAAGGAGTATACATAGATAGAAAATGGAAGTATGAGTTGAATGTGATGGCATGATTATCTAAAAAATAAAATTAAGGGATAAGAAAGAATGCACTGAGAGAAGGGGAAAGGAAGAGGTAGAATGGGATAAACTATCTGACATAAAAGAGGCCTGAAAGAGAGTGTACAGTGGGGGGAAAATGGGGGAAGTAGGGAGGGGAGTACATGAACCTTACTTTCATCAGAAGTGGCTCAAAGAGGGAATAATATACACACTCAGCTGGGTGTAGAAATCTATCTTACCATGCAAGAAAGTAGAAAGGGAAGAGGATAAAAGAAGGGAATAGGGAGCTGATAGAAAGGAGGGCAGTTTGGGAGAGGTGAAAGTCAGGGAAAAACACTTTTGAGAATGGACAGGGTAAAAGGAGAGAGAGAGTGGGATAAATGGGGAAAATAAGATGAAGGGAAGTGCACAGTTGATTACTATTGCTGTGAAAAAAAATTGCAGTGAGTATCTCTGATAAAAACTTCATTTATCAAACATAGAAGATTGATTCAAATTTATGTACATATGAGTCATTCCTCATTTGGTAAATGGTCAAAAGGTATGAACAGTCAGTTTTCAGACCAAGTATTCAAAGTTATATAAAAAGTTATATAAAAATGTTCTAAATCACTATTGATGGGAGAAATGCAAATTAAAACAACTCTGAGCTACTACCTCACACCTGTCAGATTGGGTAATATGATAGAAAAGGAAAATGACCAGTGTTGGAGGGGATGTGGGAAAATTAAAACACTAGTGTCCTGTTGGTGAAATTGTATACCAATTCAACCACTCTGGAGAGCAATTTGGAACTATTCCCAAAGAACTATAAAACCATGCACATCCTTTGGCCAAACAATACCAGTACTAGATCTACATCCCAAAGAAATTAAAAAAAAAAAAGAAAAGAAATGGAAAAGGATCTCTGGTGCAAAGAATTGGAAGTTGAGAGGATGTCCATCAATTGGGGAATGGATGAACAACTTGTTGCATATGATTGTGATCAAATACTATTGTGCTTTAAGAAATGAAGAGCATCCTGCTCTTAGAAAATCAAATGAGCAAAACCAGAACATTGTACAAAGTAACAACAATATTGTATGATGATCTACTATGAAAAACCTACCTATTCTCAGCAATACAATGGTTGAAAATTCTGTAAGACATGATGAAAGTTGCTGTCTATCTCCAGAAAAAGAACTGGTAGAGCCTGAATGTAGAATAAAGATAGGTTTTTTTCCTTTACTTTCTTTTTCTTTTTTTATTTTTTCTTAATGTCTGGTTGATTTTTTTGTTTGTTTTTGTTTTGTTTTGTTTTTCCACAGAATGATCTACAAGGAAATGTGTTTTGCATTTACATGTAAAGGGAATTAAGATTTTTATAATCGATAGATGTGTAATGAACATAATCATTGCTTAAATTTTTCAGAATTACCTCTGTTGAGCTCACAATACAGCTTAAAATGATCAAATTTGGACAACACTCACAATCAGTGGCATTCTTGTGCCTGAGTATGTGAAGAGAAGTGAATCAAAGATTGTAGAACCTGTTCCCATCACAGAACTCTGGTCCTGTGACCCACCAAGTAACGACCCCCCAAAGACTTGAGCAATGTTGTTCTCACAGAACTTCAGGACACCTGTATCATAGCATTTTTGGATTTGTGGGCTAGTCATGGGAAAGCATTTTGGTTCTGGAAATGATTGTTTGTAATACATCTTCCCTGCTCCCTTTCCACTTGTGATTTATACATATAATTTCTGTCTTCACTTCACCAAGGTGGAATTCTGATCAGGAGAATTCCCAATTTGCAAATCTGTTCCTCACAATGAAACTAATTAACTAAACCACTACCTGATTACTGAAACTTTGTCTCTGGCCTGCGTTTCATCATTCTCAGGGTAGATGGTTTAGTAAAATCCTGTTAACACATGTGTAACCTATGTCAAATTGCTTGCCTTTTCAGTGACAAGAGGAGGTGAGGGAAGGAGAGAATTTGGAACTCAAAATTTAAAAAAAGCAATAATGTTAAAATTGTTTTTAAATGTAACTGGGAAAAATATAAAATATTAAATAAGATTTTTTTTAAAAAAATTGGGAAAAGACATACAAAATTTTACCGAGGAAAATAATTCCCTGAAAAATAAAATCAGCCCAATGGAAAAGGAAATACAAAGAAGAAAATAATTCCTTAAAAATTGTAATTGAATGAGTGGAAACTAATGACTCTGTGGGATATCAATATATGATAAAACCAAAATAAAAATTAAAAAAAAAGATGAAATTGTAAAATTTCTCATTGGAAAAACAACTGACCTAGAAAATAGATCCAGGACAAATAATATAAGAAATACTGAACTACCTGAAAGCCATGATCAAAAATCAAACAAACAAAAAATATCCTGGACAACATCTTTCAAGAAGTTATAAGAGAAAACTGCCATGATATATTAGAACCAGAAGGCAAAATAGAAATTGAAAGAATCCACCAATCACTTCCTGAAAAAGATCCCAAAATAAAAACTCCTGGGAACATTAAAACCAAATTCCAGAGCTGACAGATCAAGGGAAAAGTATTGCAAGCAGCCAAAAAGAAGCAATTTAAATGTCATGGAGCTTCAGTCAGGATTATACAGCATTTGGCAGCTTTCACATTAAAGAACTACAAGACTTGGAAAATATACTGGAAAATAGGATTTAAGAATCACCTACCCAGCAAATTAAGTATAATTTTTCAGGGAAAAAATGTATATTTGACAAAATAGAGCACTTTCAAGCATTTCTGATTTAAAAAAAAAAACAGTTGAATTTTTAAAAATGACCTCCAAATACAAGACTCAAGAGAAACAAAAATGGTCCAAAAGAAAGAAGAAAGAGAAAACATAAGAAAATCAATAAGGTTTAATGTTTGTATCTCGATATGGCCAGATAATCAACTCAATAACTTTGTTACTATAAGAGCAATATAAAAGCAGGAGTGTATGTAGACAGAAGGTATGGATATAAGGTGGTTTTGATATGATGATACCCCAAAAAACAAAATAAAGGTGTGAGAAAGAAAATTGCACTGGAAAAAGGAGTAGGGAGATTGGAGTAAATTATCCTACATAAAAGAGGCATGAAAGAGCTATTATAATGGAAGGGAAGATGGGGGGGGTGATGGCAGGCAAAGCTTAAACCTTACTCTCATCAAAACTGGCTCAATGAGGGAATAACATTCACACTCAGTTGGATGTAGAAATCTGTCTTACACTATAAGGAATAAAAAGAAATGGGAATAATAGAACAGGAGGGGAGACTGATAAAAGGGAGGGTGTATTGGGGAAAGTTGTGATCAGAAGTAAAACACTTGTAACGAGGGTAAGGTTGGGGGGGTAAGAGAAAGATGCAAATAAACAAGCAAAAAATAGAATTGTGAATGACTTAGTTATTCTCAGCAATACAATGATCCAAGGTAATACCAAAGGACTAATGATGAAGCATACTATCAGCCTCCAGAGAAAGAACCGACATTGATTGAATACAGACTGAAGCATGCTATTTCTCACTTTCTTTTTTTTCCCTTTATTTGAGTCTTCTTGTACAAAATGACTAATGAGGAAATATTTTACATAATTGCACCTGTATAACCTATATCTGACTGCTTACCATCTCAGGGAAGTAAGAAGAGAGGGAAGGAGAAATAGAATTTGGAACTCAAAACATCAAATAAAAATGTTTTTAAAAATTGGGAAAAAAAGAAAACCTTTGAGCGACTAAGTCATTTTGACTATTATAGATACCCGAATTCACTACAAAGAATATATGAAGATGCTATCTTCATCCAGAGAAAGAACTAATAAATAGAAATATGTATAGAATGGGTTTCTAAATATGGTGTATGTATATATATATGTATATCTATATCTATATACATAGATATACATATGTATACATATACATATACACATACATACATATGTGTGTGCATATATATACACATTCATTTGTGTTTAATGGTAGCCATCTCTAAGGCAGGGAGGAAAGAGAGAAGAAAAAAAAGTTTTACATGATAACTTTTTATATATATATATTTAAAAGGAAAAGCATGTTGTACATAAGAGATTTGCAGTTTCATGGACAAGCATCTTTTTTTTCTATTCTACTATATAATACAAAAATTTGTTTTATTTCTTAAGTTCAGAATAAAATAAATATTTTTAAAAAGATTGAAGGCTGCATTTGAAGCTATTATTTTAATAACCCTACAGAATAATTTTTAAATCACATTTTATTACCTTACATTACTTGAAGAGCAATCATGCAATTGTCAGCTATTATTACATATATAGTTGAAAATAGAAATTTATGCCAAACAGGACATTTTAAAAAAAAAGAGATTACCTATAATGTTACTTTAAGTGTGACATGAAAGCATAGCTAGGATATTAACAAGGACAAAAGATGTTTGTTTGTTTTTTTAATCTTAGCATCATAGACTTATAACTGGAAAGAATCTTAAAAATAATTTATTAGATTAGAAAATGGCACCCAATGAGTTTATGACTGGCCCAAGACCACACATATTTGTAAGTGCAAGAGAAACACTTGAATCCATGTCCACATGCAGCCTATTACACTACAGTGAGTACAACTACATGTGAAGTCAGTCAATCAGTTAGATAGCATTTAGGTTTATCTATATAAAAATAATCTAATTAGACCTAAACTCTGTACATGATAAAATTGCACCATTTTAAAGAGAAATATCTGTATAATATTTCAACATTAATATTAATAGCTTGCATTTCTACATATTAACAATGCATATACTAGTTTATATTACTTGAAATATTGAAAACAATGTGAGCTAATATATATGTATGGGTGACAAACAAATGAAAATACTATTTGATTAGTCCTGGAAGTACTGAAGTTTTATGGTTTTGTATGAATAATAATTGATATTTGCAGAACACTTTAAAGTTTCTACAATTATTATTTTACAATGTCTCTATAAGGTAGATCATTCTCATTTTGCTAATTAGGAAATTGAGGAATAGGGAAACTATGTGCCTTGCTTACATTTAAATAGTTATCAAATGGCAGAACTGGGACACAAATTCAGATTTCATGATCAAAAATCCTATATTCTTTCTAGTCTACAATGATGCCTCCCAAAAGGCAACATAAAAGTCACCTTCTGTCTTTACAAATTTGAACTGTCAGTCAGTTTATAAGTAATAGTACCACTATGTTCTAGGCACTGTGCTAAGTATGAAAGAAAAATAAAAAAGATAATCCCTGACCTTAAGGAGCTCACAGTATAGTGAGAGATAGACACAATATGAAAAAATATATATATACAAACAAACTAAATACAGGATAAATTAGAGTTAATCAATAGAGGGAAAGCACTAGTATTCAGAGAGAATAGGAAAGGCTTCCTTTAGAAGGGGAGACTATAGCTAGGACTTAAATAAAACCAGGCCAAGCAACTACACCTCATCAGGCCTCAGTTTCATCTTCTGTAAAGTAAGAAAGTAGTACCAGATGACCCCGGTGTCCCTTAAGTTTTAATCGATTATCCGGTGATAGCACTAAAGCATATAAATGACAAAAACAGCACACAAATATAGAATGAATCTTTTAGTTGCTAAGTTTGAAACTAGTGAATGAATTTAAGACCATATCTATATACGGGATGGTGGTAGGGAACCAGTAAGGGCTTACCTAATCTCCTTGCTACCCCTAAAACTATTACTAACAAGCCCAGTGGAGTGACTAGTATTCTGGACCTAGAGACAAAAACAATTGAGTTAAAAATCCTGGCTCTGACCCTCAACAGCTCTGGAACCTCGGTCAAGACCCTTAACCTCTCTGAGTCTCAGCTTCCTCATTTAAAAAGTGGGGCTATTGCTACCTGTCATATGAATCTTTCAGGGTTGTTTTTGGGAAACAAAGGATATATAACCTGTAAAAAGTATTCTTCAAACTTTAAAATGCTATGGAAGTGTCAGTTATGATTACAAGGCTACTTCTTAAAAAATTTCTTCATTGCTTTTCAGCAAACTAAAGTTATATTATAGATGACAGCAAATGCTTTATAGTTGAATTTGTGAGTGCTACAAAATGAATAATGCCTGAACTAGAGCATTGCCTTGCATTACCTGCATTCTATCAGAGCAATTTTTTTTTCTCACTAATGCCAGAAATTAAGATTTTATGCTGGTTTCTTCAATTTTCTTCAATATTTCATTTTATGAATTAAAGATGATGTTTATCTATACTCCAGTTATTAGATATCATGTTAGATGATATGGCAATTAAAAAAACAATAGTAAAGTAAATATAATAACCTACTCTGATTATATAAAAGTGATGCAAGCAAAATTATCTCTATATTAAGGGTGACAATTATGGAGTATTACTCTGAAAGATAAAGTTTACACATAAGAAAACTTTAAGTCAGATGTTATTAGGAAAATATGATTTACTTTAGTCTTATTCTGACGATTATAAACATGCACTATTTCCATTTGGCATAGTTCTGTACCATATGGGTAAGTGGTTTAAGCAGCAATATTAATGGAATTTGAGTTTGTGCCCTGAAAATGGGCTATTGACAGATAAATGTGCTGTTAAATGTAATGGTTTATCTTTATTTTAAACCAATATTGAAGCCCACACACATATCCCATCAACATTGAAACTATCAAATACCTTTTAAAATATGAAATGTGACTTTAAAGCTGATTGATTTCACTAGTGCCGCATGACTTGGTACCATTGAGTCATATGACACTAAGCCTTCTGAGTCATTCTGGGCTAAATGGAAATTTAGAAGGAATCTCCACATCCAAATCCCTTTTTGTGGTTGGATGCAATTTGGAAATCCTTATTGCTTGGGGAAAAGGCTAACGACATTAGCATGCAAAATGTATTTTTTCTTTTAAGCATAGTTGGTTTTGAGAAAGAAATGAGAAAAGGGGCTAAATTAATAGAAAATTGTAGTATGCTGACAGCCCATTTAATGCAACCCTTTTCAGAAACAGGGAATCAATTTATTAAAAATAAAAAGTATTTGAATACCCAGACTTTAGCTTCTGAACTGAGATAATATATGTAAAACACTTAGAAAAACTTGAAGCTCTGTATATGTTAGTTATTATTATCATTATAAATAATTTTAAAGATAAACAGTTAACTCTTCATTCAAAGCATTATTTGAAAGAAACTAATGCTTCCGACTTGGCAGAATTCAACATCATATGTTAGCTGTAGTTATCACCCAGCAATCTCCTTAAGAACCTAAGTCTTCCTCACCCAAGAACATCTCTCTACCATTCTGGTCTTTTCCTCCCATTGATGAGTTTTTCCTGGGGCTTTCATTTTGGAGAGTGTCACAAGTCGGTCAACCTTTATTCTTCTCCTGTTTGTGCTTCTGACTTTCCATGCTTCGATACCATGTCCCCATACAAGTACCTTCACCCTCTCCCTCATATGCTGTACACTATGCTAAGTGCCAGGGATATAAAGACAGAATTCACATTCTACTGGGTAGAAAGGACATATACACAACTAAGTATAAGAAAAAAATAAAGAAAACAAGAACACTAAAGTTATTGAACAGGGGAAGGGGGGTACTTCGAGGACAGCTTCATGGTAAGTACTATCTAAAGTATTCCTGACAAGGACTGTGAGAGGTGAGGATAAAGAGAAAGTGAAATCCAGGCATGAAGAATGGCTTGTGCAATAAAATGGAGGGAAGACATTGGAGTATTGAGATTGGAGATTAGCTATTAGTCTATCTTGGCTGCAAGACAGGTTTTAATGTGGGGTTAATATGGAATAAGTCTAGAAAGATAGGTAGAATCTAGATGATGAAGGATCTTAAAGGCCAGACAATTACATTTTATTGTATAGATAATTGGGAGCCTTGGAAGGTTTTTGATCAGAAGAATGCCATGGTCATAAGTATGTCTCAAGAAGATTATTTCTATAACTGTGTGGAAAATGGAATGGAGAAAAGAGGTACTAGACTCATAAAACTATAATTTCACAGGTTTAGAGCATAAAGGGAACCTCTGAGGCCAACGATTCCAACTCCCTAACTTTACAGATAAGAAATTGTGCCTGAGAAAGATTAAAATACTAGTCCAAGTCACATAACTTGTAAATAAGTGTCTAAGGCAACATTTGAACTCAGGTTTACCTGATACAAAGTACAGCGCCCAATCCACTTCTCCAAGAGTTAGAAGACCATTTTAGTAGTCCAGGGGGAAAGTAATGACAATCTAAACTAAGGTAGTGGTTAAATGAATGAATGAAGAGGACAATTTTCAGAATGATTTGGAGGTAAAATCAACAAGACTTGGCAAAAGAATGGATATGATGGGCGAAGGAGAATGATGTGTAAGAGGAGTTGAGTTGATGATGACTGATAGTTTACAAAGGAATTCTAGATCATCAAACTCTCCTTCAAGAAGTCTTACTGTTTTCACAATTTGAGTATTTCATGGTATATAGTAGATCATAGAGAAGTAATTTATGTTCTCCAGTTTATTGAATGCTGGATTAATGAATTGTTTTTTTTTTCAATTCTTCCTTACCTATTTCATTGATCTATTTTTATATTTCTGAAGCAAAGGAGTTTTGATGATTATTGCTTTCTAGCATAATTTGATGTCTGAAAGTGCTATTTACCCTTTAGTCTTACTTTTTATTTTCATTACTTCCCTAGAGAGTCTAGACCTTTTAATGTTTTCCAAAAAAACTTGTTCTTACTCTGGATAACTCTATAAATTATCCTCTTAGTATATAGGACTAAATGTTTCAATTAATCTAAGTTATTGCATAATTTTTATCAATGAGCTCGTCAATTTTTATCAATAGATAATCAATGGCCAATGGGTATTCCTCTAGTTATTAAAATATTTCTTTATTCCTTTAAAGTTTTATTAATTATGCTCTTTACATTTACTACTGTCTCACTATTATGGACTAGTTCTTCATTTTAATTTTTGTTTACAATTCCTTGATTCCTTCCAGTTTTCTAGTTCATTAACATCAAAAGTAGGCTTCTGAATTTTAAGAGGTTAATGTCCTAGAAGGTAATCTCATCAGTTCCCTTGGGTTCAACTATTATCTGTATGCAGATGATTCCCAAATCTATGTGAATGTCCCTCATGTCTCTCCTGAGCTCCAGACCCACATATCAAACGATTTCATTGTAATCTATCCCTCAGTTTCCCATTGGCATTTCAAACTGAAGTATTGAAAAATAAAATGTATTATCATTCTCCTTTAATCTAGTCTTCTTAATGCATTTATTTCTTATGACTCTTCTTCCACTCACCTAAATTTACAACATTGGAATTATTATCCATTTTCAATTTTCATTTACCCCCATATCTAATCAGCTGCTAAGCCTTTTTGATTATAATAACACTTGTAAAATGTGTTGCAAAACTCACTATAAAAACATTATTATTATTACTTTCTTCATGATGTCATTTACACATTTCTTTCTCCCTCTATTTATACAGCCATCCTTGTTCAGACCCTTATTATATGATATTATTATTCTAATTGGTATCCCAGATTCCAGCTTCTCCCTATCGAATCTGTTCTCTGTAGCTGACAAAATGATTTTCTAAAAGTAATGTTTAAAAAAAATAAATAAAAGTAATGTTTGCACTAACATAGTCCCTTCGTCAAGAATATTCAGAGACTCTGTATTGCCTTGAGGATAAAATGCAAACTCCTCTTTTGACATCCAAAACCCTTTACAACCAAGCTCCAATCTTATCTTTCCAGGCAGATATGGCTTATTTATACAAAGTTGTTGTATGTTGTCTTCCTCATTAGACATGCTCCTTGAGATCTGGGACTATATTTTACCTTTTTACATAATGTCAATTCTTAGCACAATGCCTGGCACATAGTAAGCACTTAATGTATGTGTATCAACTAACTCTACATTATAGACAGAATTACCCACTTTAGGTCTGCCACATAGAAGTTGAATTTCCTGATTTTATACCTTTGTACAATCTGTTCATCAAAATTCAAATATTCTCTCTTCTCAGCTCTTCTGAACCTCTAATGCCCTTAAGATTCATTCAAGTACCATTTTCCATATGAAGCCTTTTGTGAATCCCTTCAATTACTCTCTCTTCCCTCACAAAAATTAGTTTTTGGTTATTTTGTTTTTATTGATATTCATTCACCTCGCTTCCTTCAAGTAGAAGGCAGACTTATTAAATGATGGGACAGATTGGTTTTTGTATTTTGTATCCCCTCAATTTCCAATTCTTTGCCACCACAAAAAGAGCTGCTAAAAATATTTTTTATAATATAGGTGTTTTTTATTTTTTAAAAATTTCTTTGGGATACAAACCTAGTAGTTGTATTGCCAGGTCAAAGGGTATGTATATATATTTATAGCCCTTTCGGCTATAGTTCCAAATTGTTGGAGATTTAATTATCTTATTGCTCATTCAAATAATGTAAAAGCAAACAGAAATGTTAGTGTACATTCATATAAATCAATTCACTCAAGTATTTATGTCAGATTTATATGTGTACAAATTTGATTTCTATTTATTTTGCTTTCTAGAGATTATACTCTATATTGATAGTCTTACCTTCATCTAACATAATTTACACGCCATTTTATAACTTAAGGGAATATTGTAAAGGAAGGGAGGGGGAGTGTGTTATTTGGTGAAATAAATCAGGCCTGCCTCTGATTTATACTAGAAGTATGATCTTGGGCAAGTAATTTTTCTCTAAAAGCATAAAAATATAAGTGGGCTATCTGCATCTGTGGTGGAAGTTTACACACTGGGATTTTCTCATGCTAATGAAATCACAAATCTAGGTTTTAAAGAAATGGGGGCATAGGAAGACCTTGACAACAAGAAGCTGTAAAAATGTTTTCAAAGGTTTATGAAAATTATACTATGTTTTTGTGATTTAAAGTCCAATTAATTTAAAATGAACATAATTAAATCAGTGATAATAGGCAATGACTCATAGTTCAATTCTTTGCTTAATCAAAGAAGTCCCTTCTTTTTTATTTGTGAGAGGAGCTTTCTTCTTAATTTAAAAAGCACTACTGAAAGAGGGAATGTTCTTAGACTTTAGTGATCATTAAAGAGAAAAATAAAAGTTCTCACCTTCAAATACTTTCATCTCTATTTTAAAGTCATTTGGGAATAGAGAGAGGAATTTCTAATTCCTATCTGTCAGTATTTAAAATTTCACCATCTCTATAACTAGAACTCCTAAGCTTGCAACTCTTTGTCTTACACAAAGTCTTCCCAAATTTTGTGTGTGTGTGTGTGTGTGTGTGTGTGTGTGTATAATCTGAGTTAATTATGCCCTTTCCCAAATTCCTATTTTGTCCATCCTCCCCTGTGCCAATATTCTTGTCTGGTGAATTCTTCCTATTCTCCTAAGTCTTGTCCAGGCATCACTTTCAAGAAACATTCTCTGATCCTTTTAACTTTAAACAATTTTCCCCTCCTTTAATCTTTTATAATGCTTTGTAATTCTGTTCTCTACTTACAGGAATAGGGACTAGGAATTGGACCTGTGATTTCATCATTTTAGGGAACTCCTAGCTGAGAGAACTCCCTCTACAAATTTATGCCAGTACTGTACTACTTATAGTCTTAGAGAGTGGCCTACACCATTGAGAGGTTAAGTGACTCACCCTGGATCACACAGTTAGTATGGGTTTGATGTAGGACTTGAACCCAGGTTTTCCTGGTTCCAAGGCTCCTTTTTTATTCACTACTCTTCCCTTGTTCTGGAATTGACATTTCTAATCTGTTTTTTTTTTATTTTTTTATTTATTTGTACACTTATTTTATTTTACACTCATCGAAATAGAGTAGATTATAACTTTCTTGAGGATAAGTACAATGCTTTGGTCAGTCATCTTTGTATTGGCCAATAACTAGCACATTGCATTACAAGTAATTGGCATTTAACAATATGTTTAATTGAATTGAGCCAAATTTGAAGTCCAGTGGGAACTATTATGTAGCTCTCTCTCTCTCTCTCTCTCTCTCTTTCTCTCTCTCCCCTCCCCCCTCCCCTCATCTGTATCTCTCAAACAAGAAGCATGCATGCTATAGTTTCTACTAAGTCACCATCTTCTTTGAGGCTGAATATTACTTGTTTGGGCATGAAGCCCAACCACTAATAGACACTAATGACTAGGAAGCTTACAATTGACTCTAGTTCTGAATGCTTCTTATAATAATCTGCTATAGGCAGTGGTGCAGAAGATGATTATTTGTAAGTTCAGAGAGCCATAGAGAAAGTAAAAAACCTTAAGCTCTCAATCAAGGAAAAATTGAGCCCTGCCATTGTTTGATGAAAGAAAATAAACTACAGTGAGATGAATCAGACCTTGTTAACCACACCTTGTGCTTTAAGCAGCTCCAGGCATGTGATTGCAAAAACTGATCACATTCATTGTGTCTTTTACAGACCCTCATTCTGTTCACTTAGGCAAATTCTCCTGGGAGGATGGGGTATTATAAGAAAATTGATCACGTTATCTTAATGGGAATAATGGAGTGGATGCAACCATTACTAGGTGCTAGGCACTGTGCTAAGCATTTTACAAATGCTATCTCATTTGATCCTTACCCTGTGAGGTAGGTGTTATTATTAACTGTTTTTTTTAATTGTTTTTTACCGTTCAGAAAATTGAAAATTGAAACAGAGTTTAAGTGACTTGCCTAAGGACATACAGCTAGTAAGTAAGTGTCTGAGGCTGGATTTCAACTCAGATCTTCCTGACTCCAGGCTCTGTGGTCTCTATTCACAGTCACCTAGCTACAGAATGCATTAATGTTCTTGTCTTTCCACAGTCCCTGAAGCATTTGTCATTTTCTTTCATTGTCAGCTTTGCCATTCTGAGGAGTCTCTGGTAGAACCTGAGTTGCTTAATTTTCATTTCTCTAATTTCTAGTGATTTGGAGCATTTTTTTTTCATTTGGCTATTTGTAGATTAGATTTCTTCCACTGAAACTTCTTGTTCACATCCTTTTAGCATTTATCATTTGAATCAGTTCCCTACATTTCTTAAAAATAAGACCTTTATTAATGAAACTTGCTGCCAAGATCTGTTTCCCTAGTTTACTGTTTCCATCTTAATCTTAGCTGCATTCAATCTACGGTCTCATTTTTAAGTTAATTATATATTTTTTTCCAATTAAGCAAATCCTTTCCCTCCTCTCACCTTTCCTGATCAACAAAACAAATTCCCACATTGGATACACACATACACACACACAGACATATGTACATGTACAAATATATATGTACACACATACATACACATATCACATATTCCCACATCAGATATAGATAGATGGACACATGTATATACATATATGTACATATGTGTCTATACATACATGTGTATATTTATACACATGTGTATGTGTGTATATATTCTCTTGATTTTGCATAAAATATTATGCCTGTGAGTTTTCTTTAGGGTTGTTTGATTTTTTTTTCCAGAGGGTAACTTGGATTTTAAAACAATTTTTACCTTGCCCTAAGTGCTATGAATAGTTCTCCTTTATAATTTCATGAAACATGATATCCAGGTTGGCTTTTGTTTTGTTTTGTTTTTGACCATGGCTTTCAGGTAGCCAACTAATTCTTAAATTATTATCCTTGGTCTGCTTTCCAAGTCAGTTATTTTTGACATGAGGTACTTAATATTTTCTTCTATTTCTTTTTTAGTCTTTTTACTTTCTTTTGATTTTCTAGTGTCTCACGAAGTCATGAACTTCTATTGGTTCATTCTAACTTCGTGATTCTGATGCCAAGTTGTTAATTCTCTAATTCTTTTTTCCATGGTTCTCATTTCTTTTCATATTTTCTCCCAATCATTCTCATTACCTTTCAAATTGTTGCCTCAATCACTCGCATTTTACTTAAAATATATATGTATTTATATCTATATGTCTGTCTATCTCTTGCTTCATCTCTTCAAGAAATTCGTGTTAAACTTGTTCCTAAGCTGTGTTTATCTTTGAGGTTTTGATTCTAAATGTCCTGAAGCCATTCTCTCTGTCTGGTTTTATATCTTGAACATTCCTGTCACTATAACAGGTCTTTATGGTAAGTCTATTTAATTTTTTTTTCCTCATTCTTCTAGCTTTACTTTCTGACTTGACTTTGTGATAAGGGCAGGTTCTGCACACTTCTCTAAAAAATGTTGGGGCCTTGTTTGGTTGGGCCCTCTTGGGTCTTACTTCTTTTTTAAGGCATTGAATTTTGTCTTTTTCTCTTGGGATCTCAAGGACAGCTCAGGCTGGGGATGTGCAACCTTGCAACACTTCTGTGTTTGCTCTTCAGTCAGCACATAGACTAGGGACCAGGACTACATTGCCTTGCTGTATAACCATAAGCAAGGGCACACCTTAGTTCAATCTCTGCCCTAAAGCCTCCTGTGCATGCTAAGTATTACTAACTAGACTTATTCGCAGTGTCTTTAAACCTTTCTGTCTGAAAAAATGACTAACTCTTTTGTTGTTGTTATTAGATTTCCTGATTGGGGCTATGTCTGGTGTATTTTTTAGCTCTTCGGGCAGACCTTTTAGGCAACAGGTAGTGTGGTGGATAGCACAGGGGGTCTGGAGTCAGGAAGCCTTGAGTTCAAACCAGCTTCAGAATTTACTAGCTGTGTGACCTATGGTTAAATCACTTAACCTCTGGTTTGTCTCAGTTTTTTCAAATGTAAAATGGGGATAAGAATAGCACCTACCTAACAGAGATGTTGTGAGGATAAAATAATATAATACTTGTAAAACATACTCAGCACAGGGTCTGGCACATAGTAAGTACTATGCAAATGCTTATTTCCTCCTCTAATTCACATTGGGACATAGATGTATAAGAGAGTATGAATGTATTACACACTTCTACTTCACCATCTTGAATGGTTTTTATGGATATTATTTCTCTCAGAGCTTTGTTATTGTCAGTTTCTTGTGTTGAAATGATTGAAGTATCTCTATAACCGTAATAGGAGTCTATATCTTGATTTCAGGCTGCAGTCCACCAGAGTAAACTCAGTACATCTCACATATGCCTGAAACATTTTGAATTTTGCGATGCTGTTGTAAGCTTCCAAAAGCAATTCCTCTACATTGTTTTTTCCTCTCCCAAATCTTTTCTCTCTGGGAAACTATTAATTTCAAGAGTCAATATGGTATTTAAGAGTGTAAGCATTATTAATCAACAGATTTTTTAAAAAGAGACATATTCTTTCACTTAAATAAATGTAAGTGATATATTTCCTGCTTAAGTGCTCTTTTTAGAAGGAATTAGAGAACTTGAAGCATCTCCAGAAGAAGATAACAAGGATGAGGAGGAGAATTAAAATCATTAGGATAAATTAAAAGAGCTAATGATGTTTAGGATGAAGAAAACCATATATGGTACGTATTTGGTATCTTGATATACGTGAAGATTTGTCATATGGAAAAGACATGCAATTCCTTTTGCTTAGATCCTTGTGGTAGAATTTAAAATGTCAAGCATACAGATTTGTGCACAAGGAAGAATTACCCTTAAATAGGAGCTGTGTAGAAATGAGAAGGGTTACCTGGGGAAGTAATATATTCTTTCTCAATGGAATTCTTTAAGTGAGAGATGAAAGAGGATAAATTTAGTTGAGTACAGCTGCCCTGCCTTTGCTTTTGTTATAGAGGCAAACCTAGTAGAAGTGCACATCCAATCTGAGGTCTGAGCTGACCCCTCCTGTTCTGTACTTTTCTATATAGGTGACCAGGACATTTTAGCAGTTGTTGGAACCTTATCCTTGGGACAAATTAAATCTTGAGGATAGTTTCATTACTTTTTGAGTAAAAATAAACTAACCTAACCTGTATGGAAATTGTTCCTACAACATTGGGATATGAATCCTAGTCAAAATAGAGAATGTTCCAAATTTTGTTAAAATAGTGAACTACCACCTCTGTTGATTCAGCTAGCCATTAATAATACTGTGAGAAAGAACCTAGACAAAGTTGATTAAAATTAGGAAGACGGGTAAAAAACTGAAGACAATAAGGCCACAGTCATTCTCATGCCAGTGAAAGCCACTGATGCCTATTGAAGGGGAAAAGCTGATTTGGAAGGCAAGCATCTGTCTTATAAGATGGTATCTGACAAACATATTTGCATTCCTGAATCATAGCTTAACTGGATCCTTGATAGGATGGAGTGCATCTAGCACAGGGTGATAAGAATGTATTTTCTGTCAATGAAATATTTTGAAAACAGAAAAGGGTAGGAGAGTGGAAAAGATCTCAGTAGATAATTAGATTAACCTAAATCCAAACAGGTATCCCTATGTTACCATTTAACAGCTAGTCCAGTCTCAGCTTGAAAGACTCCAAGGAGGAAGCAACCCATATTTCCCAAAATCATCCATCAACTTTCGGGCAGTGCTAAATGGGGACAAAAGGGAAGTTTCCCCTGACAACAAGCTTAGATTTACCCATTTTAAATTTTCATACATTGCCCATGATACTGTCCTCTGGGGCAAAGTATACCACTGTCACATGACAGCCCTTCAATCAATAACAGATTAAATATTAAGTTTGAGTCTGTAATACAAGTACTAGTATAGGCTTCTGGAAGCCAAGAAGGCAGAGTAAAAAGGTAGTCGCTCTCACCCTCCCCTATCAACCTCTGAAAACCTAGAAAATATCATCCCAGAAAAAAACCCTAGAACAGCTGAACCAGAATAAAGATGGAGTACAGCAGTGCAGTAACCCAGATAGCCAGAGGGATTAATGGGAAAGACCCCTCTTACCTTGGGGGAAGGGGAGCAGTACGAAACAGGAGTCACCCAGCCAGCTAGTGGAAAGACCCACTTTAGCACACCAGGAGAAGATTCTGGTGCCTTGGCATTCTACAGCAAATGGGTCTCCCAGTGCCTCAGCAAAAATAAGGGAAGCAGCACTACAAAGGGCCCCAGGTGGTTAAGCACCTGGCAGCATTCATCTGAAAGGAGCTGAAGAAAACGACCTAGAGTTCCCTGAAAGTTCCAGCCTTGCTGATTCCAGCCCAACACCAGGTAAGCAGTCAGAACCCTACAGCCTCCAACTGCCAACCAGGAGGATATCCTGAAGCCCAGGTGATCGAGCAGGCAAAGACCAACAGCTGTATCTCCAAGTGCCTCAGTGAGGGTGGGGTAACTGGTGGAAACCAGCTCAGAAAACCACCAGGTGCCTCAGCATTCTACAGCAAAGAAGTCTCCCAGTGCCTCAACAGAAATAAGGGAGGCAGCATTGCAAGGGGCCGCAGGCAGATAAACACCTGGTAGCACTTATCTAAAAGGAGCTAAACAAAGCTAAAGGAAAGGAAAAGCAGGCAACCTAGATTTGCCTGAAAGTCCCAGCCTTGCTGATTCCAGCCCAACACCAGATAAGATGCCAGAACCCTACAGCTTCCAATTGCCAACATAAGAGGACCCAGCACACAAAGCCAGTGACCAAGACCTAGGCTCCCAACACAAGAAGCTTGGGTCAGTGCCCTCTGCTCCCTAGAAGGAAAGCTTAATCTCTTTAAAGGCCAGAGAACAAAGAAACACCATGAGTAAAAAGAAATGTACCATAGACTCATATTATAAGAAGAGTGAAGATCAAGACAGAAATTCTGAAGAGGACAACACTGTCATCAAACCCACATCTG
The DNA here is from genome assembly GCF_900497805.2 of Vombatus ursinus. Taxonomy (NCBI): domain Eukaryota; kingdom Metazoa; phylum Chordata; class Mammalia; order Diprotodontia; family Vombatidae; genus Vombatus; species Vombatus ursinus. Next base: position 10,700,758 of record NW_020954687.1, read on the forward strand.
CAACATCAAAAGGGAATATGAACTGGTCTGAAGCCCACAAAGCCTTCTTAGAAAAACTCAAGAAGGACTTTAAAAATCAAATGAGAGAGGAAGAGGAGTCCTTTAAAAGTACAATTGGAAAAAAACTACACTGAAGAAAACAAATCCTTTAAAAATACAATTGGCCAACTGGAAAAAAAGTACACTGAAGAAAACAAATCCCTTAAAAATACAATTGACTAATTGGAGAAGAAAGTACAAAATCTAACAGAATAAAACAATATGTTAAAAAATTAGAATTGAACAAATGGGAACGAATGACTCTATGAGAGAGCAAGAATCAAACAGAAACAAAAAAATGAAAAATTAGATGAAAACATAAAATACATCATGGGTAAAACAACTGACCTGGAAAATCAGTCCAGGAGAGACAATTTAAAAATTATAGGCCTACCTGAAAATCATGATGAAAAATGACCCTGGACAATATACTTCAGAAAACCATATGCCCTGAAGTCCTAGAACCAGAAGGCAAAATAACTATAGAAATAATCCACTGCTCCCTGCCTGAGAGAGATCCCAAATTAAAAATGCCAAGGAATATAATAGCTAAATTCCAAAACTACCAGATTAAAGAGAAATTACTGCAAGCAGCCAGAAAGAAACAATTTAAATATCATGGAACCACAGTCAGGATTACACAGGACCTTGCAGCCTCTACATTAAAAGACCATAGGGTGTGGAACATGATATTCCATAAGGCAAAGGAGCTTGGAATGCAGCCAAGGATTAACTACCCAGCGAAAATGAGCATGATTTTCCAGGGAAGGAGATGGATATTCAATGAAATAGGGGGCTTCCAAAACTTCCTGACAAAAAGACCAGAGCTCAACAAAAAATTTGATCTTCAAGTACAAGATTCAAGAGAGACATAAAAAGGTAAATGGGACAGAAAGATACAATATATTATTAATAAGGGCAAAATGTTTACATCCCTAAAAGGGAAGATGATGACACTTGCAACTCTTGAGAACTGTATTGTTATTGTACCATGTTAAAGGAGTATACATAAAGGGGGTGGATATAAGTTGACTTTGATGTAATGATAAAAAAAAATAATCAAGTGGGTTAAATGGATCCAGGTAAGTGGATTATAGTCTGAGCTAAGAAAATGTACTGAGAAAGAAGGAGGCAGACAAGGGTAAATTACATTACAGGAAAAGACACAAAAACCCAATTGAGCAGAGGTAAAGAAGGGAGGGGGATGAGCGTTGTTTAAACCTTACTCTCATCAGATTTGGCTCAAGAAGGGAATAACATAATCAGTTAGGTATAGAAATCTAACTTGCACTGTAGGCAGTAGGAGGGAAAAGGAGAAAGAAAAGGGAGGGGAGATAGAAGGGAGGGAAGAAGCAGTAAGAGTAAAGGGGAAGAAAATGGAAAGGGATAATAGAAGGGAGGTGGGACTGAAGGAGGAGGTGATCAAAAGCAAAACACTAGTGGGGGGGAAGGAGAAAGGAGAAAGAAAAACATAAACGGGGGGGAAAGGATGGAGAAAAAGACACAGATAGCAATCATAACTGTGAATGTGAATGGGATGAACTCTCCCATAAAACTGAAGCATATACCAGAGTGGATTAAAAAACATAATCCTACAATATGTTGTTTACAGGAAACACAATTGAAAAAGAGTGACACACACAGAGTAAAGGTAAAAGGCTGGAGCAAAATGTATTATGCCTCAGTTGAAGTAAAAAAAGCAGGGGTAGCAATCCTGATCTCAGACAAAACAAAAACAAAAATAGACCTTATCAAAAGAGATAAGGAAGGAAACTACATCCTGCTAAAAGGCACCATAGACAATGAAGTAATATCATTATTAAACATATATGCACCAAATGGCATAGCATCCAAATTCTTAGAGGAGAAGTTCAGGTAGTTACAGGAAGAAATAGACAGCAAACTCTACTAGTGGGGGACCTCAACCTCCCACTGTCTGAACTAGATTAATCTAACCACAAAATAAACAAGAAAGAAGTTAAGGAGGTGAATAGAACATTAGAAAAGTTAGGTATGATAGACCTCTGGAGAAAACTGAATGAGGATAGAAAGGAATATACTTTTTTCTTGGTGGTACATGGCACATACACAAAAATTGACTATGTACTAGGGCATAAAAACCTCACAATCCAATGCAGAAAGGCAGAAATATTAAATGCATCCTTTTCAGATTGTGATGCAATAAAAATTATATGTAATAAAGGGCCATGGAAAGATAGACTAAAAAATAATAGGAAAGTAAATAATCTAATCCTAAAAAATTATTGGGTCAAACAACAAATCATAGAAACAATCAACAATTTCATTTAAGAGAATGACAATAATGAGACAACATACCAAAACTTAGGGGATGCAGCAAAAGCAAATCTTAGGGGAAGTTTTATATCTCTAAATGCTTACATAAATAAAATAGAGAAAGAGGAGATCAATGAATTAGCCATAAAACTAAAAAAACTAGAAAAAGAACAAATTTAAAATCCTCAATTAAACACCAAATTAGAAATATTGAAAACCAAAGGAAAAATTAATAAAACTGAAATTATGAAAACTATTGAATTAATAAATAAAACTAAGAGCTGGTTTTATGAAAAAAAAAACAATAAAATAGATAAACCTTTGGCTCCCAACACAAGAAGCTTGGGTCAGTGCCCTCTGTTCCCCAGCAGGAGAGCCTAATCTCTTTAAAGGCCAGGTAACAAAGAAACACCATGAGTAAAAAGAAATATACCATAGACTCATATTATGAGAAGAGTAAAGGTCAAGACAGAAATTCTGAAGAGGACAACACTGTCATCAAAATAAAAATAAAATAAAAATAATAAAAAAGAAAGAATAAAACCAAATTACCAATATCAAGAATGAAAAGGGTGAAGCTACCACCAAGGAAGAAGAAATTAAAACAACAATTAGGAATTATTTTGCCCAACTATATGCCAACAAATTTGACAATCTTAGTGAAATGGATACATATTTACAAAAATATAAATTGCCCAGATTAACAGAAGAGGAAGTAAAATACTTAAAGAACCCCATCTCAGAAAAAGAAATTGAACAAGCCATTGATGAACTCCCTAAGAAAAAATCCCCAGGGTCAGATGGATTTACATGCGAATTTTATCAAACATTTAAAAAACAATTAATTCCAATACAATATAGACTATTTGGTAAAATAGGTCAAGAAGGAATCTTACCAAATTCTTTTTATGATACAAATATGGTGCTGATACCTAAACCAGGAAGAGTCAGGACAGAGAAAGAAAATTATAGACCAATTTCTCTAATGAATATCGATGCAAAAATTTTAAACAAATATTAGCAAATAGATTACAGCAACTTATCACAAGAATAATACACTATGATCAGGTAGGATTTATACCAGGAATGCAGGGCTGGTTCAGTATAAAGAAAACTATCAGCATAATTCATCATATCAACACCAAAACTAACAGAAACCACATGATCATCTCAATAGATGCAGAAAAAGCTTTTGACAAATTACAACACCCATTCCTATTAAAAACACTAGAAAGCACAGGTATAAATGGAGTCTTCCTTAAAATAATAAATAGCATCTATCTAAAACCTTCAGCAAGCATAATATGTAATGGGGAAAAGCTAGAAGCATTTCCAATAAGATCAAGGGTGAAAAAATGATGTCCATTATCACCACTGTTATTCAATATCGTACTGGAAATGTTAGCTTTAGCAATAAGAGAAGAAAAAGACATTGAAGGTATTTGAATAGGCAAAGAAGAAACAAAGCTATCACTCTTTGCAGATGACATGATGCTATACTTAGAAAATCCCAGAAAATCAAGTAAAATATTACTTGAAATAATAAACAACTTTAGCAAAATTGCAGGCTATAAAATGAACCCACATAAATCATCGGCATTTCATATATTACCAACAAAGCCTAACAGCAAGAGATAGAAAGAGAAATTCCATTAAAGTTACCATAAACATTATAAAATATTTCGGAGTCTACCTCCTGAAACAAACCCAGGAACTCTATGAGCACAATTACAAAACACTTTTCATGCAAATAAAGTCAGATCTAAATAATTGGAAAAACATCAGTTGCTCATGGGTAGGCCAAGCTAATATAATAAAAAATGACAATTCTACCTAACCTAACTTACTTATTCAGTGCCATACCAATCAAACTACCAAAAAAAATACTTTATGGAGTTAGAAAAAATAATAACAAGATTCATTTGGAAGAACAAAAGGTCCAGAATATCAAGAGAACTAATGAAAAGAAATGCAGGGGAAGGTGACCTAGCCATTCCAGATCTTAAAGTGTATGATGAAGCAGCAATCATCAAAACTGCTTGGTACTGGTTTAGAAATAGAGTGGTGGATCAGTGGAATAGGTTAAGTATGCAAGACACAGTAATCAATGACAATAGTAATCTATTATTTGATAAACCCAAAGACCCCAGCTTCTGGGATAAGAACCCACTCTTTGAAAAAAAACTGCTGGGAAAACTTGAAAAGAGTATGGCAGAAACTAGATATAGACCAAAATCTCACACCATATACCAAAATAAAGTCAAAATGGGTTCATGATTTAGATATAAAGGCTGATACTATAAGCAAATTGGGAGAGCAAGGAATAGTTTACCTGTCAGATCTATGGAGAACAGAAAAATTCACGACCAAAGAGGAGATAGAGAATATTATGAAAAGCAAAATAGATAACTTTGATTACATTAAATTGAAAAGTTTTTGCACAAACAAAGTCAATGCAACTAAGATTAGAAGGAAGGTAGAAAATTGGGAAAGAATATTTACAACCAGTCTCTCTGATAAGGGCCTCATTTCTAAAATATATAGAGAATTAAGTCAAATTTATAAGAATACAAGCCATTCCCCAATTGATAAATGGTCAAAGGATATGAACAGACAGTTGTCAGATGAAGAAATTAAAACCATCTATAGTCATGCAAATCAAAACAACTCTGAGGTACCACATCACACCTCTCAGAATGGCCAACATGACAAAACAGGAAAATGATATATGTTGGAGAAAATGTGGGAAAATTGGAACACTAATACATTGTTGGTGGAGTTATGAAATGATCCAGCCATTTTGGAGAACAATTTGGAACTATGCTCAAAGGGCTATAAAAACGCACATACCCTTTGACTCAGCAATAGCACTTCTAGGGCTATATCCCAAAGAGTTCATACAAATGGGAAAAGGACCCATGTGTACAAAAATATTTATAGCAGCTGTTTTTGTGGTGGCAAAGAATTGGAAATTGAGGGGATGCCCATCAATTGGGGAATGACTGAGCAAGTTGTGGTATATGAATGTGATGGAATACTATTGTGCTATAAGTAATGATGAACAGGCTGACTTCAGAAAAACCTGGAAAGACTTGTGTGGTCTGATGCGGAGTGAAGTGAGCAAAACCAAGAGAAGGTTGTACACAATAACAGCCATGTTGTGTGATGACTAATATTGATAAAATTAACCCTTCCTGGCAATATAAGGTTCTAAGACATCTCCAGAGGCCTTGTGATGGAAAATGCTATCCACATCCAAAGAAAGAACTATGGAAGTCGAATTGCTGTTTTTTTCTCTTCTGTTGAATTTTGTTACCTCTTTCTGATGGTTCCTCCTACTGGTTTTAATTTTTACTTACATCACTAATGTGAAAATATGTTTAATATGAATGTAAATGTATAGCCTATATCAGATTGTGCACTGTCTTGGGGATGGTGGTGGGGAAGAAGGGGGAGAAAAATTTTAAACTCAAAAGCATATGGAAGTGATTTTTGATAAATCAAAATAAATTAGGAAAAAAAGAAAAAAAAACAAGTACTAGTATAAAGGCTATAAACATGGAATTTTTATTCACACATTCATTTCTTTTAGAATTCTCAGTACTTGCTAATTTGCATGGGAACTTTAGGGAAAAACTACTTCCAAGATTACATGAACATGAGGGAAGTTTTCCTTTTTACAGAGAGTACACAACCTGAAGTTATAATTATGCAAAATGTTAAACATCAAGATTAATCTCCATAGCTAGCCTTGTTTTCCTCTATTTAACAACAACAAAAGTATTTTTTATTTGTTTTGTTTTATTTTCTTTTGTTTTATCATTATAGGATCATAGATTTAGAGAAAAATGGGACCTTAGGCAAAATCTAAAACAATCACTTATTTTATAGATGAGGACACTGTGGATTAAAGGTAAAGGTATATGCCCACAGTTATAAAAGTAAGGAGAAGCAGAGCGAGGATGTGAATCCAAGTACCATGATGTCATATCCACTTTTTTGGTTGTTATTGTTTTTGCTCTCCTACCTCCATTGCACCACCCTTTAGGTTACAAACAATGGTTTAATCAAATAAATATACTTTAGTGCAACACTTAAAGGAAGAACAAATACTGGTCTATTTGAAATCCATGTCCTCAGAAAATGAGAACCAAATCCTAAAGCCATGGGCACATTAAGGTTATACAGCAATAGACTTGGCCACATTCTTAAACCCTGAATAGGCAAAGGTAAAGTACTAATGTAGACCGTATATAGCAATAATCTTATCAGCCTAGTAGTATGCTAAATAGATTGTTGGACATTGAGTCACTTGGTTCACATCTTGTCTTGGGCACTTGCTAGCTAACTGTAAATTACTAACCTTTTTCAAACTCAGTTTTGCTATTTGTAAAATAACTTTTTTGAGGATCAAATGCTACACACACACATACACATTATACATACACACACACAAAATGTATGTATGTATGTATGTGTTTGTTGTTCAATCATTTCAGTCATGTCCAACTCTCTGTGACCCCATTCTAAATTTTTGCTGTGATTATTACTATAGAGTTATAGCAAAAACATACCAAATAATCTTTTCATGAAAAGGATTTTTACTTAACAAAGATACACTCAGAAAAAAAGTAGAGTAGATATTCAGAAGCAAGGTTGCGATGAGCATACAATTGGACTTAAGGAAACAGAAGGAGAAATCAACATAGAAAAGGACAGAATGCATCTTGTAGTAATTATCTGCAAAATGGTAGCAGCTGTTCAAATGTTTGGATGATTGGGATTTCTGAGAAGTCCAGACAGAAACATATGGTGTGGTTCATCATGAAACTGTTTAAAGCCATCTTTATGTGAATGTTTCCTTGCCTTTTTTTTTCCCCATGAAAGTTAAGAAGGTACATTGATCTCCTAGATGCCATGATTTTCTTTTCTCCTTCATGAATTGTAAACATGTAACTATCACAAGAGCAGTTAATCTCAAAATAGTGCTAATACTAATAGTATAATAAGACAAGTTTTTTTCCTCTGATAAGATAAACTCACAATTCAGTTATAAAAATGTTTTCACTTAATTTTCTTGTTATGTATATATTTTTCCTTTTTTCCAAATATTTTATAGAAATAGGAGGATTCATCATGAGAAAAAAAGGGAATACTCAATATTGAAACCTCAAAAGAGCTGTGTTATTTATCTGTTTATAGATACTATATGAAATTGCCCTTTGCCATTTCTGATTTCAATGTATTTGCTCATGGTTTGACATTTAGATTAGGAAGCATTATTAATGATAGCATTTCAAAGCACCAGTTTGGAAAGTGAGCAGAGGTGGCCAAGAAGAGTTGTCTTGGTCTTGGTTTTGTAAACAAAGTTGAGCACCAGGCTAGGTAAAATGATTTTTTTTTAAAGAGGATATATGTTTTGAGAAAGCAAATATTTAAAGAAACAAAGACAATTATAGAAAATATAGTGTAAAAACACAATGTGAATGAAAAGATGTTAAGCATGAGTAATCAAGGTCAATGTGAATAATTTTACTTGATTCAATAAAATTTTACTAAGTGCTCAGAATGTGTTAGGAGCTGTGCTAAGTTCTAGGGATACAACATTGATGCAGCTAGGGAAATAACACAGTAATTTGAGGAGCAAGTGAGCACTAAGAATTAGGGGCATCAAGGAAATGCTTCCTGTAGGAAGTGGCACTAGAAATAGTTTTGAATGAAGCTGTGTTTTATAAGTGATGGAGGTGAGAAAGCTGTATATTTCTGGGGTAGGGAACAGTGAATGCAAGAGGGAAGCACGATAGTTGAAATAGAATGTTGAAATGTTCAAGGAAAACCAACTTGGCATGTTTAGCTGTAATATAGAGTACATTACAGGAAACTGGGTGAAATGAATCTAGAAATATTGGCTGAAACTAGATTGATGGTGTTGCCATGTGTGGAGAATAGAAACTGGCAAAAAACAAACAAACAAACCAAAACAAAAACAAACAGGAAGGTCATTAAATAGTCCAAGTGAGATAATGAAGGTTTGAACTAAAGTGATAATCATGTGAGTGAAGAAAAATGGATGTATACAATATATAACCTCAAAGTTAAACTGATGAGACATGACAATTAATCGTATATGGAAAGTATTGGAGATTAAAGAGTCGAGGATGACTGAAGTTATGAATTTGAATGTCTGAAAGGATGGGAATACTTCCAACACGAATGAGGAATTTTGGAGATCATGTAAATTTAGGGAGAAGATATTGAGTTTGATATGTTGATTGGCAACCAAGAGAAGACGCCCAACAGAGAGTTGATGGTGCAAGACTGGAAATTAAGGAAGAAGTAGGCCTAGATATGTAGATTTAGGAATCATCTAAATAGAGATAATAATTGAATTTATCCAAGTCAGTAAAATTACTGCGAGACTGTAGTCTGCAGAAAAGACAAGCTCCTAGGTGAAATATGAAAGGATAGAATCAATGCCACAAGTAGAGGGTAGGAATAAGTGTCACTTCATCAGAGACAAGAAAACAAAGGAGAAGAAAATGGAAAATGATGTAGAGGACTTTTGAGATTTAGAATACTTAAGTAGTCAAAAGTTAAAAATTTCATTAAACATCTATAATGTGCCAGGCATTATTATAAATGTAGTGGTACAAAGAAAGGCAAGGGGGAAAAAGTTGCTGCTCACAAGGTGCTCACAGTTTAACAGGTAAGGCTACATATAAACAACTACGAGCAAACAACATTTACAGATAAATTGGAGATAATTAATAGAAGGACATCATTGACATTTAGGGAAATCCAGAAAGGCTTTTTGTAGAAGGTAGAATTTTAGATGCTTCTGGAAGGAAGCCAGAGATTCCAGGAGATTGAGAAAAGAAGGGAGAGTATTACAGACATGGGGAACAGCCAGTTAAAATGACCAGAATTGAGAGCTAGAGTGTCTCATGTCAGGAAAACTAGTGCCACCGATTTGGACTTTTTGGGTAAAGAAAGCTGTAAGAAGACTGATAAGGTAAGAAGAGGTGGTCAGGTGATGATGAACTGTGAATATCAGATGATTTTATATTTGATACTGGAGGTTACAGACAGCTATATTAGTTGGATGGGGTGGGGAGAAACATTTTCAGATCTGAGCATTAAGGAGATCATTGAGGCAGATGAGTGGAGGATAGGCTGGATATGGGAGAGACTAGGCAGGAGGATCAACCAGAAAGTTGTTGCAATCATCCAGACATGAATCGTAAGAGTCTGGAACAAAGTAGTGGTAGTTTTAGAAGAAAGAAAGAGAGTAAGTATCACAGAGTAGATCTGAAAATCATTAGCACATAGATGATAATTGAATCCATGGTGTCTGATAAAATCACGAAGTACAAGAGTATAGAGAGGGAAGAAAAGAAGGCCCAGAGCAGAACCCTGGAGGTTATCTACAATTATCAGGTATGACTTGGATAAATAATTAGCAAAAGAGACTGAGAAGCAACAATTAGGTATGAGGAGAACTAGGGTAGAGTAGTGTCACAAAAATTTATAACATATAGAAGAGAAAAATATCAAGGATGAAAGTAAGATCAAGTGTCCAAGGCTGCATAAAGTCTCAAGGCATTGGAGGCCATCACTCGTACATTCAGAATAGTGCTCCCTTCTCAAATAATGAGAAAGCTCTATATTTTCCTTTGGTAACATAGGAGATGAGACCTTCTGCTGAGAAAGGCAGTGAAAATGTGATATAGGAGACTTGACTAGAGAAGAGATTTGGAGTAACTTCTATGTACACTATAAGAGAGAATCAATTGGGAAATAATAAAAGAATTATAGAGTAACAATGAAGTTCTAATTGAGATTAAATAACACAAAGTTGTGGTGGAGCCAGTCAGCATGGTAGTGTGACTTCTTCCACTGGGGTTCAAAAAGCAGCACATGAATGGGAATGAAGATGTCAGATTGCAGGGGGTAGGTTTGACAAGGCATAAGTGGTAATAAAAAGGAATTTAAGTGTAGATGAAAGGGTATACTTGAATTAGTTAACTAATTGGTGGAGAGCTAGTTACAGTGGCACATGCCTGTAATCTCTACTACTGGGGGAGGTTGTGGCTGGTGGATTACTTGAGTTCAGGAGTTCTAAGCTACATTGTTGTTGTTTGTCCTTTTTTCTCAAGGAGGACCACGACATCAGGAAGGTGATGCAATAATTCGCAAGTGAATTGGAAATAAGAGGGAGGGCTATACAAAGTCCCCAGCCTTACTTTCTCCAGTGGTAAGACATAGATCAGGATGACTGGAGATGGCTTCAGATGCAGTGGGAGACCATGGCCTTTTTAAGCTAAAGTCTTTCCCAGGTCTCAGTTTGACTGAGGCAAAGCCCATTCAGTGATTAAGGCTATGTAAAAAATTTACCTAGTCAAAAAAAAATCAATCTGTGAGGGGAAGACCCTCAAGGTTTCTGGCCAAAACAGTAATAATTGCTATTTACATTCACTCTGAGCCATTGTTGGCCAATCAATACCAATCATACATTCGTCATGGTTCTATCCTCTGGGGCTAAGCATATCCTGTGTAAATCCTCCTCCACATGGCATCCCTTCAATCAATAGCAGATACTTAACCATTAAGCATTAAGACTCCTTTGTTTTCTGAGGAGGCAAGCCCTGAAAATTGCATGTTGTATCTAATCTACTTAAGTTTCTCTAAGAGATAGACCATATTTTTTTTCCTTTACAAAACCCTATAATCAGTAGATAAGTATAAATAGTAGATATTCTTCAAACTAGTACACAGTTCCCCTTCCAGTAGGTTTTCACCCAATTTCTTTGAGTAACTAGCAAAATCCAAAGTTTGAAAATTTTACTTGATAAGTAAAAACCAGGATTAAATGTCTACCTTACACTGTTCCAATTGGCCTGCTTTCTCTTTACTCTCACAGGAAAAACAAAACAAAATAAAACCCTAGTTTTCCAAAGAATTGTGATTTGGATAACTTCATGTAAACCATATTTCCTATTACCATCCAGATGGAAGCAATTTACTGAGATCCAGGAATCATCTTTATCTTCAAGACAACTTCCTTTCTTTTTTGCTGAGTAATGCAACTCTCAGCACTTAAGAAGCTAGTTCTGTTAGTTAAGGAATTAAAATGTGCAGTGGCCTAGCAGCAAAGTGAATGTGGACTAAAATAGTAACGTGCAAAAAAAGAGGTCAAGGCAGAAAAAGAACGGTTCTTACAATCTCACTTGGGTTTCCTCTCTCCATCTCTTATCTGTTCTTTCTTAACATTTTACATTTTCCTCACTCTCTTATTCCTCCCTTTCCTTTCCTCTCTTGCTCCTCTTTCCCTTTCTCCTCCCTGTCACTCTCTCCTTTCTTTCTTACCTTCTTCTCCCTCCCCCTTTCTCTCCCTTTTTCCTCTTCTCTCTTCCCTTTGCTTCTGCCTGTTCCCCAGCTATAACACATAGTTGTGGAGATGCCAGACTCCTATAACATTCTGTTACCAAAAACACATAAAAATAATTTCAGGCTAGGTCCAAGGAAGGACAGCTGGTCCCCTTTCTACTTGTGGTTATTTCTTAACATAGCATTTTAAAAGAGCACAATCCACACATGTAGTACAAATAAGAAATAATTCAACATCATATAGCTTAAGAATAAAGAAATCACTGCAGAGGTTTTAGCAAACTGAAACCTAAGGCCTCTATGCACTAGCTATTTTCTCATCTATTTTGCAAAGTGCCCCCTGTCAAACATTTCCGTAACCTGGGGATTTTTTTTTGTTTGTTGTGCTAAGTATATGTCATTTCCTTCCTTGCTTATACATTTTATCAAGAATACCTATTATTTCTATGGCATTCAGGATTGTGCAAAGGACACCACTTTTCTACAGTTAATATATCTCTGTCTAACTATGTTCGTATCATGCCTGCATTTATTTGGTAGATTTCTAAAAATAACCCTGCCTCATAGCAACATGAAAACACTATTTGAGATGCACCCTTACAACAATTAGATTCAAAGTATTAGAGGTTTACTTAATTTATTTTAGGTAATTATCGTCTACCTTAATTCACTCTACTTCAACAATCTTTTATTAAGTTCCTACAACGTCTAATATGCTGTGCTGGGACTTAAAGATGTAAGAGGTCACAATTCTGGCCCCCAACAATTTTATTTTATTTTTATTTTTTTTAATTTCTAAATATTTTATTTTTTGATAAATATTGGAAAGTATGTGGGAAAATTGGGACAGTAATGCACTATTGGCAGAGTTGTGAGGTGATCCAACTATTCTGGAGAGCAATTTAGAAATATGCCCAAAAGGCAACCAAACTGTGCATATCCTTTGACCCAGCAATACCAATACTAGGTCTGTGTCCTAAAGAGATCATAAAAAAGGGAAAATAACCTATGTGTACAAAAATATTTACAGCAGCTCTTTTTTGTGGTGGCAAAGAATTGGAAATTGAAGGGATGCCCATCAATTGGAGAGTGGCTGTACAAATTACGGTATATGAGTATAATGAAATACTATTGTTCTATAAGAAATGATGAGAAGGCAGATTTCAGAAAAACCTGGAAAAACATACATGGACTGATGCAAAGTGAAGTGAGCAGAACAAAGAGAATATTGTACATACTAACAGCAACATTGTGTGATGATTAACTTAGCTCTTCTCAGTAATAAAATGATACAAGACAAATATAAAAGACTCATAATGGAAAATGTTATCCACAATCAGAGAAAGAAGTAATGGAGTCTGAATGCAGATCAAAGCATACTATTTTCACTTCTTAATTTTTTTTGGTTTTTTTTTCCTTTTGTTATGTTTCTTCTTTCCCAACATGAATAATATGGAAATATGTTTTATATATAATCTATATCAAAAAGCTTACCATCTTAGGGGAAATGGAGGGAAAGGAGGAAGGGGGAAAATTCAGAACTCAAAATTTTAAAAAAATGATAAAAATTGTCTTTACATGTAATTGGAAAAAATAAAATACTATTTAAAAATATAGTCTTGGCTTTACAGCCAGAGGACCTAGATTTGAATCCTGTCTATACAACTTATTATCTGAATGATCTTGGGCAAGTCATTTAATATTTCTCATCCTCCACTTCCACATCTGTAAAATAAAAGGGGTTGGAGTAGTTGACCTCTAAAATCTTAGAACAAAAATATTTAGAACTATGATCCTTTAACTAAGAATGGCTCTGGATACATTTTTTTCCAGAGTTAGGGAGGCTACCTCTCCCCCTCAGAGTTCTCCTACAAGGTTGAGATGTTTCTTCCCTACTTTTATTATTCAAGTTCCCATTTCACTGTAATTCCTACCACAGGTAAACACGAGTGATTCACTCAGCAGTACCGATTCACATTAATTTGATCTCAGGAAGGGGCATTTTCTTTAAAGAGATAGCAAAAACTTTTACATATTTTCAAAAAGCCTTAATTGCAACAGAGTAGCTCTGTTCTCCATCCACCAATGAAGAGTATTACATTTTCTCTGTTCCTCAGTAAATGTTCTTCATGAGTTGCTGTGGGAAAAAAAAGGAAGGAAGGAAAGAAAAGGAGGACAAAGAAAGGAAGGAAGAGAAAGAAAGAAGACATCTCTATAAATTCAGTCTCTCTGAGGTTAGCTGATTGCTTCTCAGATAAAAGACATAGTTCTTCATGGGCTATGTATTTGAAGACATTCCAAGTAGTTAGGATCTGTCAATGCATATGTACCATTGATAAAGCCTTTGAAAACTAAAGGTCACTTCCATATCATATTCAGGTAGAACTGAATTAGAGGAATGGAACATTAATTGACTAATTAAAAATGCAAACTCCCCCCCCCCACTTCCCAAGACCTGAGTGGTACAATATCCCCTATACCACCCCAGTCCCTGAAAAGACTGGGCTTTAACTCAATTCAGGTTCTACATAGCTTTTATTTCCCCATTCTAAGTTTCACTTCTAAATATGGTACAGCTGCTATGATGAATTCATGGCTCATCTAGCATTAGGTTGTTCTGATCTGACAGGCCATTGAATCTGTGAGAAATTCTTCTCTTGTAATTCCTGTGGCTTGTTCTCCTGTCCTTTAGAAGTTCACAAGGTCATAGTCATCTTTAATCCTCTTCACTTACAAAAAAGAAGGAATGGACACAAGGCAGTAGTAATAAAGATGCTAATGTCTCTCAGTTTCATGCTAGCTCCAGTTGAGAAAGGGTCCCAGGCATCTTATCCATCTGAACACTCCAAGTGGTTCATCTTCATTCTTCAACATCAGCAAGTCTGAGCAAAGTCCATAGGAAGAATATCTGTTCTGCCTGACTATTAACTTTTTGGATGCATCTCAGTTCTGGTTCCATAGCCAACTAAAGAGAATCTTTTTGACCATGTATTTTGGAGACCAAAATCAGGTGCAGAATGTCTGTGCATATTTTAAGTTTCTCCAAGGCACTTATACTACACATTTTCAAACCTTATCAGAAACAAGGAAGCACGTCCCCCAGCCTCTTCCAAAAGATGAATTACATCTGTATTCCTTTTCCTCTTATACTATTATTGAAAGCTTTCCTGATGTGTTATTTCAACAATGTGGTTACTCTTCTTTGCAGTTACAGACTGCAACTTCTCTGTGACTTAGTGTAAATTTTGAGGCAGCTAGGTGGTACAGTATATAGAGAGCTGGACATGGAATGCAGAGCTCAGTTCAGATAGTCTCAGTAATTAGTAGTTACGTTACCCTGTGAAAGTCAGTTAACCTCTATCTGCTTCAGTTTTATCATCTTTTTTTATATTGAACATTTATTAATGTATTTATTTATAGTTTTCAACATTCACTTCCACAAGATTTTGAGTTCTAAATTTTCTCACCATCTCGCCCCTACCCCAAGACAGTGTGCATTCTGAATACCCTTTCCCCTAATCTGCACTCCCTTCTATCAAGCCTCCCCTACCCCACCCTTCTCTTATCCCCTTCTCCTTCTGTTTTCCTGCAGGGCAGGATAGATTTCTATACCCCATTGCTTGTATATCTTATTCACAGTTGCATGTGAAAACAATTTTTAACATTTGTTTTTAAAACTCTGGTTTTCAAATTTTCTCCCTTCCTCCCTCCCCACCCACCCTCATTGAGAAGGCAAACAACTTGATACAGGTTATACATGTGTAATCATGCAAAACACTTCCATAGCAGTCATGTTGTAAAAAAATAACTATATTTCCCTTCATCCTATCCCACCCCCCATTTATTCTATACTGTCTTTTGACCCTGTCCCTCCTTAGAAGTGTTTGCTTCTGATTACCCTTCCCCCAATCTGCCCATCCTTCTATCATCCCCCACTCTCTTATCCCCTTCTCCCCTATTTTCCTGTAGAGTAAGATAGATTTCCATACCCAGTTGTGTGTGTATGTTATTCACTCCTTAAGCCAAATCCAATGAAAATAAGATTCATTCATTCCCTCTCATCTTCCCCCATTTCCACTCCACTATAAAAGCTTTTTCTTGTCAGTTTTATGTGAGATAATTTACCCCATTCTATCTCTCCTTTTCTCCTTCTCCTAGTATAATCCTTCCTTAATTTTATTTTTAGATATCATCCTTTCATCTTCAACTCACCCTGTGCCCTCTATCTATCTATACATATATACATACATACATGCGTACATACATACATGCATATATGTATATATGTATATGTATGTATATATACATATACATACATATATGTGTGTGTGTGTGTATATATATATATTTAACCTCCAACTACTGTAATACTGAGAAAGGTCTCATGAGTTACGAATATCATCTTTCCATGTAAGAATGTAAACAGTTCAACCTTAATAAATCCCTTATGATTTCTCTTTCATGTTTACCTTTTCATGCTTCTTTTGAGTTTGTATTTGAAAGTCAAATTTTCTAATTCAGCTCTGGTCTTTTCATCACAAATGCTTGAAAGTCTCCTATTTCACTGAATGACCATTTTCCCCCCCCAAAGGATTATACTCAGTTTTTCTGGGTAGGTGATTCTTGGTTGTAATCCTATCTCCTTTGATCTTCAGAATATTCTATTCAAGCCCTCCGTCCCTTAATGTAGAAGCTGCTAAATCTTTTGTTATCCTGATTGTGTTTCCACAATACTTGAATTGTTTCTTTCTGGATGCTTGCAATATTTTCTCTTTGACCTGGGAATTCTGGAATTTGACTATAATATTCTTAGGAGTTTCCCTTTAGGGATCTCTTTCAGTAGGTGATTGTTGGATTCTTTCAATTTCTATTTTACCCTCTGGTTCTAGAATATCAGGGCAGTTTTCCTTTATAATTTCATGAACAATGATATCTAGGTTCTCTTTTTTTTTTGATCATGGCTTTCAGGTACTCCAATAATTTTTAAATTATGTCTCCTGGATGTATTTTCCAGGTCAGTTGTTTTTCCAATAAGATATTTAACACTGTCTTCTATTTTTTCATTCTTTTGGTTTTGTTTTACAAATTCTTGATTTCTCATAAAGTCTTTAGCTTCCATTTGCTCCATTCTAATTTTTAAGGAATTGTTTTCTTTAGTAAGCTTTTGGATTTCTTTTTCCATTTGTCACTTCTGCTTTTTAAGGCATTCTTCTTCTCATTGGCTTTTTGGATCTCTTTTGCCATTAGGATTAGTCTATTTTTTAAGGTGTTATTTTCTTCAGTATTTTTTTTGGGGGGGGGTCTCCTTTAGCAAGCTGTTGACTTTTTTCTTATGATTTTCTTGCATCACTTTCATTTCACTTCCCAGTTTTTCCTCTACTTCTCTTAGTTGCTTCTCAGAATCCTTTTAAAGTTCTTCCATGGCCAGGACTAGGGCTGGACCAACCTCCTCTCTCACCGCTGTCCAACAGAACTTTCCTACTGACCTTCTAAATTGTCTTCAGTGTTTATGGGTTGAGAAGTCTGGAAACCACCACAGGTCCCCTTGATTCAATACCCTGAGGACTGCTCAAAGTTCACTGAGGTCCAGTCTTTGCCTGTGTGGCTCATGCTGAACTGTGCTCCTCTCCCATCATGATGCAATAGACCTTTACAATCTACCATCCAGGTTGTCTTAGGCTGGAAATTTGTTTCACTCTGTCTTTTTGTTGATTCTGCTGCTCTAGAATTTCTTTAGAGCCATTTTTTTTACAGGTATTTGGAGGAGTTTGGGGGAGAGTTCAAGCAAGTCACTGCTTCTATTCCACTATCCTGACTCCACCTATCATCTTTTAATTAAGGATAATAATAAGAGGTCAGACCTCCCAGGGTTGTTGTGCAAATCAAATGAAATATTTACAAAGTACTTTTCAAAACTTAAAGCCCTATATTACTGTTATTATGACTTTCTGTGGTCAAACAATTCGTTACCTTACAGCCAATCTGGTGGTAATTGTTCCCTTCTCAAGTTTAAGTAGGTGTTTGTGTTTTTTTTTTTTTCCAAATGATGAATTAAGGTAATGCATATAAGTTCCTATATTAGACTTTTAACTACTTGGGGGCAGGGCCACCTATCTGATTTCTTTATTATATCTCAAACACCTAGCTCAGTGGATGGCTCAACCAATTACTTTGAATGGACTAAGAAAGTTTGAGTAATTTTACATGATAGATTCAACCTGCACTAAAAGCCTTCATAAGCCTATTCAGATAAACCTGTTCTTCCTTAAAAGTGAAAAGAAAAAAATAAATCTATGCCAAAGAATTATGATTCGTATCAATAGGAATCACGTTTTCTCTTACTATTTTCTATTTATTTTTCAAATATAAGTATTTTGCTTGAAATTCAGTAATCACATATATCTGACAGTGTTAAGACTTTATATTAGATTACCAAATTTATTTGAGTGAAATTATTATATAACAGATAATTGTAATTAATAATGAGAATGATTATTACAATTATTTCATCCAGGTGAAACGGCTTTTCCAGTGATACCACTTAATTGGATGAATTACTTACTTTTCCCCATCTGATAACCTAGAAATCATAATTCTTCCCTTTTCTCTATTCTCTTATTCAATCAAGCAGTATATCCTGATTTAAAAAAAAATCAATTCTCTCTTGAACATCTCCCATACAAGGGATACACATACACACATGTATCTACATCTGTATCTACACACACACACACACACATACATACATATGCATATGTATATACACATGTTTAAGTGTATATATATTAGGTATGTATATATACACACATATATGCATGTAAATGAGAGATATACAAACATACATACACCTTACACAACCTCTTTATTTTACTGATAATAAAGCTGAAGCCCTGGAGAGGTTAACTGACTTGCCCAAGGCAAGAAGGTAAGTAGTATTAGTAGTTCTGGACCTAGAATCCAGATCTTCTATTAGTCTATCCATCCATTATGTTTTCCACTACATTATGCTATAAGGTGCAGCTCCTGTTATGCAGTCCCCCATGACTATGGCATGAAAGTGACCTTGAGTTTTCAAAGACTTTATCAATAGTACATATGCATTGGCAGATCCTAATGACTTGGAATGACTTCAAATACACAGCCCATGAAGAACTGTCTTTTATCTGAGAAATAATCAGCTAACCTGAGAGAGACTGAATTCAAAGTGATCCTTTCTTTGTTTTTATCTTCCTTCCTTCCTTCATTCCCTCCTTCCTTCCTTCTTTCTTTCCTTCCTTTTTTTCCACAGCAACTTATAAAGAACATTTACTAAGCAGTAGAGAAGTGTAATATTCTTTATTGGTGGAGGGAGTGAATAGCTACTCTATTGAAATTACGGCTTTGTGAAAGTATGGAAAACTTATTTGGACCCTAGAATTTCAAGACATTTAAAAAAAAATTGAACAACCTTTGATTGTTGTTCCAGACTTTCTAAAATCCTAATCAAAATGCAAATGTTGGACACCAGATTAGGTGTGGTATTATAATACTATGAAAATATGAAACACGTCTTGATTTGAGGCTAGGTGGTATAGTGGATAGAGCACTGAACCTGGAATGAGAAAGACTTGAGTTGAAATCTGGCTAATTACCAGTTCTGTGACATTGGACAAGTCACTTAAACTCTGTTTATCTTTATTTCCTTAGCTGGAGACTGATGATAGCACCTACCTCACAGGGTTG
This sequence comes from Vombatus ursinus, assembly GCF_900497805.2. NCBI lineage: Eukaryota > Metazoa > Chordata > Mammalia > Diprotodontia > Vombatidae > Vombatus > Vombatus ursinus. The sequence goes on from NW_020954687.1 coordinate 10,720,201, forward strand.
TTGTGAGGATCAAATCAGGTAATATTTATAAAGTGTGCAGCATAGTGTCTGGTACATAGTAGGCACTATATAAATGTTAGTTATTTATTATCATGATCAGCTGCATCATCATTAGAGAAGTACAGTAGCAGAACTGTTATATATTTCAGTAGAAAATTATTGCCAGTGTAAAGACATTTATCTTATGAATCCTTATCTTCTTTCGGTGGTTAGGTACCATTTTCTCTATGAGACATTGCCAGGACCCATCTGTCACCTATTCTCACATATACCCATTTTGAGTCTCTCTTCCTCCTCAAATTATATTGTATTTATGCATCTGTGTATATCACTGTTTCTCAAAGTGTATGCCATGAGATTCACTAGGTGTGACATGAAATTTTAGAGATTATGTTATAATAGATACAATAAAATTATAAATAAATTTGTTTAATATAAATTTAACCTAGCTAACACACATTGTATGAAAAGTATTTACAAAATAAATGAAACCTGCCTATTACATGGAAGCATTGACCTCAAAAGCCATCAGAGCTTGAACTTGCAAAGGATTTAACAAAAAATGACTTGTTATTGACAAACTATGCATGCCTAATTCTTCAAATTCTCTAATAATTCTGTAAGTTAAACCTTTAGTGTCCTACCAAAAAAATTGAGAAGCACTGGCATATATACACACACACACATATACATACACATAAATATATACATGTATACACATACATATATACATACACACACACATCATATATATACATACATATACTCATATATACATACATACCTAACATACATACAGAGAGAGAGACAGAGAGAGAGAAACCCTTCTTCCCCCTCAGAACATAAGCTCCTTGAAGGCAAGGGCAGTATCATTTTTATGCATTTTCCCAATGCTCAGTTCAGTGCCTTGCTTCTGGTAGGAACTTAATAGATGTATGTAGTGGGTATATGGTAGGAACTATTTTTTTTTATCCTAAAATCGTGTGGTTTGCTACTAATCCTATTACACAAAACTAACATTCATAAAGAGTTCTTTAGTTAACAAACCACTTTCTTCACAGTAACCCTATGAAGTAAGTAATTTGAGTGCTATTGTACCTATCTAGGTTAAGATACAAATTCCCTTTTCCATATTTAAGAAATGATTTTCCACCAAACTGTCTTTCCAGACTGAATTCCCATTATACTAGATGTTGAATAAATAGTTGTTGAATTGAATCCAATCTCATGAATGAATGAGATGATGAAGTTGAGGTTTTGAGAAGTTGAAGTCCTCAAGAACACAATTAGCAAGTGTAGAACCTAGACACTTAATCAAAAAGGAAATAAATATTTATAAGTACTTGTACAAGTCAGGCACTATGCTAAGCACTTTTACAAGTATTATCTCATTTGTTCCTCACAACAACTCCGGGAAGTAGGTGCTATTATCACCCCCATTTTACAGTACAGGAAACTGAGGCAGACAGAGATTAAGTGATTTATCCAAAGTCACAAAGTTTGTAAGTGTCTGAGACTGGATTTGAACTTAACCCTTCCTGACTCCATTTCTAGAATTCTATCCACTTTAATACCTGATTGGTTAGTCCACTATGATATTCTGCTAATCCACACTTTTGTATAGGTTATGGCTGAGCAAAAACAAATACATATAACCTCTGATCCAAAGTCCATTGGTATGGGACTCTTCCCTTATTGGTAGAGATGAATGCCTTGCCCTTCATGAGACATGAGGCAGAGCTGGTCAGAGGTGAGAGAACTCCAGTCTTTGTCAGTCTTTTTCAGTCCACTCTTTGGGACTTTTCAGGTCAGTCCCTTCTGGGTACTCATCAAGCTTTGAGTCTTGATCAAGTGAGTGACTTTGGGCACTCCTGACTCCTGGCTTCCAAATTCAACAGAGATGAAGGAAGAGGCCAATCTCACTTCAGATTTTTAAAGAAAAAGACTCTGAAAAGATAGGAGAAGAATAAGAAGTTTCTATCATGTACCTATCCCCAGTTTGCTAATTTAGAGATCTGAGGGAGTTTCCCTTTGGGTGAGATCTAGGACACTTTCTCTTGATGGAGACTAGCTATATCATTCACAGTGGGAGAACTCCTTAACTCTGTATTGTTTGGAATATATTGTCCTATGTATACCCTCTCTTATTTCTGTTTTGCTATTGATGAGGATTAATGGTTTCCTTGCTATTCTCTCTGTGTGTTTATTGTAGAACAGGGATTTGTGTTTATTGTAGAAAGGGATCAAGCCCTGGATATATAACTTGGAGTTCCCCTTACTCTGCAAATGACAAAGTGATCAAAAGTTAGCTCAGACCAAAGCATATCCCTTGGAATAATATTTTTAGGGAGCATATAAAATTCTAGTCTGATAACACCTCTCCTCTGAGGAAAGCAGAGGTCCCAACCCCCTTGCTTCCCCTCCTGGCAAGAATGAAAGTCTCTCTTGGAGAAGGGTGGAGGGAGAAGAAGGGAGAGGTATCTATTCTGCCTCCCTTTGAGCCATAGAAAGACAACAGCCTTACCATACATGGACCTTCTATAGACATGGAGGGTCTGCTACTCTCCTATCCTTATACACAAAAAATCTCCTACCTTCTCCATTTCTGATAAAAGGCAGCATAGAGCGTTAGGAAAACCAGCATAAACAGAGTTGTAAGGAATAATTGAGTGAAGATGGGATGGGGAAAGTTTGTCAAATTTTTACATTGCAACTTCATTTCTCTATTTGACATCAATTTCAAGATCAGGCATCATGCATATTTAAATTTAAGAACAAAAAAGTTATATTACACAGTCAGGTGTAAATAATTTTTTATTTTAAATAATACTAAATGATATTTTATTTTTTCCAATTACATGTAAAACAATTTCAAACATTCATTTTTTAAATTTTGAGTTCCAAATTCTTTCTCTCCATCCCACCCACTCCTTGAGAGAGCAAGAAATTTGATATACATTATACATGTATAATCATGCAAAACATATTTTCATGTTAATACTGTAAAAGAAATTATTTTTTAGAACATGAAAAATACAAAGAAGGTGAAAATACCATGCTTCTATCTGCATTCAGACTCCATCAGTTCTTTCTTTGGAGATGGCTAGCATTTTTCATCATCGACCCTTTGCAATTGTCTTGGATCATTATATTGCTAAGAATAGCTGTCATTCGCAAATGATCATTATAAAATATTGCTGTTACCATATACAATATTCTCCTGGTTATACTCACTTCCTTCATCAGTTCATATAAGTCTATCCAGGCTTTTCTGAAATCAACCTGTTTTTCATTTCTTATAGCTCAATATTATTCCACCATAATCATACAAAACAGCTTGTTCAGCCATTCCCTAATTGATGAGCATCTCCTCAATTTTTAATTCCACCAAAAGAGTTGTGATATTTTTTTCTATAACTATGTCCTTATTCTTTTTATTAATCTCTTTGGGATACTCATCTAGTATTATTGCTGGATCAAAGGGTGTGCATATTTTGATTGCCCTTTGGGAGCACTTTTAAATTGCTCTCCAGAATGGTTGGATCAGATCACAACTCCACAACTGTCCTAATTTTCTTACATCCCTTCCAACATTTCTCATTTTCCCTTTCTATCATATTAGTCAACCTGATAAATGTGAAGTGGTAACACATATTTTTTTAATTTGCATTTCTTTAATCAATAGTGATTTAGAACATTTTTATATGATGATATGATTTTTATATGATGATAGATGGCCTTGATTTCTTCATTTAAAAGCTGACTATTCATGTCCTAACCACTTATCAATTGGGTTATGACTTGCATTCTTACAAATTTTACTCAATTCTCTACATATTTGAGAAATGAGGCTTTTATCAGAGACAGTTGCTGTTAAAATTTTTTTTTAAAAAAGTCTCTCACCTTTCTGCTTTCCTGCTAATCTTGGCTGCATTGGTTTTGTTTCTGTCAATTTTTTTAAATTTTATATAATTAAAATTATCCCTTTTACATTTCATATCTTGTGCGGTCCTGCAATTCTTCCTGTATCCATAGATCTGACAGGTCACCTAATTTTCTTATGTTACCACTTTTTATGTCTACATAATTTACCAATTTTCACCTTATCTTGGTGTATTGTATGAGATATGGGTTTAATCTTAGATTCTGCCAATTTCCAGTTTGGCAAGCAATTTTTGTCAAATGGTAAGTTCTTGTCCTAAAAGCTTGGATGTTTAAGTTTATCAAACAATAAATTATTATGGTCATTTATTATTGTGGATTGTGTACCTAATCTATTTCAATGATCCACCACTCTATTTCTTAGCCAAAGCCAGATTAGTTTGAAATCTGGTACAGGTAGGCCACCTTCCTTCACATTATTTTTCACTAATTTCCCTCATGTTCTTGACCTTTTGTTCTTCCAGAAATATTTAGTTATTATTTTTTCTAACTCCATAAAATAATTTTTGGTAGTTTGAATGGGTATGACGCTGAATAAGTAAATAAATGTAGATAGACTTGTTATTTTTATTACACTGACTTTGCCTACCCATGAGGAATTAGTATTTTTTTTAATTGTTCAGATCTGACTCTATTTATGAGAAAAGTTTTTTGTAATTGTGTTTATATAGTTCTTTGATTTGTCTTAGCAGGTAGACTTCCACGGTTATTGTCTACAGTTATTTTAAATGAAATTTCTCCTATCCCTGCTGGACTTTGTTGGTAATATAAAGGAATGCTGAGTGTTTATGTGGGTTTATTTTATAACCTTCAAATTTTCTGAAGTTATGAATTATTTCAACTAGTTTTTTTAGTTGATTCTACAGGGTTCTCTTAATATAACAATAAATCATCTACAAAGAGTAATTATTTTGTTTCCTAATTACTTATATTCTAATTCCTTCAACTTATTTTTTTTGTTTCTTATTGCTATAGCTAGCATTCCTACTAAAATATTAAAAAAAATTATTGATGAACATAGACATCCTTACTTCAGCCCCAATCTTATTGGGAAGGCTTCTAGCTAATCCTCATCAGATTATGATAATACAGATAATGCTTTCTGATGGTTTTAGACAAATGCTATGTATCATTTTAAGGAGAACTCCATTTATTTCTATGCATTCTAGTGTTTTTCATAGGAATGGCTATTGTATTTTTTCAAAAAGATTATTTTCTGCATCTATTGAGATAATCATATGATTTCTATTACTTTTATTATTGATATGATCAATTATGCTGATAGTTTTCCTATTAATGAACTAGTTCTGCATTCTTTTAATAAATCCCATCTAGTCATAGTGTATGATCCTTCTGATATATTATTGTAATTTCCTTGGTAGTATTTAATTTTAAATTTTTGCATCAATAGTCATTGGAGAAATTAATCTACAATTTTCTTTCTCTATTTTTGCTCCTATTGGTTTTGGTTTCATCACCATATTTTTGTCATAAGAGAAATTTGAAAAAAAATTTTCATTGTGTATTTTTTTCAAATATTCCAAATTGGAATTGTTCTTTAAATGTTTGGTAGAATTTACTTGCAGATGTATTTGGTCCAAAGGATTTTTCCTTTGGGATCTCATTGGTGGCTTGTTCAATTTCTTTTTCTAATATAAGATCATTTAAGTATTCTATTACCTTTTTTCTTAATCTAGCTAATTTATATTTTTGTAAATATTCATCCATTTCACTTAGATTGCCATATTTATTGTCATATAATTGGGTAAAATAGGTCCTAATAATTGACTCAATTTTTTCTGATGGTAAATTAACCCTTTTAATTTTTGATACTGGTAATTTGGTTTTTGTCTTTCTTTTTTTAAATCATATTAACCAAAGATTTGTCTATTCTTTTTTTTTCATAAAATCAACTCCTGCTTTTATTTATTAGTTCAGTGGTTTTCTTACTTTCAATTTTATTACTCTCACCTGTGAACTTTAGAATTTTCATTTTGAGGTTTAATTGAGGTTTTTTAACTTTTTTATTTTTTTTATTTGTTACATGTCCAATTCATTGATCTGCTTTTTTTCTATTTTATTGAAGTAAGCATTTAGAGACATAAATTGTCCTCTAAGTACTGCTTTGGCTGCATCTTATAAATTTTAGTATATTGTCTCATTGTTTTCTTTCTCTTCAATGAAATTATTGATTATTTCAATGATTTGTTCTTTTAACCACTCATTCTTTAGAATTTGATTGTTTAGTTTCCAATTAAATTTTAATCTATCTTTCCTTGGCCTTTTATTCAATGTATTTTTAATTGGATTATGATCTGTAAAGAATTCATCTAAACTTTTTGTTTTTTTGGGTTTTTTTCTGCATTTGGTTTGAGGTTTTTATGTCCTAATACATGGTCAATTTTTGTGTAGGTGCCACTGAGAAAAAGATGGGTTTTTCTATCTCTGCTCCTTCAGAGGTCTATCATATCTAACTTTTCTCAAATTGCATTCACTTTCTTGTTTATTTTTGGTTAGATTTATCTAGTTCTGAAAGGGGCAAATTGAGGACCCCCCACCAATATGATTTTATTGCCTACTGGCTCTTGTAACTCATTTAACTCTTCCTTTAAGAATTTGGATGAGACGCAATTTAGTGCATATATGTTTAGTAGTGCTATTTTTTCATTGTCTATGGTACCTTTTAGCAAAATGTAGTTTCTCTACTTTATTTCTTTTAATTAGATTTATTTTTTGCTTTTCCTGTGTCTGAGATCACGTTTGCTACCTCTGTTTTTTTCTTTAACTCCGTGTGTGTGTCTCTCTGCTTCAAGTGTTTTTCTTGTAAACAGCATGTTGTAGGATTGTGTTTTTTAATCCAGTCTACTTTCTGCTTCTGTTTGAATAGGTGAGTTCATCCCTTTCACATTCACAGTTACAATTACTATTTCTTACCTCAATCCTGCTTTCCCCCTAGTTATCCTTTTTGCTTTCTCCTTTCCCTTTTTCCCTCCTGTAATTGTTTTGCTTTAGATCATTGCCTCCCCCAATCTGGTCTCCTTTCTAATTGCCATCCCTTCTCTTATGCTCTTCTCCCCCTATTTTCCTTTAGGGTTAGATAGATTTCTATGCCCAACTGAGTGTGTATTTTATTTTTTTAAGGGAATATTTTATTTTTTATCAACCAGTTCTGGTGAGAATAAGGTTAAAGCCTGGCCTGCGAGACTCCATCATCCTTTCCACTATAAAAGCTCATTTTTTCCTCTTTTATGTGAGACTATTTACCCCATTGTACTTCAACCTTTCTCCTTCTCTCAGTTAATCTTTTTTTTCCATTCCTTAATTTTTTTTATATCATCCCATCATCATCAACTCATACCCATGCCCTCTATCTATGGACATTCATCCTAACTTCTCTAATAAAGAAAGAAAAAACTTTGAAATTATAGGTATCTTCTTACCATATTGGATGTAAACAGTTTAACCTTATTAAATCCCTTATGATTTCTCTTTCATGTTTACCTTTTTTATGTTTCTCATGAGTCTTGAATTTGTAAGTCAAATTTTCTATTCAGCTCTGCTCTTTTCACCAAGAATGCTTGAATGTCCTCAATTTCATTAAATGTTAATTTTTCCCTGAAGGATAATAGTCAGCTTTTCTGGGCAGGTGATCTCGATTGTAATCTTAGCTCCTCTGTGTTCCAAAACATCACATTCCATGCCTTTAGATCCTTTAATATAGAAGCTGCCAAATCTTGTGTTATCCTTGCCGTGGCTCCATGATATTTGAATTGTTGACTTTTGGCTGTTTGCAATATTTTCTCCTTGACCTGAAAGTTCTGGAATTTAGCTGTAGTGTTCCTAAGAGTTTCATTTTGGCATCTTTTTCAGGAGGTGATTGGTGGAGTCTTTAATTTCTATTTTACTTTCTGATTCTAAAATATGAAGGCAGTTTTCATTGATAATTTTTTTTTAATTTATTTATTTTTATTTTTCAACATTCACTTCCACAAGATTTTGAGTTCCAAATTTTCTCCCCATCTCTTTCCCCCTCTAAGATGGCGTGCATTCTGTATACCCCTTTTCCTAATCTGCCCTCCCTTCTATCTCTCCCCCACTTCTCTTATTCCCTTCCACTTCTATTTTCCTGTAGGGCAGGATAGATTTATATATCCCATTTCCTGTATTTCTTATTTCCCAGTTGCATGTGAAAACTTTTTTTTTAACATGTGTTTTTAAAACTTTGGGTTCCAAATTTTCTCCCTTCCTCCCTCCCCACCTACCTTCATTGAAAAGGCAAGCAACTAGATATAGGTTATACATGTGTAGTCATGCAAAACACTTCCATAGTAGTCATGTTGTAAAAAAGTATATTTCCCTTCATCCTATCCCATCCCCCATTTATTCTATTCTCTCTTTTGACCCTGTCCCTCTCTAGAAGTGTTTGCTTCTGATTACCCCCTCTCTCAGTCTGCCCTCCCTTTTATCATCCCCCTGCTCTCTTGTCCCCTTCCTCCCCCCCCCATTTTCCTTTAGGGTAAGATAGATTTCCATACTCAATTGAGTGTGCCAGTTATTCCCTCCTTAAGCCAAATCTTATGAGAATAAGATTCACTCATTCCCTCTCATCTTCTCCCATTTCCCCTCCACTGTAAGAGCCTTTTCTTGTTTGTTTCATATGAGAAAATTTACCCCATTCTACCTCTCCCTTTCTTATTCTCCTAGTATAATCCTTTCAAACCCCTTAATTTTATTCTCCAGATATCACCCCTTCATCTTCAACTGACCCTGTGCCCTCTATCTATCTATCTATATACATACATATATTTTTCCCCTCCAAATACCCTAATACTGACAAAGGTCTTATGAGTTACAAATATCATCTTTCCATGAAGGAATGTAAACAGTTCAACCTTAATAAGTCTCTTATGATTTGTCTTTCCTGTTTACCTCTTCCTGTTTCACTTGAATCTTGTATTGGAAAGTCAAATTTTCTATTCAGCTCTGATCTTTTCATCAAGAATGCTTGAAAGCCCTCTGTTTCACTGAATGACCATTTTTTCCCCTGAAGGATTATATTCAGTTTTGCTGGGTAGTTGATTCTTGGTTGTAATCCTATCTCCTTTGCCCTTCAGAATATTATATTCTAAGCCCTCTGGTCCCTTAATGTAGAAGCTGCTAAATCTTGTGTTATCCTGGTTGTGTTTCCACAATACTTGAATTGTTTCTTTCTGGCTGTTGGCAATATTTTCTCCTTGACGTGGAAACTCTGGAATTTGGCTACAATATTCCTAGGAGTTTTCCTTTGGGGATCTCTTTCAGGAGCTGATCAGTGGATTCTTTCAATTTCTATTTTGCCCTCTGATTCTAAAATATCAGGGCAATTTTCCTTGATCATTTCTTGAAAGATGATATCTAGGTTCTTTTTATGATCATGGCTTTCAGATAGTCCAATAATTTTTGAATTCTCTCTCCTGGATCTATTTTCCAGGACAGTTGTTTTTCCAATGAGATATTTCACATTTTTTTCTAATTTTCATTCTTTGGATTTGTTTTACAGAGTCTTGATTTTCTCATAAAGTCACTATCTTCCAATTGCTCCATTCTAATTTTTAAGGAAGTATTTTCTTTAGTGACTTTTTGGACTTCCTTTTCCATTTGGCCAATTTTGCTTTTTAGGGTATTCTTATCCTCATTGGCTTTTTGGACCTCTTTTGCCATTTGGGTTAGGTTATTTTTTAAGGTGTTATTTTCTTCTGTATTTTTTAGGTCTCCTTTAGCAAGTTGACTATTTTTTTTTTCATGATTTTCTTGCATCACTCTCATTTCTCTTCTCAGTTTTTCCTCTACTTCTCTTACTTGTTTCTCAAACTCCTTTTTGAGCTCTTCCATGGCCTGTGACTGATTCATATATTTCTTGGAGGCTTTGGTTGTAGGAGCTTTGGCTTTGTTATCTTCTTCTGGTTGTATGTTTTGATCTTCTTTGTTACCAAAGAAAGATTCTATGGTCTGACTTTTTGGACCTTTTTTTATTCATGATCCCAGCCAATTACTTGAGTTTCAATCTCTTTGCTAAAGGAAGGGTCTGCTTCCAGAGTGGAGAATGTACTGTCCCAAGCTTTGGGGGTTTTGTGCAGCTGTTTTAAGAGATACTTCTAGGGACCTATAAATTTTCAGTTCTTCCTAGGTGGTATGATAAGGGGCAAGGTGCTTACTCCTTTCCTGACCTGTGCTCTGGTCTATGAGTGACCACAAGCAGTCCTTTCTACCTTGGAGCTGTGAGGAGATTTCCTCTCCACCTCCACTACAAGCTCCACTATACTAGCACTCCTCCCTGTCCCAGGACCGCCATTCAGAACTGTGACCCAGATCCAAGCACAGGCAAAGGAAGAGAATCCTGCACCAGCAGAGAAATCCCTGCAATCTGCCTCTGATCAGCAACTTGATTCCCCCTCAGTCTTTGGGCCAGAAGCTCTGGAAGCAGCTGAAACCCCGGGGCTAAGCACAGGGACTGGGGCTAGGACCATGCTTCTCTTTCTCACCATAGTCACAAACTTTTCTCACTGACCTTCTAAGTTGTCTTTGGCATTTGTGGGTTGAGAAGTCTGAAAACTGCCACAGCTGCCAGTGACTCAGTCCTCTGAGGCCTGCCTTGCCTGAGAAGTCATGCCAAACTGTGCTCCTTTCCTGCTCTGCGTGATGTAACTTACAATCAACCATCCAAACTGTCTTGGGCTGTAAATTTGTTTCATTCTGTCTTTTTGTGGGTTCTGCTGCTTTAGATTTTTTTCCCTAGGCAATGGGGTTAAGTGACTTGCCCAGGGTCACAAAGTAAGTGTTATGTGTCTGAGAGCAGATTTAAACTCAGTACCTCCTGAATCCAGGGCTGGTGCTTTATCCACTGCGCCACCTAGCTGCCCCTAGAATTTGTTTAGAGTCATTTTTTATAGGTATTTGGAGGGGTCTAGGGGATAATTTCTGAAAAACAATGTTTAGGCTTTTTTTTTTTAACCTGAGTTTCAGGCAGTCCAATAATTCTTAAATCATTTCTTCTCAAACTATTTTACAGGGCAGTTGCTTTTCCAGGGAGAGAAGGGAGGTCTGTAAGTTTCAGTTCTTCCAAAAGTGCTATGATCTAAGGAGAGATGTGGTCACTGTTCTCCTGGCCTGTGCTCTGGTCTGTGAATAACTACAAACCCTCTTTTTGGCCCTGGCCTTGTGACTAGTGTCCACTCTCCCCTGTGGCTGTATGCTTTAGTGTACAAGTGCTCTTCCTGGCCCTAAGATTGAGAACCTCAAATGGCCGATCCAACAGAGTACTGCCCCCATTGCCAGCAAAGGTTCCCCTGTAATTTTCTTCTGACCAACTATCAGAACCCTTTACCATCTGTAGGCTAAGAGGTCCAGAAGCTGCTGCTGCCAATTCAGTTCCCTCCGAGGCTTACTACTAGCTGCCTGGTGCAGAGGCCCAGTGCCTCATTTAGAACCTTGCTCTTGACTTGATCTGGGACTCCAATCTCACTGCTAACTTACTGGGAGTGTCTTGCGTTGGACTGTGCTGTACTCTTCTTCAAGTGAGACAGACTTTTCTTGCCAACCTGAGTTTTCTTGGGCTGGAAAGTTGTTTCACCTTGTCCTTTTGTTGGTTCTTCTGTTCCAGAAGTCATTTTGTGGATTTCAATGTTGTTTGGTGAGGAAATTTGGGGGAGGTCCCTTACCCCTTACCTCTACTCTAGTATCTTAGCTCCACCCTTTCTAAATGATTTATGAATACCCATGTGTATCAATCAACAAATAATCATTTATTAATGACTTAGTATGTGCCAGGCACTGTAGTAAGTGTTAGGGATTAAAAAAAAAGAATAAAAGAGAGAAAGAAAAAAGGAAGAAAAAGGGAAGGAAGGAAGGAAGAAAAAAGGGGGAAAAACAGTTCTTGCCTTCAAAAGTCTTGCATTCCAATGGGGATATAATGTGTAAATAAATATAAGATAAATTCAGAAAAGATGCAAAATAACTTTAAGGAGAAGGCACTACCAGCTACTTTGGCACAGTAGAAAACAAAGAATCTGGAAAGATCTTCTGAAAGGGAGCAGTGAGTTGAGCCTTAATGGAAGCCAGGGATTCTAGGAGAAAAGAGCAGGCAGTGGAGTGTTCCAGGAATGTACTGATGTAAAGACAGTGACAGGAGATAGAGCATTGTGAATGAGAAATAGCAAGTGGGTTTGTTAAATAGTTTTAATGCTAAACAAAGGAGTTTACATTTGATCCTAGAGGCAATAGGTAGTTCAGTAGTGGGGAGACAAAGACACTTCAGGTTGTTAGAAAAAAATCAATTGGGAAGCTAGTAAAAACTATTTTAGAAGGGAGACAGACTATATTGTCATGTTTTTTTAGCAATATTTTATCAATGCCTTTTTATATCTTCATTTCCAGATAAATGCATTGCCATCAATGTTCTTACTCGTACAAGCAGGTAGCTTTGTGGTACATTGGAGAGAGATACTGGGCCTAAGTCAGGACCTGAGTTCAAATCTGGCCTTAGACACTTACTAGTTGTGTGAGCCTGGGCAAGTCACTTAACCTCTGTTCACCTCATTTTCTTTAACTGTAAAATTGAGATAATAATAGCACCTTCCTCACAGGTCTTTTGTAAGGATCAAATGAGATAACATCCCTAAAGTGCTTAGCACAGTTCCTGGAACATAGTAGGCACTATGTAAATGCTTCTTTCCTTCTCCCCCATAAGCAAAGAAAAATAATTAAGCAAAACCAGACATCATGTTGATCACACAGCAGTGAATATACCATTGGGAACCTGCAGACTAACCTTTCCACAAAATAAGAATGGCATATTTTTTTTTCATTTCTTCCCCCCTCTCAAGATTAGTCACTACAATTTCTCAATATTTAGTTGAATTTTTAATATTTTTCCTCTTTGCACTATTATAATCATTGTGTATCTTGTTCTTCTGCTTATTAGACTTTACTATTCAATTCTGCTATATTAGTAATATTTTATCAATACCTTTTTACATAATCATTTCCAAATAAATCCACTACCACCAATGTTCTCACTTTTATAAGCAGAAAGCTTGGTGATGTATTAGATTGAGGACTGGACTTGAAGTCAGGAAGACCTGAGTTCAGATTTGGCCTTAGACACTTACTAGCTGTTTATTGATTGATATGTGTTCTTTTATTTAAAAAAAAGCCTTTATATTCATCACATAGAAAATGCTACAAATTATTTTTATAGATAAAAAGATCTCAGAGATGAGGAAATTCCCTCTATCAATGGAGGTCAAAACCTGTTCTACTACTTTAGCTCAGAGAGTTGCCTGGGGCGCTAAGACACTAAATTATTTGCTTAGTGTAACATAATCTATGTGTCAGAATTGACACTTAGTTTTTTGTTGTTGTTGGTGGTGTTGTTTTTTTGTTCATTTGGTTTTTTTTTGTTTAAGGCCATCTCCTTATCCACTACCCCAAGCTTCCTCTCAGCATTACTTCTTAAAGTGCAATAATATCCCATTACATTCATATTCCATAATATGTTCAATCATTCCACAACCAGTGGTCAACCATTTTGTTTCTAGTTTTTTGCTACCATCAATTCTGCTGTCATTAAAGATTGATCACTGACAGCATTATCTCTTTTTGCTCATACAACATTCTTAGATACCTAAAATAGGTGTAATTATTCTCATTGAGGCAGACAGGTAGTATAATGGATAGAGAACTGAATCTGGGGTCAGAAAGACCTGACTTCAAATACAGCCACAGACAACAATTAGTTATGATTCCCTGGGCAAGATACTTAACTTCTTTTTGCCTCAGTTTCCTCAACTGTAAAATGGAAGTAATATTAGCAACTTACCTCCCAGAGCTGCTATAAGGATCAAATGAAATAATATTTGTAAAGCACTTAGTATAGTGCCTGGCATATAGTAGGTCTTTGATAAATGCTTATTTCCTTCCTCATTTTCCAAATGAGGAAATTTAAGCAGTAACTCGCTTGCACAAATTTCTACAGCAAGGTAATGGCAGAATTGAGATATGAATACAGGTTTTCATGACTTTCAGCTAAGTCATGCTGCCTTTTTGTGTCACTGAAGAGTAGTTGTCTAACCAGTATGACCAATTTATTTTCTTTCTATATATCAATCTCTTGAAATGCAAGTCCAAAGATAAAAGGCAAAGATCTGTGAGACTGAGTCATTTGGATTGAGATCATGAGCCAATCTGAATAACATAATTAAATAGGACAATATTGCTTTACACCTTCAATAACTTCATTATCTTCAACCCTTTGATTCTGTGGTTCCACATGACTAGTTTCATAGATCTTTGCAATACAAGTCAGGACCAAAAGAATTCTCAGAGTAATTTCACTAAAGTGGCTGATGTGTTTCCATTCAGGAAATTGTTTTTTTTTTTCTCCCTCATTTGAGGTCTCATTTTGAGAATAATAGAAATTATATCTTTCTCTGAAGAAGTTATAGAAATTTTCTTATATAAGCATGCTTAACAGATGCTTAAAGTCCCAAGATTTAATTTCCTGATGATGATGATGATATGGAAAACATTTAGAAAAAAAAGATTCTTTCATTATTACTAGTATTTACAAATGTGCTCCTGTCATCACTATATTCGGGGTTTTTAAAACCCTACTGATTTGATCAAAATGTGCTTCAAAGTTTCTACCTTAATAGGAATATAAATTTCATTCAGTGGAGAAAAAACATTAAAAAGCCAAGGCATAAAGGTATAAATAAAGTGTAACATAATTTTTTCCAAAAAAAAATTTACAAAGGAATGGTCTAGTCAAATATCAAATATATAACAAACTTTGGAAGTAAAATAAAATGAACTGAATTGACATTCACACTCTAAAAGATTAAGAGCATATGTACTATGACTTTGCAGATATATTGATGAACATTTGCAAATTTCTTTCAGAGATTAATGTTTACTGTATATTTATTTATTTTATTAAATCTTCCTTTATCAATCAATCAATAAGCATTTATTAATTCCTACTCTCTTCCATTCACTACTCTAAGTACTAAAGTTACATATAAAAAATGGAGGTTAAGGAACTCCTATTTCCTAAATAACACACCAATATCAACAATATATTGAAAGACATAGAGGAAAATGTCTAGCAGACCAAAATATTCTCAATACAGAGAATTTATGGAATGATGTAGATGAGAATTTCGTAGGATGAGAAAGCAAGAATAATTTTTTATCTGTACCATGGAGGGACAATAGGTGTGGACAGGCTCTCAGTCACAGAAGTATCAAGTTTGGGCCATAATGAGAAGCATCATGGCCTACTGGAAATGGTGTTAATCTTGGAATCTAAAAGACCTAGATTTGAATATATACTGTATTGATGTATGACAGGTGTTTTAATCTCTCTGATCCTCAATTTTTTAATCCATTAAAATAAGAGGTATATTAATATCTGTCTTTCTGCTTGATGGGAACATCAAATGAAATAATTTATGTAAAGTAATTTGCAAAACAAAAAATAGTGTTTTATTATTAAATTGCAGGAGCATTCAAAGCCAGTATAAAAGTTTCAAAGACAATTATCTTCATCTCTGTATACTAGCAAGAACATCCTTACCCCAGGTAAGTCCATTGAATAAATGGATTGCCCCTTAGTTAGTCACCAAATTCCATAAACCAGAAAAGTCACTAAATATTCATGATGGTAAGGTGGTAACAAGTGTAATTCCCTGGTGACCAGAAATTAGTCAATGTTAAGTCAAATGTGTTACATGCACTGTTAAATCCTGGACTCAGTTCTTATCTCTACCATATAATCCTTCTGTCCAGAATACAAAACTATGGCAAAGGAGCTCAAGAGAGACTGAAGTTAGACTTCTGGGGGCAGAGCCAAGAGGGCAGAGTAGAGAAAGGGTTCAACTGAGCTCTACCAACATTCCCCTCCAAACAACTTTGAAGGAATTACTCAAATCAAATTCTGGAGTGACAGAGCCAACAAAAGGTCAGAGTGAATCACCAAGACAATTTAGGAGTAGGAAAGAGAAATCTGTGACCTAGGAGTCGAGGCAGACCTGGATCCCATGTAGATGAAACACTAGTGCTATGACTAGATGGTAGGACAGAAGCAGTAGCAACTTCAGAAGCTCTCAAGCCAAAGATGGTAAATGGACCTAGAAACTGATCAAAAAGAGATTTTAGGAGACCCCCGTATTAGTACTAGATAGAAAACCAGATGTTGTTTGGTGAATCCATTGCCTACACCCACATCTGGGTCATAGTTCTCCCCTCGTCCCCCAGGCAATTGGAGTTAAGTGACTTCCCCAAAATCACACAGTTAGTGTCAAGTGTTTAAGGCTGGATTTGAATTCAGGTCCTCCTGACTCCAGGGCTGGTGCTCTATCTACTGCACTACCTAGTTGCTCCCTGGATCATAGTTCATGGTCAGAGAGGTGCACTTTTGTAGTAGAAGCCCTAAGTAGCTATATCACTTTTGGTGACAAATGGTGAGGGACCCTGAGGAACAGTATCACTTTATGAAGAGCCCTATTTTAAGTCCTAAGGGATTGTGAGTCCTAGAGAATAGTATCATTTGCAATTTCAAGGGATTAGGGGCCCTTGTGGGGTAAGGACAAGAATATAGATGAAGATAGGCATGACTACAACTCTCCACAGATCACACCACCTTGAAAGCACTGAAAACTCTCAAACCCCCAGAACCAGCTCTGAAAACAACAATGCAAAAAAAAAAAAAAAAGCCTTCTGAAAACAGTGCTACCTATCTTCATGATAGAAACAGGTCAATATTAACATAAAGTTCAAAATTAGGAAATAGGATGACAAAATAAACAAACTACAAAAAACAAACATGATCATTAAAAAAAATCTACTGTGTTGGTAGGAAAGATCAAAACACAACCTCAGAAAACAACGAAATAAAAATAGCTGCAAATAAAGCCTCAAAGAAAAATGTGAATTGGATACAAGCTCAACAAGAATTCCTGGAAAAGCTAAATGATGATTTTCCAAATCAAATAATAGTGGTAGAAAAAAAGTTAGGTAAAGAAATGAATGCAAAGAAAGAAAATTTGGGGGAAAATAGAATTAACAGCTTAGTAAAAGAGGCACAAAAATACTGAGCAAAATGACATTAAAAAATCAGATTTTGCACAAAGGAAATAGAGGTACAAAAATTTACTGATAAAAACAATTCCTTCAGAAGCAGAATTTGTCAAATTGAAAAAAAGTGCAAAAGCTCACTGAAGCTAATAATTTCTTTAAAATTAGAATTAGCAAAGTGGAAGCCAATGACTCTATAAGACATTAAGAAGCTAAATAAAATCAAAAGAAGAAAATGTGAAATATCTCATTGGAAAAACAACTGACCTGGAAAAGAGATTGAGGAGAAATAATTTAAGAATTACTAAAAGCCATGATCAAAGAAAGAGCCCAGACATCACATTTCAAGAAATTATCAAGGAAAACTATGCCAATATCCTAGAGCCAGAGGGAAGGTAGAAATTAAAATAATTAACATCCGGAAGAAATCCCAAAATGAAAACTTCTAAAAATATCATAGCCAAATTCCAAGGCCCGCAGGTCAAAGAGAAAATACTTCAAGCAGCTAAAAAGAAACAATTCAAATATTTGAAGCCACAGTCAGGATTACTCAAGACTTAGCAGCTACCATGTTAAAAAAAGCAGAAGACTTAAAATATCTTGTTCTAGAGAACAAAGGATCTGGGATTACAACCATGAATAACCTACTAAGTAATATTCAAGGGGAAAATGAATAATTAATAAAAGAGGACTCTCAAGTATCCCTGATGAAAAGAATAGAGCTGAATAGAAAATTTGTCTTTCAAATATTCAGATTTCTCATGAGAAGAAAAAAAATGTTCTGCACTGAGGCATATTTCATCCAGGCTCTATACTGTCTAAATACCTTTCATTGTCTTCTGGTAAAATGGGCCATGTTTGGATCAATCCTTTTGTTGATGTTTGTCTTCTCTAAGAGCTCTGAAACAGTTGCTAATGACCTTTCTCCTTTACTGTAAGAGGATGCAACCAAAAGGCACAGGATCTCTAGCCTGATAAAACTTACTAGGACATATCTAAGTCTAGACACATCCATTTCAAGATAATGACTTTTTCACCTAAAGCAGCTAGTTAGTGAAGTAGATATAGGACACTAAACTTGTAATCAGTAAGACTCATCTTTGTGAGTTCAAATCCAGTCTCAGGCACTTACTAAATGTGTGACCTTGGGGAAGTCACTTAACCCTGTTTGCCTCAGTTTCCTCATCTGTAAAATGGGCTGGAGAAGGAAATGGCAAACCACTCTAGTATCTTTGCCAATGGAACCCAAGATTGAGTCACAGAAAGTCAGAAACTACTGATTAACAACAACAACAATGCTCTTTTCACCTATGATCAGGAAAGAATAAGCATAGCTCATCTAGACAAGATATGTGCTTTATCTGACATGTTCTCATAAGTGCACGGTGATTGGGCTAGGGTATAGGAAAAGCTGTCATTTGACCAAACCTCACGGGAAATAATTTGAAACATATGTGGTAGTGTCCATAAGTAAAAGAAAATAGCTTGCTGAATGTGTAATCATTCGCTTTTAAGTTTCCATTCATATTTCATAAGTTTTCCTCACTGCCTTATAAACTCAAACGAGCTCATTGGTGAATTACATACATTTGGTTGGTCCAAAGCAGTAAGGACAATTTTATGTTTCCAGAAATGGCCTTAATTATACTCATGCAGGCTGTCCTACAAGTCTTATTGATGCTTTAAACTTTAATAACCAATAACTTCATGAGACTTTTGGGATACCTGGTATATGGACTTCTTTACTCTAAGGTCCTTAAGAGTAGGTAGTTTTTCATTCTTTATATTTATGTCCCTAATCATTGATTCCTCTTGGAAGTTATTTCAATAGTCCTGGGCAATATGGACCTGAATAGGACACTGGCTCAGAGATTAGAGAGAAGGGAACAGAAATATGGAGATAGAACAATTGAAAAAAGAGATCTGCGATATCAGGAGAGATTAAGGATGGATGTATAGAAATGGAAATCATGTACACAGAAGAAATAATTGAACCCCTAGAAGCTTATGAGATAACCAAGAAAGAGGATGAAGTGATAGAAAAGAAGATGGTACAGGGCAGGACCTTGGGGAATAACTATATTATGGGGTCAGGAGATGGAGAATGAGCAAAGGAAACACAAAAGGATCAGTCAGAGAAAAAGGGAAAAAAAAAACAGGAAAGAGCAGTGTCATATAATCAAGAATACATCCAAGAGGAAGGAATGGTGTGACTATGTAAAAAAAAAAAATAACTACCGTATCTTATATGAAGTTGAAATGAAATAGAATGAGTATTGAGAAAAAACTGACTAATTTAATAGTAAAGAGTCCCTTAGTTACTTTGGGGAGAGATGTTTCAGACAAATAATAGAACCATAATCCAGATTGTAGGTATTAAATAAGAACTAAACTCTTTTAGTGGAGACTTGTTTTCTTTGCATTCATTTTCTCTTTGAATTCATACCACCTAATACAATGTTTTGAAGGACTATTGTTGGCCCTAATCTACAATTTAATTGCTATGAGAAACTTCCTCTAGGCCAATCCAATGCCTTTAGAGTTTATAGGCTATGAATCCTCTAACCCTACCCCCCCCAAAAAAAAGACCTGTGTAATCCTTAAGTGGAAAATAAACATTTAATGAAATTGAGAAGTTTCAAGCATTTCTGATGAAGAGCAGAGCTGAATAGAAAATTTGATTTCCAAATACAATAATTACAAAAAGCATAAAAAGGTAAACATGAAAGATAAATCATAACAGATTCAATAAGGTTAACTTGTCTATATTTCTACATGGGAGGATGATACTTGTAACTCCTAAAAACTTTATCATTTTTAGGGCAGTTAGAAGTATACATACAGAGGGCACAGGTATCAGTTCATTACAATAAGATGATACAAAAAATAAAATTAAGATCTGAGAAAGAGAAATGCACTGAGAAAAAGGGGAAGGGGCAGGAAGAATGAGGTAAACCATCTCATATAAAAGAGACATGAAAGGAAGAGCTTTTACCATGGAGCAGAAGATGGAGTTGTGTGGGTGGTGGGCAACCCTTCAACCTTACTCTCATCAGGATTGGCTTAAAGAAAGAATTATATATACACTCAATTGGGTATAGAAATCTATCTCAACATATCGGGAAGAAGGAGGGGAAGGGAATACAAAAAGGGTTGGTTGATAAAAGGGAAGGCAGATTAGGGAAGGTGGTGGTCAGAAGCAAAATTCTTTTGGGGAGGGACAGGGTGAAAGGAGAAAGAGAGAAGGATAAACAGGGAAGAATTGGATGGAAGGAAATACACAATTAGTAATGTGAATTTGAATGGAATGTATTCACCTATAAAAATAGAAGCTGCAAGCAGAGTGGATTAAAAACCAAAATCCAACAATACGTTTTTTTTTCCCAAGAAACATACTTGAAGCAGAGAGATGCACAAGGAGTATGTGTAAGGGGCTGAAGCAAAATCTGTTATGCTTCAGTTGAAGTAAACAAACAAACAAAAAACAAGGGGTAGCAATTATGACCTCAGACAAGGCAAAAGCAAAAATATATTTAGTTAAAGCAATTAAGCATGGAAACTACATCTTGCTGAAAGGTACCATAGACAATGAAGTAATAGCAATATTAAACATATACACTTGTTCAGGTATTTTCAGTTGTGTCTGACACTTTCTGACTCCATTTGGGGTTTTCTTGGCAAAGATACTGGAATGGTTTGCCATTTCTTTCTCTAACTCATTTTACAGATAAAGAAACTGAGGCAAAAAAGTGACTTGTCCAGGGTTATACAGCTGGTAAGTGTTTCAAACCAGATTTGAACCCACAAATTTGGCTCATTAAAGAACTGCTTCTTAGGGGACCCAGAGTTATAGTTTTCTCTCCAATGTATTCTATGGGTGGTAGGCCTGCTTAGAAAAGTCCTTTTCCTGTGAACCTAAATAACTTGGAAATAAATAGGATTTTCCTTCACATAGATTTTTTTAAACACTTTTACTACAGAAAGAGATTTGATCCTTTTACTACCACCACAGGATAAACTGTAGGCTCTGAGGGGGCTCCACATTCAGTGTGAACTTCACTGCAAATTAAAACAATTCAGCCAAATTTTTCCCATCTATGTGAAGGTGAGCTTTAATGCTAGCTTTCTATATGAAAGTTTACTTAGACGTTTATTGAGTGAATAGTAATTCAGCTTCATCAATTACTTATTAGTACTTAATTATATCCATTTATCCTCACTCTTTATACAGTTTGCTGCTGTACATGAATCCTAAACACTTTATCATACACTCCCACTCCAGGATACCAGGAGAATGGGCTACTCTCTAGTTTGATGTTCTCCATTAATCTGAGGCAGTAACTTCCTAACAAGGCATGAGCTTTAAGGAGATGCCTTTGAAAAAGCAGGATGTATTTGCTTACTATTAAATCATATTTTAAAAAAAAGAATATTTATTTTGAACTAACCTAATATTCTTTAAATGGTACAAGTTCCTGGAATTGAGAATTCACTGGCAAAAGACAATTTTACTTTATATTCACAAAATAGTCGATCTGATCCAGCTTGTATCCCATGGGAGTCACGATCAGTACAACTTCTTTATATTTACCATCCTCAGAAACTCTGTTTCAATGTCTGGAAAGCAACAGGGCACTATAGCAGCTAGAGGGGAAGCTTATAAAACAACTGAAACATGTCCCTTCTCCATGTTTGGGATGTTCCAGAACTCTAAGTGACCCTACATTGCCATCTGTATCTACATATCTATATATATCTTTATCTATCTATCTACACACACACACACACACATATATATCAAACTATGTGTGTATATATACATGTATGTATGTATGTAATTTAGATAGTCCTTTATATGTTATATTATATATGTTATACATAGATAATATCTACATATATATGTTATACATATATAAGTTCATTTGGTTCTCACGACTCTCCATGTGATATAGGTGCTATCATTTCCAATTGTAGATGAAGAAACTGAGATTCAGAGAAATCAAATTACTTTCTTAGGGCTTACACAGCTCATATGTATCGGGCTGAGTGATATCCTAAGGTCTTTGACCTGACAGTTCTCCAAACATAAAATGGACTAATGCTTGTGATATTTTTATAATATGTATAGTTTTATTTATATTAAGATTTATATAAACACACCTTTTTTCTCCCCAAATGCATGATTAATAAATGTTCTATTATACCATTATACTTTAATTATTTGAAAACAATAGCTTTGTTTTCTTGGCCCTATTATGATGAATCCTTCCCTACTCAACCATAAAAAATGAATTAATGAAAAATTATGGTTGGAGAAAAAAGAACACTTAGCACATTATTCTTGCCATAGGCCATTTGTCTAATTCCAACCAAAGAGGCCCTTAAACAAGAGAGTTTTAAGACCATGCATGTATGGCAAAAGGGTTATATTATTAGCTGATTTCTGTATCATTTTTTACTATAGAGGTCAGTCAAAATTAGAATGTTATGCTTAATTTTGAATTTACTTTTCCTAATTAGAATAAAAAATAGCACTCCTTTAGAAAAGTTTTATAGTATAATTATAAAATCTGTGCCTTCTGAAGTCAATGCATTTTTATGAGATTTGTTTTATTACAAGAAAGCCAACTACATTTAGAGGTACACATTAGGTTGAGAAACATTTTTGAGGTAAACTCAGTTTATGAGCAGTTATAATATATGAAATAAATTACAATTGGCTAATTTCAGCTAATTTTCAGCTAAATTCAGCAATTGAATTTCTTGAAGTAATTCAAGTACATTATATATAATACTTTTAATGAATAAAACCTCCCAATAATGTCTTCCTTTAAAAATTTCAAGGGTTTATCAGGAAGGAAAATCTGGTCTAAAATTATCAGACCTTAAAAGTAGCTTCTTTAGTAATAATTATATGTGAAGCCATAAGCTACAAATCAGGACAGGGAGTTCAATTATTATTTATGCCACTGTGTATCGCCTTACCCATTATAACATGTGTATATCATCATCATCATCATTAGCAGCAGCAGCAGCAGCTATTATTAACTATATACACTCAACCCCCAAAACTGATAGAGCTAGATTGCTGACTAATAAAGTATGAGCAGCTCAGTCTTCCAGTTTACTGCTTCAAATTCAGATGGGAAAACTAAGTCATGCAATGACACAGAATTAGAGACTCTCTTTTGCCTTTCTTTGTATGTCCAGCACTTACCACAGTTCTTGGCACATAATGCAACTTAATAAATTTTTATTGACTAACTGAGAGTTCACCTAAGAGTAACAAATGAATCTTCCAGTACTTCTGATGAACCAATTCACTACTCCTTGTGTTCATATTACAAGAAATTTAAAAGGCTAATGTTATTAACTAAAACATACACGTTATCATTTATCACATCTCAGCTAGGCTTATTATCTTTCCACCAACACTTGTTTCTGCTTCTGCCTTTAATATTTTAATCTCTGGTATCCCTATTGACCTAGACATCCATGTTTGTAACCTTGGAGTTATCTCTAGCCCTCCCTTTCATTCATATTCTATATCTTTGCATTTACTAGATCCTGTTGATTCCATTTACACATTTCTTTCATCTGCCCCTCTTTATTTCTACCACCACATCACTAATACAGGCCCCCATTTCCACCAACTTGGAATATTACAATACTTTCTTTACATTCATTCCTGTTGCTACTTTCCCCTTCCAATATGCCTTTTATTTTTACCACAAATCCTTTTGTATTTCTTCTCATTGGTTCCTCTAATGGCTATAATTTTAAGTTCATATATCTTTGTTTGACATTCAAGGCCTTCCAGGATCAGGTACAAACTTAATTCTCCAACTTTACCTATTATCCCATCCCATGGTTGAAACAAAATGGACTACTCATTTTCTAACAAGCTCACCCTTTGTTCTCTTTCTTCTGACTTCACGCTAGATGTTCCCTATACTTTGAAGCCCTTCTTCCCTTCTCTTGAACTATTATCCTAAGATTGAATTCAAATTCCAAATTCCGCTAAGTTTTCCTTATTCTTCACCATAAAGAGAAATCAACAGATTGATGACCTTACCATTCGGACTTCACATTGCAATTTCTTTCACAACTCTCAAATGTAATTATATAATGATGTGTATTATAGTTACATGAATTGATGTTTTCCCTTCAATTGGATAGATGTCTTCTTAAGGGCAGGGATTATATTATTTCCAAATGTATCAACTCCTCCAAAATCTAGACTACTGCTCTGCACACAATCTGAATTGTATTGTAATTGTATTATAACCTCACAATAATATTATGAGGCAGGAGGTATGAGCATCGTTATTTTGATTATATGAGAGACTTAGAGAGTTGAATGATTTGGTCACATTGAAGGTTGAACTTGAGCCCATGTCTTTCCATTTTGTTGTGTTTTACCCCTTGAAACACAGGGTATTATGGAATAAATCTATAGAATCTGAAATATAAATAATCCTAATGTAGCTATGTTTATGGGAAAATATGTTTGTTTTTCTTTCCCCTGAGTGAAAAGATATTTCAGAACTGTTGCAGAAGAGGTAACTATGATTCTTACTCCTTTTCTCTCTGCCCCTTTCCTTTAGAAAAGGGGTAACATGAGTCTTGCCCAGCCACTCCTTTTCTCTTCCCACAGACAGTGATTTTCTCTCTAGTCACTGACCTTAGTTGACTCTTTTGATGGGTGGGTCTTCTTAAACATGTTCAGAGTGGAATAATGGAAACATCAAAGTGGCCTACCTAATTCCCCATCAGACAGATAGTACTGCTAAGATCACCTTGTGCCTAGGGGAAACACCAGATTCATGCTTTCATAATGCTTTCAGAAGTTATAAATCAATAAGCTTCTCTTTCATTTGGCTCCACAGACCCCAGAGAGAAAGATATAGGCAATTTCCAACAATCTCTTTCTTTTCCTTTCTCCCATTCTTTCTCTCTATGTCACATGCCAGTCACTACTCTTTTCTCTTGCATTTCACTCCCATGATGAAACACATACACATCAGAAATTCCTGTGGCCAACCATACTTTTATACTAGGTTTTAATAATAATTGAAAATAAATAAACTTTAAAGAATAGGCAAACTTTGAATTTAATATATACTCTCCTGAGATAGTTAAGAGAAAAAGAAGAAAGAAGCAAAAAAATATCACTGTCTGTTATCAGCTTTCTCAAATGAAAGGTTTAGCAATGACTGGTATGCCTGGCAGCATTTGTTGGCAACCATTAGTTATGACAGCTGCTCAAATGCCAGCAACCGCACCCACATCAATGTCCTCTCCAATCTCTACAAAAATATGCTTACTGAGCTGAGCTCAACTCCCTCCTCCCCAAAGACACACGTACAAACAGTTGTCTCCTTCATAAAGACTTCCTCCGGGGCAAGAGTGAAGGTCCCACTGTCTCTTTTAGTTCTCTTTTTTGTCAGTAGTTCAAAAACAAACAAACCCCAAAAGTGAAAATCTCTGATTCCTCCAGCCAGCTTCATTCCATCTGCTCTACATAATTTGATAGAGTGAGTGAGTGCTATACTTTATTTAATAGAAAAAAGGAAAATCACAGGTCTTAATCTAGGCTCAGTCAACTGCAGAATTGATTATTATATAATATAGGAAGAAGTCATTACACTTCTGGTATACTACTTTGTCAAAGAAAAGTACCAAAAGAGTCCTTTGAAAAGACTCTAAAGAAAAGGAAAGGAAGAAAAGGAGGAGGAACAGGAAAAGAACAGATCCTCCTTTCTGGGCAAAACCAGTCATTACTGGCTCCATAGAGACCACATTCAAGACATATGAAAGAAAGGAAACAATATTACAATAAAGTCTTGTAATTCTCTTAGAATATAATCAAGATTCAGCTGAAGAAATTTGGGGCTATCTAAGAAAATTATTACTATCATTATTGTTATTGTCATTACTATTGTTATTATTGTTTTTAATTAAATTTAGGATTAATTTGTATTAAGATATTCTGAGTTCTTCTTTTCCACAGTTGACCTCTAGAACTCATGCCACAAATTCCTAGAAAAAGTAATTCATTTGTTTTTGTAACTTCTACCCTGAGGCTAAGCAGTCTTGACTAATCATGACAGCCAGAGTAACTCACCTAGCTCGCTCTCAGAACCAAGAGAAGATCATACTTCAAAACTCATCCAGTTGTCCACCCAGGTCATCTTGTCTTATCCTTTGCTTTTCTGCCATACATGCAAATGACTCCTCTCTCTCACTCTCCCCTCTGACTCTGGGCTAAGTAATGAAATCAATAGTACCATTGTTCTTGAAAAGGACACATCAGTTTACTTTCCAGTGGATGAAATCACCATCCCTAGGACTCCCCAGATCAAAATTCCTTTCCTTAGATACTGCTTTACCACATTTGTTCCCTCCCTCCAAATGTAAGCTCCTTAAAGGTAGAGACTGTGTCACTCTTTGTATACTCAGGACTTAGCATAATGCTGGTATCTCTGGGCTATGCCTTACTCAGGTTAGTCCCCAGATAGTTTACATTCAGTTTTGGAACAAAATGAAACACTTGGAGATCACTCAATAGTTAAGAAAAGGAGATTTACTTAGCCATAGCAGAATATGCAGTGACCATAACCATTAAGGACACATGCAGTTGATTTAACTGAATGAAGCTAATATACATGATTTGCCCATTATGATCCATCTGACTCAGGGATGTTATCAATACTTTTAAAGGAAAAAAAGATAACTTACATGGGACGTATTAGGATATTACTTCTACTACATTCTGGATCATAGTAATCATTTAATAAATGATTTTTTATTTACTCCTTTCATCCTTCCTTCATCTATTCATACAAATACCACATATTTCTCTCAATTTCTATCAATAGGCTTAAGTAATGAAAGATTTAAGTTAGCTTCAAGTTATGGGGAAGAAATATATCCTTGTAAATGTAAAGCTTTTTTTGATCATAGCTGCATCATTAAGAAATTTATACCTTTTTTAATTTGCATCCTTTTATTAGCTTAACTCATTCTTCTTAATAACATCTACTTACCTTTTGAGTTACAAATAAAATTTTTGAGGATTTTAAAGACTAAAACTATCTATGATAATTGTAAGGTCTAACCATAAGGGAAATTAGGCTAAAAAAAATTAGTTTTTCTTTTTAAAATCAATGGCTTTGTTATAAATGTAGTGTTATAGTAAGCAAACGTACTGGTTTTAGAGTTAGAGAACTTAAATTCAAGTCTTCCTTCTGCCACTCTCCACCTGAGTGGTTTCAGGCAAGTCACTTAACCTCTTAAGGCCTCAGTTTCTTCATATGTAAAGTATTTAGAAATCAGATGGACTAGACAATCTCTAAATCCCTTCATCTTTGATACTAAGTTTAGATTCAAAGCCAGGGATCAAAATGTGAAGTCTGAGGGCTATAAATATAATTACTTAACTACAAAATGTGATATATCACTAAATATACATTAAAATATTAATGAAATGTATTTTTTTAAATTAAAATCCATAATTCCATACTTTGAATTAGGCTTATTTCCTTATTTTTACATTTCAGTAAGATTTTCAATGTTTTAACTAACTAGAATAAGAGACTAATCTTAAATAAGGCTATTTACATGAATCTTTAAGTATGAAGATCACAGGTACCTACAGTAATCAAATTGCCATTGATGGGAATGATATGCTTAATCAATGGTGTATTAATAATTAAAAGTGCCATTCCTCCATTATATAAATCATCACAGAGAAAATTAAGTCGTACTTTCCATACTTGTATGTGAGAGAGGATGAGAGTTGTTTGGAATCTACAACTAAATGTAATTTTATCAGAGTAGATTTGGCACTTATTAAAACTAGGAAACCATATCAAATCTTCCTGAACACATATCTTGAGCCATTTGCATTATTTTGACAGGTTTTCTACTCAGAATATATAAGGAACAAACCACTCATTTACCCATCTTTTGGTTATCATAATTGTATTAAGTTCCCATTTTTAATCCTGATTAGCTTTAGTGGGAAAAAATGAAGTTACATAATTTAATGAAGCTGTATACCACAATGCTGTGTGAAATTGAGGTTTGTTCTCATATTGAAGGTGTGTAAAATGTTGTCTTCTATGAAACAATCAAATGTTTCACATCCTTTGGAACTCATTGTGAATGTTTCCATTACAGGATAAGGTACTCAGCATTTAAGGTAAATTATATTATTTCTTAGTCGTGAGGTTGGTTCTCATAAACCCAGAGGTCAATCCAGCCTGCTTTGGGTTTAATAGAGGAAAGTAGTAAGTAGACAAAGAATGAGCCCAATTCCTTTAAATGATAAAGTAGTTCAAAATGACATAGCACATCTCTTGCTTCTTGAGTTTCTGGGGTTCATAATCAGCCATTCTTGAAAATAAGTCTTCTTCTAGAATTGTAACAGCTATTGTGAGGAAACTGAACAGGAAAAGAAGAAAAAGAAGGAGAAAGAGCAGGAGGAGAAGGAGGAGGAAGAGGAGAAGGAGATGAGGGAGGTAGTGGCAGTGGTGGCCCTGGGTTTGCAGGCAGAGGATTCGGGTCTGACTATCTACTAACAATGTGACCTTGGAAAGTCATCTTTCTAGGCTTCATTTTTTTTCTTCCATGTAAAACAATGGTCATTGGGAGTTTCTCCTCCTTGGAATTATTATTATTTTTGGGGGGAGGGGCCAAGCAATGGGGTTAAGTGACTTGCCCAGGGTCACACAGCTAGTAAGTGTTATGTATATGAGGTCAGATTTGAACTCAGGTCTACCTGAATCCAGGGCCAGTGCTCTATCCACTGCGCCACCTAGCTGCCCCCTCCTTCTTGGAATTACTTTGATTTTACTTCTATATCTGTTGTGTCCCTCAGCAGGAATCCTGGCAGAGAGGGACTATTTCATGAAGCAATCAACCAATTGATAAGTACTTATTAAGTATGTTCAGCATGTCATGCTCTGTGCTTGGCTCTGGGGATACAAAGACACAAATGAAATGATCCTATCCCTGAGGGAGTTTACATGTAATCAAGACAGCATGTACATAAATATGCATACCCAAGATATGGGGAGATTGAGTTGGATCAGTGATATCATTGGTACTGGGAATTCCTGGGAGAGCAAACTCCTTCTATGGATGTGGGTAGGCACAATTTATGCATTTTATAGCCTTGAACAATTAGAGATTAGTCATCCAACATCCAGGGGCATTCCAATTTGAGGCCAAATCTTCCTAGCTTTGAAGCTAGCCTGCTCTATATCCACTTTGCTTTATGGCCTTTTTTTGTATAAAGTATATAAGAAACAAATGTAAGATAAACTGTGGGAAGGGCCCTGGTAACAGCGTGTGTTTGTGGAGAAGGGGAAATGGGGAGGTCAAGTGGATAAAGAAAGACTGCATTTAGAAAGTAGTTTTTGGGCAAAGCATGAAGGAAATGGGATTCTAAGAGGTAGAGGTGAGGAACAAATGCATGCCAAGCATGGGTTACAACAAGTGTGAAGATACAAACATAAGAGTTGTAGTGTCATATCTAAGGGACAAGAGTCTCAGTTCAGCTAGACCTTAAAGGTGCAGGGAGGAAATATATATATATATATATATATATATATATATATATATAATAATATTAGTAACACAGATGGAGATCACAATATGAATGACTTTAAAAGCGAAAAAAGAGCTTATACTTGCCATGAGAGGTAGTAAACATTTTGTTAATCCCCCAAACCTAGCAGGCTGCCATGACAATAGCAAATGCTTAATAACAGCTAGCAAGCATTCCTTAAACATTTAGTATTTGCCAGGAACTATTCTAAGGACTAGGGTTAAAATGAAAAAGTGAAAACCATTCCTGCTCTTAAGGAATTTGCATTTTTTTATTGGGGCAATAAAACACATCTTATTAGAGGCAACATAATAGATTGAGCCTTTTAGTCAAGAAGTCCTAGGTTCAAATCCTACCTTAGATACTTCTTAGTTGTATGACCTGGGAGGGGAAAAAAAATCACATCATCTTTGTGCTTCAGTTTCCTCATCTATAAAATGATGCTGTGGGACTTGATATTCTATAAGTTCCCTTTCGGCTATAACTCTTAGGTTATAGGTTCCAAAGTTTCCCAAAGTGGGGAATACTGCCCCCTGGGGTGCACTGGAACCATCCAGGAAGGGGATAGTAGCCTCAGGTGCATTGAATAAAAATAATGGGGCAGTAGAAGCATAAAGAAACGAAAGATGAAACAATTTTGAAAAACTGTTTTGTTGTATAACAGAGTTAAAGTCATAGTGATTACATTATTTTCCAAATAAACACACAAAATGCAAGTTATAACCAATCAGTGGTCAAGTCTGCTGACAGTTCTTAACAAGTAAGTGTCAGCAGGTGAGTCTGTCATTCATTGTTGGGAACTCCAGCATGCATCGTCAGGAATGTGTGTGTGTGTAATGACTTGTTTACAATATGATACTATACAGTTACATGATACAATATTGCATCATCAAAATTTTAATGTAGGAAAAAAAACAAAAATTTACAATAAGTTATTAAATTTAAGATGCATCATATGTATATGTATAATTTTTTAAATGATGCAAACTTTAAAAAGAAAAATTAAAGGGTTAAGGAAAGTAGATTTCAAGGGGAGGTGCTGAGTAACTTTTTTGAAAACTTTGTATTATTTTATTGAAAGTTCTCAGACGCTATTTACTTTTTCTTCTCCACATCTTGCTCTGCAACCTCCTTGGCTTGTTTTGCCCGGATTCCAAAGAGACAGGCGTTGGCCCAGGCCCTTCGAAGACTAGCAAATGCTTTGAAATTCTTCTTGTCTTCAGTAATGACTCGTGTTTTCTCTTTCTTGTAGACATTTCTGATGGGCATAACTGGTCCTGTAAGCTAGGTTGCCAACTTGAGTTATTCCCCAGAGCTATCTCCCTTCTTGGGTGCAGATGGTTTCCTTGGGAAGAGGATCAGTTTGGAACGATATTCTTTCAGCTGCTGCACATTTGCCGGAGAGACTCTGTAGACTTATTTTGGTGATGAGGATTCACTGAGATACCAATGATCCGTGCCACTTTTTTATGGATACCAGCCACCCGAAGCTCTTCCAAGCTGAATCCTCTACCAGCACATACTTTGGTGTGGTGTCAGCAGGAGGGCCCATCATGAGGTGCCTTACTCAACGTGCTTTTGCTTGATGGGCTTTTGCCTTCTGATGTGGCAACCCATCGTCACCAGTCTTTGTGGAAATGGGGCTTCAGAATCGTGCCATTTCGGCTAGGCACCATGGCTACTTAAAACCCTTTTCACGGGCACCTCAGCCGATTCAAAAGGCTAATTTTTTTTTTGTTTTTGAAAATAGGGTGGTAGGCCACATAAGTTTAGGAACCTCTCTATGACCTAATGACACCTATATAAATATACACATATACATACATAGCTATATATAATATATATGAAGGAAATAAGCATTTATTAAGCACTTACTATGTTCCAGGTGCTAAGCACTATAGAAATAGCATTTTATTTTATTATCACAACAACCCTGGGAAGTAGAGATGCTATTATTTTCCTCATATTACAGTTGAAGAAACTGAGGCAGACAGAGGTTAAGTGACTTGCCCAGGCTCACACAGCTAGTAAGTTTTTGAGTCCAGATATGAACACAGGTCTTCCAGACTTCGGGCCCAGGGCTCTATCTACTACACCAAGGTTATTTTGGAGAGGAAAGAACTAGAAGCTAGGAGAATTGGGAGAAAGTCTCCTTGTAGAAAGTAGTACTTGAGCTGAATCTTGAAGGAAGAAAGGGATCCAAGAGATAAAGGCAAGGGGAAAAGAGCATTCCAAATAACTGGGAGAGGTAATACAACTACATGGAGATGAGAAATGGAACATTGTGAGAAGAAAAGCAAGTAGATCAGAATGGCTAGACCAGGGATGGGGAACCTGTAGCTTTAAGGGTACATTCAAGGTTCCTTTTGAGGACCCTCTTGGTCCTCAAGTGCAGCCCTTTGACTGAATCCAAACTTCACAGAACAAATCCCCTTAATAAAAGGATTTGTTCTATAAAACTTGGAGTCAGTCAAAAGACTGTACCCAAGGACCTGGAAGGCCACACGTGGCCTTGAGGCCACAGGTTCCCACCCCTGGACCATATGGGAGTAATATATAAGAAGACTAAAAAGATAGGAAGGGGTCAGAGAGTAAAATCTTTAAATACCCCACAAAGGAATTTATATTTGATGCTACAGGTAAATAGCATAACACTGGAGTTTATCCAGTAGAGTGTAGACATGAGCATATCTATGTTTTAGGAAAATCTCTTTGGTAGCTATGTCCAGAATAGATTTAAATAGGAAGACTTGAGGCAGGGTGACCACTTAGGAAGTTATTGGAATTTTCAGGTGATAGAAGAAGAAAGTTTGAATTAGAGTTGCAACTATGTGAGTTAAGAGACTGGAATGTACATGAGAAATGTTGTAAGGATGGAATTGATAAAAAATTGACTTATTGGCTATATGCAATAAGTGAGAGGGATGGGTTAAAATGATGAGGAACTTGCAAATATATGTAACTAGAAGGATGGTGGTTTTTTCAATAGTAAAAGAGAATTCTAGAGGAGACATGGAATTTGGGGGAAAGATCACATCAAGTATGTTTTTAACTTTGAATTTTAAATGACTATGGGCATTGGTGTATTGGTAAAGACCAGGTGGGTGGGAGTAGTGATAGGTGGGCAATTTGCAAGAAGTGACAACAGTGGTTGAAATCAAAGGTACACATAGAAGAACTGGCTTTGTCAAGACAGGCCAACTCTTCAGCAGAAAATGGAGCAAAGTAGGAGATAGTGGGAATAATGTCAGGGGAATATGAATTAAGGAGAAGAGGCTGCTTATAAGAACTTATTTTTTCCCATGAATTATGAGGCAAGAACTTCCAATGAGAGAGTAGAGTTAAGCTGGGGAGAGAGAAGACGGGCCAGAATAGCCTCTACGGTCAGTATGGCAGAGAATCAATCAATTAAGGAGAAGTAGCAGACTTGTGTTGTCATTGAAGGTGCAATTGAATTGAGTTTGACCTCTGAGGTAACTTTTAGCTCTAAATCTATGATCTGGACAAGTGAAACTATGTTTTACATCCTTAAATAGTGACAACAATGACTTTGAAATTTGAAAATGAAATGTGAAGTTAGATTCCAATAAAATACAGGTTTTCAAGCTTTTTTGGCCTTGGACTCTAGAGGGACAAAGAACCCTACAGACTATCTGTCATTATTTATTCTGATCCGTTATCAAATAGGTTGCAACCCATCCTTGACAGCCCTTGACAACTACAAGTTCATGATATGGAATGAACCCAATGTATAGGAGGCCTTATTTTCTTTCTTTCTCCTGACATTCAAAGGGTACCCATAAATCACCCTGGCTTAAAACTTCTCTCTCATCCTCACTGCAGAGAGAGCTCATGTTTTCCTTCAATCATACAGTTCCTACATGACATCCTTTACTCCTATCCTTCAGGGTTTTTTTTATAATTATATATTGCAACCTACTCACACACGCCACACACCACACAAATTACCTTTGCCCTCTCTATATGACATTCACTTATAACTCTTCAGAGACTATTGTATTAGTCTCTATTGTATTCTATGTTTCACTGACCTACAACAGTGGTAGAATGTTGGTATTCAAAAGATAGGTCTGGTATTAAATGGTTAGATTCAAATCATTAAATTATATGTATTTTAATAATTTCCCAAAGATCAATTTAGCTCACTCTCCTCTTTTTAAAAAGTATTTATTAAGCATCTACTATATGTCAATCATTATGCTAAAAACTTTATAGATGTGTCATTTGACACTTAGAACAACCCTGTGAAGTGTTATAATGATTCACGTTTTACAGTTACAGAAATTTAAGACAAGGGTCTTAAAGGGGTAATTAGCTTGCTCAGAGTCACACAGCTAGTAAGGGTCAGAGGTCAAATTTTAACTCAGGTCTTCCTGACTTTAGGCTGGATGCTGTATCCATTTTGCCACCTCAGTGCTTCTTCCTGTTTAATACGAGGCCCAATTAAGTGTCTACCTGTACTACCTATACGATCAGGTCACTTTCCATAATGTTGGGGAGTTGAGATATATAGTGACAGACAAGCTCCATATAATCTGGAAAGCAGAATGTCTACATCTACTTGTTTGTTTGTTTGTTTTTGTTTTTTGTTTTTTTGTATGTGTGTGTAGAAGGGTCAGACGAAATTACTTTAAGTGTTTACAAATGTCTTTCATTGGTCTATAAATACAATGATCCAAGGACATTTCTTAAGTTGGTGTTTAGTGCTATTTAATAACCCTAAATTTCTAATATCCCTCACTGCAACATCCTCCCAGGTACTTCCCCTCAACCCTTTCTCCAATCCTACCCATGCAGAACTTAACGCACTGGACCCCTTTCTGACTTTCCGTTCGCATTAACAATCCCATTTCTGCAAGACCCTAATCTCAACTACCCATCATTATAGAAAGTCATTTGATGAACTGATTCAGACTTAGGCTGTGATATAAAATGCTTTCTCCTAAGGATGTTAGTATTTTTAAAAAGAATTCCGAGAGAGGGTAAAGCCATACCACCACTGTCCCCTTCCCCCCACCCCCAGAAAATACTCTTGTAGTCATGATCTGTGCTGTTCTTTAAGAGCATGGAGTTATATTTCCCCATCCAGACTTTTGGGAAAATCTTGTGGCTTTTCTAATGCTTTTGGCTCAAGAACCCTTCTAGTATGTTCTCCCAACTGCTAGCAACAAGGGATTAACACTCAAGTTCATTTAACCACATAACATCAATTAGCTTTACAGAGGTACAGATAGAACAGAAATACAAATGCTTCCCTCCAACTCCTGGAGGAGGGATGCAGAGGTACACTGTATACATTATTAGCTTTATCCCAAGAAGGGGTGGGCTCAGCCTTTTGAAAATGTAATTTATTTTTTTCTATTAACAGAAATTTATTTTATCTTTCTCCCCCATGGGAAAATAAAAATAAAACCAAAATGTAACAAATATGTGTAAGCAAGCAAAATTCTTACACTGGCCTTGTCCAAAATACAAATGTTTCAGTTTACCCTTTGACTCTATAACCTGTTTGTCAGTAAGTGCATAGCATATTTCATCAATTAATAAACATTTATTAAGTTCCTACTATGTGCCAGACACTGTCTGGCAGTGTCCAAAACATTTTAAAATTACATAAAATTCATATTGTCCATTTTATCTTTTGTGAACCTGTCTTTTGTTTAGTTACAAACTCTTTCTTAGTCCATAAATCTGAAAAGTCATTTCTTCTTCCTGAAAGTTATTTATAATGTCACATTATATCTAAGTCATGTACCCAGTTGGAGCTTATTCTGTTACATGATGTGAAATATTGATCTCTACCTAGTTTCTGACATACTGCTTTCCAGTTTTCCCAGTAGTTTTTGTTGAATGATGAGTTCTTATCCTGGTATGTGGAATCTCTGAATTCATCAAGCAATAGGCTATTTTGTTTATTTACTTCCAGACCTAATCTGGAACACTGATTGACCTTTCTAGTTCTTAACTACTACCAAAGTATTTTGATGACTACTTTTATGTAGTACAGCTCAAGATATGGTACTCTTGGTTTTTATATTTTTTTCGTAATTCCCTTTGAGTTTCTTGCAATTTTGCTCTTTCACATGAATTTTTATTATTTTTTTCTAATGCTATAGTGTAATTCTTTGGTAGTCTGATTGGTATGTCACTGAAAAAGACATTAATTTAGGTAGTATTTTCTTTTTTAATCATATTAACCTGTCCTATGAACTATTATATTTCTCTAATTATTTAGTTTTGATTTTTGGCAGGGTACAAAAACTGTTTTGTAGCTGTTTTATTTAGTTTGTATATGTGTCTTAGCAGATAGATAAAATTATTTTACTAGTTCAGTAGCTATTTTAAATGGATACTATCTTACTGTCTCTTCCTACTGGGTTTTGTTGGTAATATAGAGAAATGACAACAATTTATAATGGATTTATTTCACGTACTTTAAATTTGCTGGTTGGTAATTGTTTCAACTATTTTTTTACTCTGTAGTATTCTCTATCTAAACCATCATATTGTCTGCAAAAATTGATAATTTCATTTCCTCTTTGTTTATCCTTGATATTTCAACTTGTTTTATTGTCTTATTGCTGTATTTAATATTTTAGTGTTATATCAAACAATAATAGTAATAACAGGCATATTTACCTTATCCTTGATCTTAGTGGAAAGGTCTCTGGTTTATCTCAATTACATTATTGCTCTTAATTTTATATAGATACAACTTCTAAATGAAAGAAATCTGTTCATTCCTGTTTCTAGTATTTATTTAATTCTAATTTTCAAGGATTCTGAAAATTGAGTAAGTTTATTTACCTCTTGTGATAAACTGTTAATTCTAATTTTGTGTCTCTCCCCATAGCTGATATTTCTTTTCCAATTCTTACCTCTAGTACACTGCTTTCAGTTGAAAAAATGATTTTAGCTCCCCCTCCCTACTGATTTTTGCTTCGTTTTCATTCTAGAAATCTATTTGAATGTGTATCGAAATGGCATTATTCTTTGAAGCTTTGTTTGTAGATGTTTGGGAGTTATTCTTACATTCTGGGTTTGTCATGCGGTTGTCCCTAGCACCACAATATCTCTCAATTTTGAGATTTTTCTTGTTTGGTTGTTTACTAATTCTTCTACCCTTAAGTATAAAATTACTGTCTGGGCCTGCTTTGTTGCTATTTTGTACTCTCTCTGGTCCTGACACTGTTTTCTCTGAATATTGCATTCTATGTTCTTCTAAGGATCTCAGGGGCAGACTGGGTTAGGACATAAAAGCTTTCAATGTACCCAGCAAGATCTACATGGGTAAACATCTGATTGTTGCCATCTTGATCTGGGCTTTTCAAACTGCTCATCTGTATTCAGCACTGTGCAACATAATTGCAACTTGCCCCTGGTTGCAGCTTTAGTAGACTTCTGTTAGTCACAGCCACTATCAGCTATCTGGAAGGCAAAATGCAATAGAAGTACAGGCTACCCTTCAGTCTGGGTAACCTATCCTTATTATTCTACTGCAGGCTTTAGACTGGGATTGGGGCGGGATTTGAGTTGTTGCTATGCTTCAAGGGTCAGAGTCATATAGATCTACTTCATTCTTTTCTTGGTCTTTGCCAAGTACACATGCTGACACTTACCACTGCTCCTTACCCTGACCTTCCACCTGCTAGTGCAGTTCCTCTCCTCATTGTGCACTGAATCTATGAACCAGATCTGAAATTGAACCACTATTTGTCACTTGGTTCTATTCCATGTGCAGCACCAAATTCCTACATCCTGGATCTAGAACCACTTCTTGCACAAATGCATAGGCCTAGGCCGCAGTTCAATCAATGTGCTAAAAGGTTCTACATAGTTTCATTGTGGCTAGGTCCTATTCTACATCCGTAAACTTCTGCAGACTTTCTCTGACCCGGGCTGGGAAAAAAACAAAACAAAACAAAACAAATCAAAACAAAACAAATCAAAACAAAACAAACAAAAAAAAACCTCTTTGTAATTTTTCCTTCCTTTTCCCAATGAAGATCCAGTCTATTGCATTTTCTAGGTCTTTATGGAATAGTTTTGGAGGAGAACTAAGTTGTACTGCTTCCTTCTGTCCTTCAGTGGTGGCTCATCTTTGATGTAGGGTCAGTCTTCAAACAGGTTGTACAAAGCATTAACCCCACCAAATTCACTTCCATATGCAATATGGCAGATAAACAAATGATTTTATCTCTGCATGACTGCTGCACTGGGCTAGGCAAATCACTCAGGACTTTGCTCCTTTTTGTTTACATTCTAAAAAATCCTAGCATTGACTCAATTCCCAGACTTCCTCTCTAATCACTCTCATGACTTTTCACATCTCAACAAGTCACAGAAATTTCTAATCTCTCTCCTGAAGGAACAATAAAAAAAAAGGACAGACAAAAGAGGCAAAAGCAATAGAAGAGTTATGAGCTTTTGGCTTCATTCAGAGGATTTGGTGAGAAGATAAAGGTTTCCAGCCCTTATAATCAATGAAGGACTACATTAACCATTACCTTCCCCAATGCTAGTCAGTGTGGGAAGAACCAGAGACAAGAGTTGCAGCCCACAAATAGTTTATACAATCAAATGATGAGAAGACTAGAATTAGCTATACCAGTTCTACACATGTTCCAAATTGGGAAGCAGGATATTACCCTTATACATCATTTCTCTTTTCCAGACGTAGACTCCCAGCTTGCTGTGGGGGTTGAATGAGTTTCCCCCCATTTATAGTTTAAAGATGGAATTATAAGCAGGAGAAAGCATTTGGTGACGTGGAAACATTCTTGGTATTCTTCAAATCAAATCATTTGGTAACTACTCATTCTGTATGTTTGTAAGACTAGCCTACAGCAAATATATAAATAGATAAACAAATAGATTAAATTATTGACTAAAGGAGATTTTAATTTTCCATATCTTTTCTATGGTCTGTCAGCTTTCACAATAACTTTAATTTGAAAGAAAGTTATTCTAGGAAAGGGAAAAAATGATACATTGTCTTGATGTTTCCCTTTTCCTTTGGTCTATTTTGATT
This sequence comes from Vombatus ursinus, assembly GCF_900497805.2. Lineage (NCBI taxonomy): Eukaryota > Metazoa > Chordata > Mammalia > Diprotodontia > Vombatidae > Vombatus > Vombatus ursinus. Next base: position 10,758,924 of record NW_020954687.1, read on the forward strand.
TAATAACTCAATTCAAAGACAAGATAGATGTATCCCAAATCCCAGTGTGCATAAAGCTTTGAGATAACAGTGATATATCTAAATCTTAAGAACACCTTTCAATCTCACATCAAAAGTTTTACCAGAGAATACAAATGTCAGATATTCATTTTACCTCCTGGATCTATAAGGGGAAAAAGTTTTAAAAAAGTTTGTCCTTTTAAAAAAAAAGTAGCAATGATGCCTTCCATAGTGTCGTAGTCTGTAATGGTGAGTTGTCAAAAATTATGCCAGTAGGGCTTCAGGTTAAAAAACACAAATAGGGTATCAGCACTAGAATTTCTGTTACTAGTGTTGCAGCTTACATCTTCGGAGGGTCATCACCAACATCGATTTGCAATTTGGTAATGAATTTTTGGTAATTAAAAAAAACATGAAACAGAGACAAATATAAAAAGGCATTTCATCCTATCTAGTCCCTTTTCTGCTTCTGGGACAATTTTGGCAGAAAAAGGGTCAAAAGTTGTAAAAAAAAATTTATAGTTCTTAAAATATGTGTAAGCATAAACTTAGATAAAGATATTTCTGATGGGGGATTCTTGTCTACTCAACCAATAAATGGACAAATACAACAGATTTAAACTATATTAATCTTTACATCCTTATAAATTACTCAAAAGCAAGTCACAACTAAATGGAAAGATAGCTCTTAAGTTCTTTGAGGGAAAAACAAACAAAGGAATTGATCTTCTTTTTTAATGCAACCAAAGATAGCAACAAATACCACTTTATTGGATATTTGGTCAATTCTTTTTACAGTATATACTTATAACATGTGATAAACCAATGAGGGCTCAGTCTTAAGAACTGGCATATTTAATGAATGTGCTTCTCAAAGTGCCTGATGACATGAAATGAAGAGGGCCCTTCTATCCACTTCATAGTTGCATAATCTAAGACTGTTTCCAGTTTTCAAGGCAAGTGGCTCTCATTAGCCATGACATCCTTGCATAGTGTAACTAATAATAATAATGATAACTTGCTGAAATAAGTATAGCCTATGTCTCAACATCTTTTGCAGAAGATGAGAAAATAGAGAAATTCTATCGAGCGCTTGGTAAGCCCCTCTAAATCAAATCAGCTCATACTTTTATCCTCTATTAATTCAATGCAAAGATATCATAGGTAGGATATTGAAAAATATGTCAAAAATTGTACAGAAATAAGAAATGTCAGCAGTATGGTAAAATAACTTTCTACAACTTTCCTTCATATCTAAACCTTAAAAGGAAGTAATTATGTGCCAGATAGAGTAATTATAGATGATTCCACAAGATAGAACATACCTGAAAAGTTTAATACTGTACTAAGGGGTTCTTATTGAATATTATTCCCTAAGCAACTGCTTACATCCTGTTTCAGGGAGCACAAGCAAACTTACAGGATTATACCTAGGGTACTAGCAACAGGGAACCCCAAGGCAATGACTCTGTCTGCAGAACCCCTCCAACAATGTAAAAGACCTGTAGATGCTAGTTCAGGGTTGGGGAACCTGCGGCTTCAAGGCCACAGCCTCTATGTCCTGAAATGCAGCCCCTTGACTGAATGCAAGCTTCACAGAACAAATCCATGCAATAAAAGGATTTGTTCTATAAAACTTGGACTCAGTCAAAAGGTCACACCCAAGGCCACATGTGGCTTCGAGGTCACACTTTTACCACCCCTGTGGTAGTTCTTCTCAGGTATATCAAGGAACAGAGGAAAGGTGAATGAGAAACCCTATTCTATCTAAAAATCTAAGGAAGAGAAAGAAATGAAAAGAAGTTGTCAGACAGGAAAGATAAAGTTATTTCTGCTCATTCCTCTTAGAGATGACAGAGGAATCAGCCCATCCTAGCAAGAGAATATCCCCTTGATTTTCAGTCACAAAGTATGTCTAATGAAGCCCTAGTCACTTGAAACCAATCAAGAGTTCCCTATGTTCTCCTGGCAATGCACATGTCTTTTAACAAGGAGCCAGAGTATATGTCCAGCTCTTTGGGAGGTTCCCCGGTCCAGCAAATCAACAGTCTCTCCAATTACCCTTGGTGTGTGTGTGTGTGTGTGTGTGTGTGTGTGTGCGTGCATATGTATATATACATATATATGCACACATATATACATGTACATATATTTGCATAATACATTATACACATGCGCACACACACAGATATTAGATTCAATCCAATTTTTCAGTGTTCTGTTTATAATCCTGAATAGACAACAGGACAGTTCCTTTGATCCTATTACTTTACCAGTAAAGATGTCATTATAATTAAATAAAGTCTTTTTACACTCTGTGTGGTTAAACATTTAATAAGATTAGAGGATCTTAAAATCAATTACTGTCCTTTTTTATGTTTCATGAGCACAATAAAGTTTTTTTTTTCCTTGCTAAAAAAATCCCAACAGTTAAATCTGTTTTTCCAATGTGTCAGAGTGAGAATGGGATTCACACTTAAAAACTAGCAGAAGTCCTCCAGGATATCAAAGTATCACTTAGGAGTCCTGAAAGAAGTCACTTTCCCAATGGTGATCTGTTGCCATGTAAGAATAATTAGGTATACCATCACAGGGAATATATTTTTTTTTTTATGCTGGCTTGTCACAGAAAAAAAAAATACAATCTGACCATTAGCATACTCCAAAGGCAATTATGTCAGACTTGTATGTTGCCAAAGGAAAAAAAATGTTAAATGGATTTTCCTTTCACTTACATCCTGTAAATTAATGGTACTGGAAACTTATGCCCCATTGCTGATTTGTTATTAAAACTACAACCTCACTGGCTCCTATGCTTCGAAAACCATTTTTCTAAAGTCAACCCTTTTTACTACTGCTGTCAAATTATATTTTTCATATACCAGTTTGAATATGTCACCCTTCTTATCAAACTCATAAGCACTTGAATTCTTATAAAGACAAATATCAGCAGCCTCAACTACACTGTATTATTTCCTTTATACTTCTTATTGCCTGTAACAATCTATACCCTTTTTATTTTTGCATCATTTAGAATCATAGAATTGTTGATCAGAAAACCTTAATAGATCACCTAAGGGACTACTTTGTTTTTATCTTTCTATCTCATAATGTGTAAATAAAGTGGTTACTTAATATTATTTACTGAACTGAATCTAGTTCAAATTCTTTATTAAATGCCTTGCCCAATCAACCTAGAAGTTGAATCAGAGCCAAAATTTAGTTCTACTGATTCCCAATGAGGTTTTTTGTCACTCCACCATAACATCAACACTTGAACTAAGAATTTTGGTGTTAGAATTTCAAACTCAAGAGTTTTAATTCCCAAGCCTGGATTTCATGACTCTTCATAATCTTGCACCACTCTACCTTTGTGGGCTTACTTTTTATGGTTCTCTTCTATGTACGCTGCCATCCAGAAAAAATGAAAACAACAACAACAAAAGCAAAACAAAGGCTGGTCATTCCAAATATATAGTTTATGCTTTCTATCTCTGCTTTTTGCTCACTGTTTCTTGTACCTTGAATCCCTTATTGTACTATTTTAGCATACATTATGTTGTAACATGGTAGCTATTTATGTATTTTTCATGTTTCTTTATTAGACAACAAGCTCCATTCAAGTATGGATCACATCTTATCTAAGGTTCATCTTTTGCTTATTTGTTTTGGCTTCCCTTCTCCCCACCATGCCCAGCTCAGTGCTCTGTATTCAGAAAGTCCTTAATAAATGTGAGTTGAATTATGTAGCCACTTCTCCAATTCCTACACTGTATATCTGAACTAATATTTAGTTCCCAACATTCATCTAAGAATAACCACAAATGGGAAACAGCGGTGTGTCCAAGAATATAACGGCATACAGTTACACATGGCTGCCAGTTATGCCCCAGGGCTATTTAAGAAGCTTTACTGTAATTCCTCAGCTTAAATATTAGAGGCACAGGGAAAGAACCTAGCCATTTGGTTTATGGAATTCACATACAGAAAGAGCAAATACTGACTGAGTATAGAACTGTCTCTAAAATATAGTAATCATAATAATTACCATAACAAAAAGATAATGATAATAGGATTTATATATTGATTTAATGTTTATATAGCACTGATTCCCCACAACAGCCCTGTGACTGAGGTGCTTTTCCCATTTTACTGTTGAAGAAACCAAGACTCAGAGATGTTAAGCGACTGGTACAGGGTCATACAGCTAGTAAATGTCTAAGGCAAGATTTGAACTCTGATGCTCCTTACTCCTAGGCTAGCACTCCATCTACTTTTTTTCTGTACCCTTGTAAAGTAGGCACACATAAGTTTAAGGAAGAAACATGCAATACAGAAGCGTACTTTGTGGAACCACCCTACAAGGTGACACAAGTATGAAAACTTGTGGGATGCTATCTCATTACATATCTGAGTGACAAATTTCTGAACTATTTTTAGCTTCTACATGAAAAGAAAAGTACTGATGACACAGGAACCTAGAGAATAAAATAAGATTAGCAATACTGTGAATGAGAGATGGAAGCAAGGTGGCACAGTAGAGAGAGTGCAGTACCTAGGAAAACCTGAGTTCAAATTTGACCTCAAACACCTACTGGTTGTGTGATCCTGGCAAATCACTTACCCCTGTTTGCCTCAGTTTCCTCATTTGTAAATGAGCTCAAGAAAGAAATGGCAAACCACTCCAATATCTTTGCCAAGAAAACCCCAAATGAAATCACAAAGAGTAGGACACAACCGAAACAGCTGAACAGCAACAAGACTGAAACAAGAGATCCTGACAGGCTAGGTAGGGGTGAAGGCAAAATGTCAAGTATAAATGAAGTTGTAGAATACCAAGCAAGAGAGAGAATATCCAGAAGGGAACCTAAGTTCAGAGGCTGGATAAGTGAGATGATATAAAAGGAGGTAACAATTGAAGGTAACCAAGACAAAGAGAAAGAAAGCTAAGAGAAATATAGGTGGTTGAGCAGGATTTCACATATGCCAGTTTAATATTCTAGTATAGCAATACATGTAGTTACTTGACAGTTGTTTTTCCAAAAAAAAAATCTTTCTGGGTGTTTCTTTTCACATTTTCAAAGTCTTTAATTTTCAGAGCTTCTTAAAGTCATAAACCAGAGGGTCCATGAATTGCTTATGATAACAAGAGCCTTTTAACCTTTTAGTTTAATTTCTGTGAAAAACTGAGAAGAATTAGACAAAAATAATTTTTGCTCTACTATGACATATGTGGCAAGATTTGCTTTCTTTCCTCTTCTAATTTCTCTGAGCTGGAGAGCTCCCACTTCCAAATCCTCTGTTTTTGATGGCAACAAATCATTCTTAGTGGCATTGGATGGAATATGATGTAGAGTTTGGAAAGCAGGTTTTATGTTACCACAAGCTGTCAGAGAGAGGATAAGCACTACAGAAATTAGGAAGCAGGTTCTTTGTTGGTGCTCATAATAAAAACTGCCTAGATAAGAATTAGTGAGATGAATGAAACAAATAGACACTTCTCTTTTCCTACAGACTAGCAAACAAACAGGCAGAATTTCTTCACTTTCCTCTCTGTCTCTAAACCCCATTAGTGGCTGTATGTTGCATTTCTTCGAAGATGATGTTGATCTCCTAGATTCTGGGGTTTTGTCTAATGAATTGCTGTCTTCTCTTATTCCTACACATTTTAATAGAAACAATAATAATTACTGCTCAGATTATAATATGAAGACATACAGGCAGCCCACTATTTTTTTGGGGGGGAAGGAGGGAAGATGAATTGAAGAGTCAGATAATAACATGATGTCAAAGAGCAAAAGAAATGATTTTTGAAAGATTTTGAAGAATGGGAGAAGTGGTGATATAGGATTCTGAAAGGGAAAATACTTTTCTGATTTAAAAGTGGGAAGAGGAGTCATGTCTCCAAACTGTGGACCAGTAAGTTTGCCTTGGATTACTGACAAAACACTATATTATTAAAGGATTGATTTGTAATGGTATTGGATGTGACATAGTGGTCACAAAGAGCCAGCATGACTATAATACAAATGGATCACATAAGACTAACTTTATTTCCTATTTTTTTGATAAGGTTACTAGCTGGTGAGGCTTATCAGATTTGACAGTGACACAAAGCTGGAAGGGACACAAAATTGCCCCTGTGATTTCATTTACTATCTTTACCTATTCCTGGGCAACAACTTAATTGAGAAGTACTACCAAGGTTGCTTTCTATTTGTAGTCAAATGTGTTACTTTTCATTTGTTTGTTTTAAGCAATAGAGATTTTGTGTGTGTGTGTGTGTATGTGTGTGTGTGTGTGTGTGTGTAGCGAGATCATACAATATTTTGACCTTTCAGTCAACTATGAGTCAGCAATGATATACCTCATCATTATTTTTTTCTCAAAACTTTTGATGTTTTCTTCAGTAATAGACATGACACATATGCGAATAATTTCTTTTAGCTTATATTATGAAAAAGAAAGTCTTGGTACCATGTTTTTTTTTGTTTGTTTACGCCACCTTTATACTATTTATATTATATTTAATCTTTCCTATTTCTCTTATAATTTTACTTTAATTTTGATATCTTGAAAAATTCACACCCAGTGCTTTATAAATTATATTGCTTTAAGTAGATATTTATTTTATATATTTGGTAAGTTGCAGATACTTTTCCCAAACTACCCTTGGGTGTAATTTCTACTTCCTCATGTTGTACTTTGTACTGTTACTGAACTCTGAATGTGATAATTCCATTATTTTTCAATCACAGTGGATTGCTATTGAAATGCTAATATAGCCATTCCATTTCATGCCCAGTTGTTAACCTCCTTCCACTTTTGCCTAAAAATATTCTTACAGTAATCTGGCTCAGCTAGTTTCCCAACATATCCTTATCTTCTCATTCCCCACTCTTTTTCACCTATTTATAATATGATAATGTGATTCTGATACTATTTATAAGCTGCCTCCATTTCTACTACTAGTGATAATTTCTGCCATTTATGTAACAGTTTAAAATTTAAAAAGCACATTCCTCAAAACACCTGGTTAGATATATAGTGCAAATATTATTATTGACATTTTATAAATGAAGAAACTGGGGTTCAGAGAGATTAAAAATTACTTTCCAAAAATTACACTATATATGGCAAGTGTCACAAGCTGTACAAAAGCATGAAACCAGCTTATGTTACATGATAGGAGGTTAAGTATGCCATCCAATAGATTTTACAGTCTCAGTGGAGGGAAGGTATGGGGATAGATAGAATGATTAACAGCATCCACTACATGCTATGGTCCTTAAATTTTCTTAAAGTTTTTTGTCTGGACCTATCCTCTGGGCCTATCTTACCTTAATCTTGTATTATATTTATACATGGATATTGATCCCTCAAATAGAAAATAATATATTTGAGGGTAGGTTCTGTGTACTTAAAAGAATGTGCCCCCAGCATCTGGCATGTTGCCTTTCTACAAGACACTTAATAAATGTTTGCTGAAAGCCAGATATAACTAAATTAATATGTTACTACTTTAGCTATTAATTACAATCTTTTTTAATGAATAGTATTTTATGCCCCTAATATACTCAATGTTCTTTTCTTTTTTCTACTTCTTCTTCCTTCTATAGTTGGTAAAATCTACCTCAACTATTAAACCTTAGAATTACAGTAGCTCCATTAATCAGAGTCCAATTAATCAGATAAGTTAACAAGGATGTGCTGCAGGTAGACTGAGTGTTATGCTATTGATTAACATAAAAATCCTGAATTTTGAGCAGAAAACATTCAATGTAATTTAAAGAATATTTGATAGTATATATCAGACTTTATCAGATCAAAAATTAAATAAATTGATAATGAGTAATTCCTTGAAATAAGGATTTTTAAGCTGCCTATTTAATATCCTGCTATTGGAAATAATTAAATATTTTGTTTTATTGCTTCAAGAAATATGGGTTGATCCTTTGGGCCATTTATTTTGGTAGGAGACATTCAATGAATGAGGTTGGGAGAACTAATTTCTTTACTGGCCTAAAACACACAGGCTCAACCTAGACTAATTCATAAAATCATGCTTCTCATCACTGGCCTTATTTTAATGTTATTCTTTGTAATATGTTTTGAATATAAATCTTTCTTGACTTCAAAGGGACCTTTATGAAAAAAAGAAGAAATATATGTTTGTGAGGTAGCAGAAGTGAATGGGGATAAAAGTATATGGTGGCAAGGAATAAGATTAAGAACATGGGTCTTTTTTTTATCTGACTGAAAATTCTATGGGCTTATTTAGGAGCCTTAAAAAAGAAAACAAAAGAATTTATACTATGCAACACCTTAAAATGCACAGAATTTGTGAATGTGGGTTTAATTATGGGTATGTTTTTATATACAAATAGCTGTGACTATGGAGGGGCAGCTAGATAACTCAGTGGATAGATTCATAGGGCCTGGAGTCAAGAAGACTTGAGTTCAAATCTGGCCTCAGACCCTTACTTGCTATTTTACCCTGGGCAAGTTTACTTAACCTCTGTTTGACTTAATCGACTGGAGAAGGAAATGACAAAACCACTCCAGTATCTTTGCCAACAAACTCCTATGGACAGTATTGTCCATGGTATCATGAAGAATCATTCACAACTGAATAACTGAACGGTAACAACAATGAATATGGAACCTAATCTCTAGAATTGAGAAACAGGTAAAAATAGTACAAATATGTAGAGTATATCCCAACTACAGAGTAAATATACTCCAGGATACTAGAAATGGAAAGATAAAAGCTAGGGACATATTATTTATGTAATGAGTAATGTTTAAGTCAGTTTAAATGGAATCTGACCTAAGGAAATCAGAAAGGGTAACAATACAAAGCAATTCTTTGAAGGAAGAGATAAAAGTACTTGGTGATTGCCATGCCACTGAGAGGAATGAAATAATTGAGAAAGACAACTATCGTAGAGATTAATAGGACCAGCAATTGCAGTAACATTTTGTCTTCCTTTTTATCTGTGACATAAGATGAGAATAAAAAGGAAGAGGAAAATAAAACTAAGTTGCATGCAGATACACCGACTTAATTAATGGTTTTACTTCTCGCTTCACCTACAAAGATTTAGACCAGGAAGGGACTTTGAAAACATTGAATCCAACTTCCTCATTTCACAAACAAGGAAACTGAGGCCTAAGGATGTTAAATTATTTTCCCAGAGTGACACAGCTAATAAGTGTCTGAGGGAGTATTGGAGCACAGGCCTTCCAGACTCCAAATCCAGGACTAGATGATTAAATTACCTAATCAGAAAGTAGTTCCTTGAGCTTTTATACTAACATATTCTGTTCAATAACCCAAAATCAACGGACAAAGTTAATTGTTCAAGGGACTGTTCTTATAGAGGACGTTCCAAATTCCAATCTTGAGGCAACTATAGTGCCATTGTCACAGGAATAATCTAGTTATAACTGACAATATTGAAAGGCTAGAAATCACACCTAAATCTGGCACATTTTGTCCCATTCGTGGCAACACAGTTTAGATGTTGAGTCTGATGACCTGGTTCAAAACAACTCTAATGCTCATTATATTTATAAATCTTGAGGAAGTCATTCAATTTATCTGAACCTCAATTCATTATCTATAAAATTTAGGTATTATACCACATGATCACCAAAGTCAATTTCAGTTATGAATTATATAGTCTATGATATTGTCATCAGTCTGATCAATTGAGTTAGGGGGACTACAATATACCAAATTAAGTTTTTTTTTTTAAATTTTGTTGATTTTTTTTTAAGCTAACTTGTATTATTTAAAGGAAAAAGGAACAGATTTAGGAATGCCTGAAAAGCATCATCAATTGAACCTTACTCTTATCAAAATCAGCTCAAGAAGGAAATAACATACACAGTTAGTTATGGAAATCTATCTTACCCTACAGGTAAGTAGGAGAAGACAGAGTTAAGGAAGGGGCAGGGCTAACAGAAAGGAGGGCAGATTGGGGGAGGCGATAGTCAGAAAGAAAACACTGGTGAGGAGGGAAAGGATGAAAGGAGAGAAGGATAAAGAGGAGGAAAAATGAGATGGAGGAAAATACACAGTTAGTAATCATAACTGTGAATGTGAATAGGATGAATTCTCCCATAGAATGGAAATGGATAACAATGTGGATTAAAAGCCAGAGTCCTACAATGTGTTGTTTACAAGAAACACATGAAGCAGAGAGAGACATGCTGAGTAAACATAAGGGACTAGAGCAGAATCTATTATGCTTTGGCTGAAGTAAAAATAAAAATAAACAAGCTTAGCAGTCATGATCTCAGACAAAACAAAAACAAAAATAGATCTAATTAAAAGAGGTATGGGAGGAAACTACATCTTTCTTAAAGTTACCATACTCAATGAAGTAATATCAATACAAAACATATATGCAGCAAGTGGTATAACATCCAAATTCTTAAGGGAGAAGTTAAGTAAGATATAGGAGGAGATAGACAAAAAAAAAAAACTATACTAGTTAGGGACCTCAACATTCTCCTTGCAGAATTAGATAAATCTAACCACAAAATAAGTAAGAAAAATGTTAAGGAGGTGAATAGAGTTTTAGAAAATTTAGATATGACAGACAGACAGAAAAGAATATACCTTTTTTCTCATTAGTATATGAAACCTACAGAAAAATTGACCATATGTTATGGCATAAAACCCTCACAATCAAAAGTAGAAAGGCAGAAATATTAAATGCATCCTTTTCAGATCATTATACAATAAAATTAATTCAATAAAGGGTAGTACAAAGAGAGATTAAAAATTCATTGGAAACTAAATAACCTAAACCTAAAGAATAAATGGGTCAAAGAACAAATCATAGAAACAATCAATAATTTCATTAAATAAAATAATAACAATTAGACAATATACCAAAATTTATGGGATACAGACAAAGTAGTACTTGGGGGAAATTTTATTTCTGTAAATTCTTACATCAATGAAATAGAAAAGCAGCAGATCAATGAATTGGGCACACAATTAAAAAAAAACTACAAAAAGAACAAATTAAAAGCCCTAATTAAGCACCAAATTGGAAATCTTGAAAATCAAAGGTAAGATTAATAATACTGAAAGTAAGAAAACTATTGAGCTAATAAATAAAATTAGGACCTGGTTTTATGAAAATAAAAATAAAAAAACAAGACAGATAAACCATTGGTTAATTTAATTAAAAAAGAAAGGAATTGCTCTCACTGCCTCATCTGGCAGGTAACTCTTTGAGCAACTGTGCAGAAGCTAATAATCTGATATGGAGTATATCCTTACCCCACTGGAATGTCTGCTTCCCAATGGACATTTGAAGTATTGTCTACTGCTCTTTAATCAACCTTTGGACAGAGGTTATTTTTATTCTCTGTGGAGTAAAGCTGTTCTAAAAGCCTGTAATGATGGAGGTGCTAAACACTTACATCATGTCACTGAAGGAGATCATGAGAACTTCTTACCTGAGTACATCAGTGGAGATTTTGATTCTTTTAGGCCTGAAGTCAAAGAGTACTACAAAGTCAAGGGATGTGACTTGTCTCAACCACTGATCAACACTACACCAATTTTACTAAATGCCCTCAAGTGCTCCAGAAGATAGTGGAAAAAGACCTCCAGGTTGACATAATGGTGACTTTGGGTGGATTCACAGGATGATTTGACAAGATCATGGCTTCTGTGGAGACTTTTTTCATGCAATTACCATTACTCCAGTCAGTGCCTGTTATAATCATACAAACAGATTCCCTCATTCACCTGCTTCAGCCAGGAAAGCACAAACTGCAGGTAGACATGGGATTTGAAGGTGATTGGTGTGGTCTTATTCCTGTTGGACACCCTTGCAAGCAAGTCACCTCAACAGGCCTAAAATTGAAACTTACCAATGCTGTGCTCATTTTCAGAACCCTAGGCAGCACTTCAAATGCCTACGATGGCCCTGGAATTGTGACTGTAAAAACACATCATCCACTTGTCTAGACCATGGGCATCAAAAATGAACCCAGAAAAAAAAAACATTTCAAAATCCACACTGCCCTATCTAATCCGCTTGTGACTGAAAAACAGGAGGAATACATCTGGATTAGAATAGTAATATATATCATGAAGGGGGTTAGGATTTTTTTTGATAATAATTGTTTTTATGCAATTTAGGATATAACATTTTAAAAGAGAGATTCTAATTTTTTTTTTAAAATGAAGGGGAAAATTAATGACTAATTAATCCTATCAAAATCAATTTATTTAAAACACAAATTTGGATCAGTCCTTTCTAAAATTCAGATCCGAATATTCACAGTAGAATTCACCAAACCCTTCTCTTTCTCCTTCCAACAACAGTACTCCTCTTGAAGTTCCTAATAAGGAGCTCAGGAAATGTTCAGGTTCTACTCCCAAGCCTTCTCCAAAGGACATTAGTGTTGTCTGCTGCTCACTTATCACTTTGGATTAGGTTACAGGGTCTTAAGAGCAAAACTTTGTAATTTAATCTATGCTTCTTGCAAAATCCTATTATTTTATTCTTCTCAAATTACTGATAAGTGCTCATTATACTATCCATGAAAATGGGGCAAAATTTAATGACCTAAAGTATTAAATAAGAATGGCCACCTAGGTGGACATAGAGGGTCAGGCCTAGAATCAGGAAGACTTATCTTCCTGAGTTCAAATCTCAGATACTTTACTAGTTGTGTGACCCTGGACAAGTCACTTAATCCCCTTTCCTCAGTTTCCTCATCTGTAAAATGAGCAGGAGAAGGAAATGGCAAACTGCTCCAGTATCTTTGCCAAGAAAACTCCAAATGGAATAACAAAGCCTGACAAAACTGACAAATAAATTATATATATATATATATATATATATATATATATATATCAAGGGACTATCCTACTAACTTTGATCATTTCTTGCCCAAATCCAGCTTTTTAACTTATGGATATCCATTGCCCTGTTGGGTTTTCTGTCCAAATTGAAATCATAGTACCTATTTTGACAGACGTTGTATAGGAAAAATGACTAGGAACAAAAAAAGATGGGAGGGAGAGGGAACTTCTTGTCACTCTCCTAACTAAGGAACAATTTTGGGCCATAAATGAAAAGCTCTGTCCAATTCGAAGAGACTAAGTTCAACAGTTTCCTAATGATTATGCAAGCAAATACAGGCTGTGATCATGTCATCACTGACACTCATCTCAGATCACAAACCTGGTATATTGGAAAGTTATTAATTTCTTCTGTAAGGAGATTATATTTATTATTTCCTCATCATTCACATACACTGCCATAGTGTTTAATAAACTGCATTGACACGAAAACAACAACTTTAAGAAAAAACTGCTCAACTTATTTTGTGGTAGGAGTACATAGTCCTTTACTTCTTCTAAGAAAAGGGACCGTCATGTTTCTGCTGTAGATGCTAGCACTTGGCCTCTTTCAGTTCAGAAGGGACAATGGCAAGGGCAGCAGGCCTACTTGAGAGTCTGACAAGAGCCACCTGAATTAGTATACATTTCTGCTCTCAAAATCAATAAAGATTATTTTCAATAAATGTTTTTTACACAATGTTATTTGCTGCTGAATGGTAATAGTCAAATCTCCATGTCAAGTAAAAATGCTTATTCACAAAAAAGAAAGAAAAAAAGAAAAGAAAAAAAAGAAAAAAACAAAACAAATTTCTAGTATCAAAAATGAAAAGGCTGAATTCACTCACCGATGAGAAAATTAAAGCAATAATTAGAAGTTATTTTGTCTAACTGTATGCCAATAAATCTGATGATCTAAGCAAAATCAATTAATATTTATGAAAATATAAATTGCCAGGACTTCTGCTTCCAGGAGCCAGTAAGAGGTGAGTCTCTCTTACCCTCCCCTATTAACTCCTGAAAGCCCAGAAAATATCACCCCAGGAAAAACCCTGGAACAGCTCAACCAGAAGAAAGATGGGGTGCAGCAGTCCAGTAGCCCAGATAACTTGAGGAATTAACTTGAAAGGCCCCTCTCACCTTGAAGGAAGGGGAGCAATACAGCAAGCTAGTGGAAAGCCCCATCTTGGCATACCAGGAAGAGATCCTGAAGCACAGGTGGTGGAAGAGGCAAACGCCAACATCTGGACCCTCTACTGCCTCATTGAGGGTGAGGCAACTGATGGAAACCAGCTCAGAAAACCACCAGGTGCCTTGGCATTCTACAGCAACCAGCTCTTCCAGTGCCTCAGCAAAACTAACAGAAACATCACTCTAAAGGGCTCCAGGTGGATAAACACCCTACAACATCCATCTGAAAGAAGCTGAAGAAAGCAAAAGGAAGGAAAGGCCTCAGTGAGCAGGAAATCTCCGGGAGTCACATTATCCAATCTCACCCCTAGAGTTCCAGTGTTGCTGATTCCAGCCCAACACCAGATAAGCTGCCAGAATCCTATGATCTCCAACTGCCAACATTGGAGGCCCCAGCACACAAAGCCATCAACCAGGCCCTATGCTCCCAGCACAAGAAGCTTGGGTCAATGCCCTCTGCTCCCTAGTGGGAGAGCCTAATCTCTTTAAAGGCCAGTAAATAAGCAAACACTATGAGCAAAAAGAAATATACAATAGATACTTATTATGGGAAGAGTGAAGATCAAGACAGAAATTCTGAAGAGGACAACATTGTCTGCAAACCCACATCTGGAACCTCAAAAGGGAATATGAACTGGTCTGAAGCATAAAAAGCCTTCTTAGAACAGTTCAAGAGGGATTTTAAAAGTCAAATGAGAGAGGTAGAAGAAAAAAATGGGAAAAGAAATGAGAGATATGCAAGAGAGAGTCAATAGCTTGGAAAAGAAAGGACAAAAATTAACTGTATAAAACAAGTCCTTAAAAAATACAATTGGCCAAATGGGGAAGGAGATACAAAATCTAATAGAAGTAAACAATTGGTTAAAAAATTAGAATTGAGCAAATGGAAGCTAATGACTCTATGAGAGAACAAGAATCAGTCAAACAAAAATAAAAGAATGAAAAAATAGATGAAAACATAAAATATCTCATTGCTAAAACAACTGACCTGGAAAATTGATCCAGGAGAGACAATTTAAAAATTATTGGTGGGCCTGCAAATCATGATGAAAAAAAGAGCCTGAAAAGTATCTTTCAGGAAATCCTAAAGGAAAACTGCTCTGAGGTCCTAGAACCAGAGGGTAAAATAGTCAT
This sequence comes from Vombatus ursinus, assembly GCF_900497805.2. Taxonomy (NCBI): domain Eukaryota; kingdom Metazoa; phylum Chordata; class Mammalia; order Diprotodontia; family Vombatidae; genus Vombatus; species Vombatus ursinus. The sequence continues at coordinate 10,774,129 of NW_020954687.1, forward strand.
AGAAAGAATCCACTGAGCAGCTGCTAAAAGAGATCCCAAATTGAAAACACCAAGGAATATAGTAGCCAAATTCCAAAGTTACCAGGTCAAAGAGAAAATACTGCAAGCAGCCAGACAGAAACAATTTAAATATCATGGAACCACAGTCAGGATTACACAGGACTTGGCAGCTTCTACATTAAAAAACCATAGGATGTGGAATATGATATTCTGTAAGGCAAAGGAGCTTGGATTACAACCAAGGATCAACTACCCAGTGAAAACGAGCATGATGTTTCAGGGGAGGAGATGGGTATTCAACAAAATAGGGGACTTCCATACCTTCCTGATAAAAAGACCAGAGCTCAACAGAAAATTTGATCTTCAAATGTGAGATTCAAGAGAGACATAAAAAGGTAAATGGGATAGAAAGAAAAAAAACATTATTAATAAGGGCAAACTATTTACAAAGAAAGATGACACTTGTAACTCTTGAGAACTGTATTGTTATTACACCATGTTAAGGCCTATACATAAAAAGGGTGGGTATAAATTGACTTTGATGTAATGATGAAAAAATCTAATCAAGTGGGCTAAATGGATCCAAGTAAGTGAATTAATCTGGTTTAACTAAGAAAATGAGAGAGAGAGAAAGAGAGAGACATATATATAAAACTGAAGAGCATAGGAATAAATGGAGCTTTCCTTAAAGTGATAAGAAGTATCTATGTAAAACCATCATCTGTAATCTGTATTGGGGATAAGTTAGCCTTATCACTACTATTATTCAATATTATACTAGAAAAGTTAGCTTTAGCAATTCAAGAAGAAAAAGAAGAAAAAAATGAAAAAAAAAATGAATAGGCAACGAGGAAACAAAACTAAGACTCTTTGCAGATGATATGAGGATATACTTTGAGAATCCTAGAGAATAAAAAAAACATATTTGAAATAATTAGCAACTTTAGCACACTTTCAGGATATAAAATAAACCCACACAAATCATCAGTATTTCTATATCTTTCCAAAAAAATCCAGAAGCAAGATAAATTCCATTTAAAATAACTATAGACAATATGAAATACTTGGGAGTCTACTTGCCAAGGCAAGCCCAGAAACTATATGAACACAATTACAAACACTTTTCACACAAATAAAGTAGGATCTAAACAAATGGAAAAAATACCAATTACACATGAATAGGTTGAGCCAATATAATAGAAATGGCAAGTCTTCCTAAATTAATCTACTTATTCAGTGCCATATCAACTAAACTACCAAAAATTATTTTATAGCACTAAAAAAAAATAAAAATCATCTGAAAGAACAAAAAGTTATAAATATCAAAAGAATTAATGGAAAAATGCAAAAGAATGTGGATTGGCCATACCAGATTTCAAACTATATTATAAAATGTTACCATCAAAACTATCTGGTACTGAATAAGAAATGTAGTTGTAGATCACCAGAATAGACTATGTACCAAGACACAGTAGTAAATGACCATAGTAACATAGTGTTTGATCAACCGATAGACTCCATGTCCAGGGATAAGAACTCTCTATTTGATAAAAACTGCTGGGAAAACAAGAAATATGGCAGAAACTATGTATAGGCCAACATCTCACGCTGTACACTAAGATAAGGTCAAAAAAGGTACATGCTTTATACATAAAGTGTAATACCATAAGAAAATTAGGAAAGAAAGGAATAGTCTAGCTGTCAGATCTATGGAGAAAGGAAGAATGTATAACCAAAAGTGACAGAGTATTACAAAATAATTTTAGATAATTTTGATCATGCTAAATTAAAAGCATTTTGCATAAACAAAACCAATGCAACCAAAATTAGAAGGAAAACAGAAAGCTGGGAAACAATTTTACAGCAAATGTCTCTGATAAAGACCTCATTTCTCAAATATATAGAGAACTGAGTAAAAATTATATGAATGCACTTCATTCCCCAATTGATAAATGGTCAAAGGATATGAACAGACAGTTTTTAGATGAACTGGTCAAAACTTTCTATAGTCATATGAAGAAATAATCTAAATCAATATTGATTAAAGAAATGCAAATTAAAATAACTCTGAGGGGCCATCTAGTACCTATTAGATTGACTAATATGACAAAAAAGGAAAATGATAAATGTTGAAGAGGATGTGGGAAAATCAGGACACTAATGCATTGTTGGTGGAGTTGTGAACTGATCCAAACATTCTGGAGAGCAATTTGGAAATGTGCCCAAATGGCAACCAAACTGTGCATACCCTTTGATCCAGGTATCCCAAAGCAATCATAACAAAGGGAAAAGGACCCATATGTACCAAAAAATATTTATAACAACTCTTTCTGCTGTGGAAAAGAATTGGAAATTGTAGGGATGCCCATCAACTGGGGAATGGCTGAGCAAGATGCGGTATATAAATGTAAGGGAATACTATTGTGCTGTAAAAAATGACAAGCATGCAGATTTCAGAACAATCTGGAAAGACTTGCATGAGTTAATGCAAAGTTAAGTGAGCAGAAGCAAGAGAACATTATAAACAGTATCAGCCACCTTTTGCAATAACCAGCTATGAATGCCTTAGCTCTTTTCAGGAATACAATGATACAAGACAATTCCAAAGGATTCATGATGGAAAATGTCATCCACATCTAGAGAAATAACTGATGAAGTCTGAATGCAGATAGAAGCTAGCTATTTTCACTTTATTTGTTTCATGATCCTTTTCTTTTGGCCTGTTTCTTCTTTCACAACATTACTAATATGGAAATATGTTTTACATGATTACACACACATAACTTATATCAAATTGTTTACCATCTTAAGGAGGGCTTGAGAAGAGAGACAGGGAGAAAATTTGGAACTTATTAAAATGAATGTTAATTTTTTTAACATGTAATTGGTGAAAAAAAGAGAAAATATTATTTAAAAAAAAGAAAAGCCTCATTAATGCTTTCTATATCCTAAACACTGTGTTAATCCCTGGACCTACAAATGTAAAATCTAAGGCATTTTCTTTTCTCAAGGAAATTACACTGTAATGGGAGGGGCGTACAGTGGAGGGGAGGGAAACAACACATATAGACTGGTGGAGTGGGAGGACAAATTTGATTTGAAAAGTTACAGAGACGGTGAATGGAACTATAGAGGATTAATTGGAGCACCCTTGCATAAAAGCACTAACAAACCTGAGTTTTCGTTTTCTTTCTCTTCTTTTTTTCTTTGATTTTTTAAAATTATTTTTTGCTGCCTCCTATAAAATATTGTGAACCTCTGTCCATAGTTCTTCAGGCAGTCTATTTATCAGATGTAATTCCTTAAAACTCTTCATCATTTCTACTTTACATTCATAAAGGATGTTATTGCAGTCATACCTATACAGGCGGATAGTTTCCTCTACTTTCTTCAATTTAAGTCTGAATTTTGCAATAAGAAGCTCATGATGTGAGCCACAGTCAGTGCTAGTTCTTATTTTGACTGACTGTATAGATCTTCCCCATCTTTGGATGCAAAGAATATAATCAATATGATTTCCATTTTGACCATATGGTGGTGTCCATGTATAGAGTCACCTTTTAGGTTGTTGAAAAAGAGTGTTTGCTATGACCAGTCAGTTACCTTGACAAAAACTATATTAGTCTCTACTCTGCTTCATTTTGTACTCCAAGGCCAAACTTTCCTGTTATTCCAATTATCTTTTGATTTCCCACTTTAGAATTCTAACCCCCTATGATGAATGCAACATTTTTGGTGTTATTTCTAGTGGATATTACTGTACTATTGAGTGGTTTGTCTTGGATTCAAACAGATATTATTCTGTCATTTTTGAGATAATGGTCCAGTACTACTTTTCCTACCTTTTTATTGACTATGAGGGTTATACTTGATTTCTTCTGAGGGATGCTTGCCAAGAGTAGTATATATAATGATCATCTGAATTAAATTCACCCTTTTCCATCCATTTAAGTTCACTTACACCAAAGATTATCAATGTTTAATCTTTCTATCTTCCACTTGACCATATCCAATTTGCCTTGGCTCAGAGATCTTGTATTCCAAATTTCTATATAATACTGATCTTTATAGTATCAGACTTTCCCTTAGTGACCAGACACATTTGTAGCTGAGCTTCCATTCAGCATTGGTCCAGTTCCTTCATTCTTTCTGAACTTACTTGTAGTATGGTGCTGGTGCCATTATAGCCATCTTTAAGTTTTTGAAAGGCTGTAATCTGGTAGAAGAATAGACTCTAAATTGTTTCTATTAATACGTCCCAAAGGTGAATGGGCTGCCTCAACAGCTAATCAATCACAGAAATCTTCAAAAAGAGGATTGAATCACCACTTGTCAAAGATATCATAAGGAAGAGTTTCACTGAGTTATGGACTGAACTAAATGTTCTCTGAAGCCCCTTTAAATCTGTGATTTTGTAAAAATGGAATAGGATGGCTCAAGAGGTAATCTGTTCTTTGTACATGAAATTAATCAAGTGGTTTCCAGAACATCACTTGACAGATCTGTTTAACAATCGTTTGAACCTGAAAGCTTCTGAGGTCTTTCCCAACTTTTGAGAATTCAGGTTTACATAATTCTATTTAAGTAGGTCATTTGTGGACTTCTGAGGGTGGAGGCAATACAGCTGAGTAAAGGAAGCACTACAGATGAGCTTTCCCAACATTCCCTTCCAAACAACTTTAAATCAATACCTCAAATAGAATTCTGGCATGGTAGTACCAACAAAAGGTCAAGGTGAGGCATTTTTTCCAGCCCAATACAACTTAGGAAGTCAGAAGGAAAAGCCAGGGTGAGGACTGGCTTGGGGCCCACATGTCAGTAACACCAACTATCAGCCTTCGAGCTGGCTAAACCACCAGCAGCAGCATGAGGAACTCTTAGCCCAGAGACAGTAAGGGGATCAGGCAAGTGGTCAGAAAAGAAATGATAGGACCCCCCCCACCTTGGACTGGCACAGGTCACAGGATGATGCAGATAATCTATTGGTTAATTTGATTTAAAAAAAAAGAAAGAAAACCAAATTACCAGTATCAAAAATAAAAAGGGCGAATGCACCATCAATGTAAATAAAATTAAAGCAATTATTAGAAGTAATTTTGCCCAATTATATGCTAGTAAAACTGATAATCTTACTGAAATGGATGAATATTTACAAAAATATAAATTGCCCAGATTCACAGAAGAAGAAATAGAATACTTAAATAACCCTATCTTAGAAAAAGGAAATTGAGCAAGTCATAAATGAGCTCCCTAAGAAAAAATCTCCAGAACCACATGGATTTACAAGTGAAATCTACCAAACATTTTAAGGAATAATTAATCACAATTCCATATAAATTATTTGAAAGAATACATTAAGGGGGGAAATTACTTTTATGACATAAATTTGATTTTGATACCTAAACTAGGAAGAACAAAAATAGAGAATGAAAACTATAGCCAATTTTCCTATTAAATATTGATGTAAAAGATGTAAATAAAATATAAGCAAATCACAAAGATCATACACTATGACCAGATGGAATTTAGATCAGTAATGCAGGACTGGTTCAATATTAGGAAATCTATTAGTATAATTGATCATATCAATAACCAAAACAACAAAAATCATATGATTATGTGAATAGATGCAGAAAAAGCTTTTAACAGAACATGATACCCATTCCAACTAAATACACTTGAAAACATAAGAATAGATTTACCTGTTCTTAAAATAAGTAGTATCTATCTAAAACCAAGAGCAAGCTCTATCTATAATAAGGATAAATGAGAAGTCTTCCTATAAGATCATGGGTGAAGGAAGAATGTCCATTTTACCAATATTGTTCAATATTATACTACAATTCCTACCTATAGCAATAAAACAAGAAAAAGAAATTAAAAGAATAAGTTAATGCAATAAGAAAACAAAATTATCATTCTTTGCCAATTATATGATGGTATACTTGGGGAACCCTAGAGAAACAACTATAAAACTAGTTAAAACAATTAAAAACTATAGTAGAGTTGCAGGATATAAAATAAATGCACACAAATCATCAATGTTTCTATATATTAACAACAAAACCCAGTAGTAAAAGAAAGAGAAATTTCATTTAAAATAACTGCAGACAATGTAAACTCTTAGGAATCTACCAGGCAAAGCACACAGAAGAACTTTATGAACACAATCACAAGACACTTTTCACACATACAATTGGAAAATATTAATTGTTCATGGGTAGGCCAAGACAATACAATGAAAATGGCAATTCTACCTTAAATTACTTTACTTATTCAGTGCAATACAATTACACTACCAAAAATTATTTTGTAGAACTAGGAAAAAATAATAACAGTATTCATATGGAAAAGTAGAATGTGAAGAATATTAAGGGAGTCAAGGAAAAAATAAAGTGAACAAAGTTGGCCTAGCCATAGTAGATTTCACACTATATTACAAAGCATTCTCAAAACAATATGGTATTGCCTGAGAATTATAGTGGTAGATCACTGGAATAGATTAGACAACAAAATTTATTGTAGGTGGTGGTGTTATTTCAATCACATCTGACTCTTTGTGAATCCATTTAGGGTTATTATTGCCATTTATTTTCCCAGATCATTTTACAGATGAAGAACTGAGGCAAATATGGTTAAATGATTTGCCCTTTTCCACATAGCTAGTAGTTAAGTGTCTGAGGTCAGATTTGAACTCAGGTCTTCCTGACTCCAGGCCCAGCACTCTATGTTCTACACCACCTATCTACACATTAGTAATTGACTATAGAAATCTAGTGTTTGATAAACCCAAAGATCCAAACTTTTAGGGTAAAAATTTACCATTTGAAAAAAATTGTTAAGAAAATGGGAAAGCCATTTAGAAGAAGTTAGGCATAGAACAACATCTCATACCATGTACCAAGAAAAGGTCAAAATGAATGCATGACTTAGACATAAAGGGTGGTATCTTAAGTAAATTAGGGGAGCATGGAACAATTTACCTGTCATGTCTATGGATAAGGGAAAAGTTTATGATCAAACAAGAGATAGAATAGAATACAGGAAGTAAAATGGATTATTTTCATTACATGAAATTAAAAAGGTTTTGTACAAACCAAACCCATGCGGCCAAAATTAGAAGGAAATTAAAAAACTAGGAGAAAATCTTTTTTTATAAAATAGTTTCACTGATAAAGACTTCATTTTTTTAAATACATAGCATGCTAAGTCAATTTTATAAAAAAAAACTAGTGCCATTCCTCAATTGATAAATGGTCAAAGGATATTAAGTCAGTTTTCAGAAGAAATCAAAGCTATCAATAATCACATGAAAAAATTGCTACAAATCACTATTGATTAGAGAAATGGAAAAAAAATAAACAACTCCTAGGTACCATCTCACACCTTTCAGACTGACTAACATAACAAAAAAGGAAAATGATAAGTGCTAGAGGGAATTTGGGGGAAAAATATACACTAAGTGCACTGTTGTTGGAATTGTGAACTAGTCCAGTCATTCTAGAGAACAGTTTGAAACTATGATGACAGATGCCATCTACCTCCAGACAGAAAACTCGTTAACTATGACTGAAAACTGAAGCATAATGTTGCACTTTCTTTATGTTTCTTGCTTTTTATTGCTTATTTTGTATGATATTGCTAACATGGAAATATGTTTTGCACGACTTCATATATAGCATTGATATCATATTGATTTCCTTCTCAGTGGGTGGGGAAGGAGTAGGAAGAAAGGAGAGAATTTTAAACTCAAAATTTTAATGTTAAAATTTAATTAAAAAATAAAAGGAAAATATCTGCTCTATAATAAATATCAAATTTGGAAAAATAGATTGTTAATGATAAAACAAAAAACTGTGTTTAATAAAAAAAGAAAGTTTGTATGTGACAAATCTAGATGTACATGGGGAGATCTACATGAACTGATGTATAATGACATAAACAGAACGGAGAAAACAAAATACCCAAATGACAACAACAATGTAAATGGAAAGAATAAAAACAAAACATTCAATAGTGAATAATGAAAAATTACAAAGAAGAAAGATGGCCCCAAGTAAAAGAAATGAAAAAGGTATTGTAAACCCATTCCTATTGCATATAATTTTGAATTTTTTTTCAATGTATTGATTAATTTTACTAATATTTTTCTCTCCTTTTTCTTATCTTCTTTTCTTTAAAAAAAAGTTTAATAAGATGACTAACTGTAAGAGATAAGGGTAAGATTTACTAGGAGAAAGTTAAGGGATTTTTTTTAAAAAGAAGATAATAAAAATTGCATTTTTAGAAAGAAAAATAAAGATTAGATCATGTGATTATTAGTCTTCTAATTGAGCAGATTTGCCAAAGCAACTATTCAGGGAAGACAGTAATTATCTACGAAAGGGGAAGTGCCACTCTGAGTGTTATTTTGCAAATGTAATTTTTAGAATTGGAAACTTTTACCCCAGTAGAACATAAACTGCCTGATGACAGAGACTCTTTAATTGTATTTAGATATCCTAAATGCCTAGTAGTGTGACTTAATAAGTTCATTGATATATTTTTTCCAGGAAAATTTTCTATAAAAACTCATTATAGTTATTCTAATCTTTCTCCCATGGCATAAAAATGTCATTTTGACCTGATAAATATGAGTCTTACTATATCAGAAAAAAAAATAAAGACTAAAGTCTTTGAGCTTGAATCAGCAGATTGGATTAAAAAAAATGGATGAAGGCAATAAATCCCTTATCCAGAAAAACCCATGGAGCATAATATTGTTTATTAGAAAGCTAAGGCTAAATACATTGAAATTTATTAACATTCTGAAGTTAAAGGTCAATGGGAAACACATAATTAATTATACCTATATATGATCAATATTGGTACATAATTTCAGAATTATAAAATGAAGTATAAGAAATTTTGAAAGTATTCAGACAAGAATCCATAGAATATTAACAACATACAAGGCACATCATTTTAAGATAGACTTAGAAAAATGAATACTCTTTAAAAAAAAAGAGGCAAGTGATTGAAAGATATTATCTGGTTATTTCTTAAAGAGAATTTTTATAAAACCACTACAGAAATACTTTGGAATAAGCAGATATCACTTTATTAAGTAATAGTAAAGGCTGATCACAGAAACACTCTATTAGATTTGTCAAATATGAATGAAATGGTTTACCTCCTGATAGACTCTTTTAATATGACTAAGAATGGAAAGCTGGGACAACTAGGTGGTGCAGTGGATAGAGTGCCCAGCTTGGAGTCAGGAAAACTCATTGTCCTGAGTTCAAATCTGGCCTCAGACACTTACTAGCAATGTGACCCTGGGCAAGTCAGTTTGTTTCAGTTTGTCTCAGTTCCTCATCTGTAAAATAAACTGGAGAAGGAATTGGCAAACCATTCTAGTATCTTTGGCAAGGAAATCCCAAATGGGACCACAAAGAGTCAGATATAGCTGAAATGGCTGAAACAACTCAACAACAAAAGAATGAAAACCAAAGCATTTTTCTTGGACTACAGACTTATGAACTCAAAGGAATCTCATACCATTGGCTGAGTCATGTGGATGTGTTTATGGAAATGGAAGGGCTTATGATGTTAATTCAGGAGCAAGACATCATCTTACAGAAGAGCCATCATTAAGTTTATCAAAGGATATCAATCAAAGGATAATTAAGCAACAAAAGAATCAATGCAGATCATGTAAGGAAACTCTAGAAACTACCATACTTCACTGCAGGCCTCAAAAATGTGCCACCTACTACAGAAGTATGCTTTCTGGGAAGATAGCAAAGTAGGTCAAAAATTTCCTACTGAACAACTAGCAAGACATAGCTGGTGGTCAAACTTATACTTCAGAAGCTTGTTATGTTTCATGAACTCCAGAATTTTTTTAAAATATTATAAATACAGACCTTAAAACATCTGGGAGAACTCAGCCACTAAACTATATGAAAACTGAAGTGTTATCACATACTAAATTGTTCCTAATCACAGCATTATTCCATAAAAAATATACATAATTTTTAACAAATGTCACCAAATTGTCACAATTACATGTGAACAGGAAGAGGTTTATATTATGCAATGAGACTCAGTGTCAGCAACACCTAATCTGAATCTTGTCTCAGACACTTAAAAACTGTGTGACCCTAGGCAGGTCAGTTAACTTTTTTCAATCTCCATTTCCCTGTAAAATGGAGGTAATAATAGCATCTACCTTTCCAGGTAGTTATGATGATCAAATG